>NC_138891.1:38110202-38621283 GCF_965194825.1 Balaenoptera physalus
TGACAAGACAAAAGGAAAAAGACTTTGAATTTCTAGGGCAGCAATCGTGGGAAGGTAAATATATGGGGGAATCAATGGAAGATAAGGGCTAGTTAGTAAAGTCTGTTATGTAGCTATCTCTGGGGTAATTAACTTCTGTTCTTCCTGGTAGAGAAGGGAGGGAGAACACCTTTACAAATTTATGTCTTACTTTTAGGCAAATAGGGGAGGGCAGAGAGCTTTCTTGTATCTGTTTCTTCTCAATTGCCTTCAGCTCTAAATAATCCTTACATCAAAATGGTATATTTTGGGGTGACATATTCTGCTACCTTTCACTTAACAGAGGACAAATATCAGTCAGGAAAACAAAAGCACATTAAGCATTTCAACAGAGAAAATTTAACATAAGAAATTAGTTAGTCAGGTCTTGGAGAATTGAAAACGCAAAAAGGGAACACTGAGATTTCATAGAGACAGCAACTTCAGGAAGCAACTACCACCTCTAGGTCTGAGCAAACCAAGGGAAGAGATTGGGGTTATCAGAATTTAGAAGCTGAATGAAGTACTATGCAGAGATGGGACCCAGACCTTGGAGGAGGAGATAGGGCTGGCTGGTGCTCTTGTTTATGAGGAAGGTAAGATGAAGCTAGTTCTTCTAGGGGTGGAAACAACTGCTGTTGTAAGGATGAAGGGTCACTGCTGGGCGACTTTACAGGAACTGCAAGCAAATAGGAAGGAACAAGTCCCTTCAACTTCCTCATGCCTTCTGGTCTCCCAGTCTTCCTTTAGTGCCCCCTATTGACAGAAACCAAAAGGAATTCTGCTGTCTAAAAAGAAAGCTGGTTTGCATAGCCCCAGCCCCAGAGAAATGTGGGTTTGGCACTGACGGAAAATAGATTAATCTCCAGTTTAGGAGTTTACCTTATAAAATGAGGAGGCAGGCTTAAAAGGAGGGTGTTTCAGGCAAAAGGAAACTGCTCGTGCAAAGGCATGATGCCATCAAAGTGCTCTGTGCTCTTGGGAAGTACAAGTATGAAATCGGTTGTAGCTGGAATGCAAAATGCATTGGGAAAGTATCGGGCAGAGCAATTGGAATGACAGAAAGGGACCCTTTGGTCTGAAGGGCAGGGAATCCCATGGTAAGGAGCAGAGGAAAATATTATTTTTTAATATCTCTTGCATTTTTCAGTAGTTCAGGTTTTTGTCACCCTCATTGCCATTAAGAGTATACCTCGAATCTAAGGCCTAAGAAAGGAGGAGTATTTGATACAGCATAGAACAAAGACGTCATTGCTTAGATTTTTGAATTTCAAAATAGTTTTTTAATTACCTAGGGAAACAAAATAGCCTGAGGGTAAGCCCTTTTGATTTGCAAAAATTTGGCTTTTTGAAATAGAAAAAGATTGACTCAAAAGTACAAAAGCCTTATGAAGAGCCAATAAACCATAGTTTATTCTAAGGAGCCGCAGAGCAGAAATACACAGGATAGGATATAAGGCAAGTTCCTGTTCCACGGAATGAAAAAGCCTTCTGCAGCTGAGTGGAAGAACCAACCACAAATTCAGATTCAGATTCTAGTGTTCTGTGTTCCCCCCTTACCCTACACCTCTGGGTCAGACCTGCGCAGGGCAGGGAGTGGATGGATGTGTGTGTGTGTGTGTGTGTGTGTGTGAACTTCCTGGAGACATTCAGTGAGAAATTACAGAACAAAAAGTTTATTCCTCAATTCCTCAGCTGCAACCTGTTCAAACTGCCTGCTCCTCAGAGAAGCCCCTGTGTTGATATGGGGCCGCAATGATCCCTTAGGATGGGTCTTGGATAGTGTATCACCAAACAATATGATGTATGTTTTTTTATTTTTGAGTGTTGCAAGAATGGTATCATACTCTATGTATGGAACTTGATTTTTCCATATTGTTTCATGTAGGTGCAGTTCATTCTTAAATGTAAAGCATTTATGCTTAAATGTAATGCATTATGAGAATGTTCTATAATTTATTAATCCATTTTCTGGTCAATGATGTTTGTGTTGTTTCTCATTTGTTATGAACAGTGAGGCAATGAACAAGGCATCCATTTCATTAGGGTATTATCAGGGATGGAATTGTTGGGCTATGTGATTATTCAATTTTATAAAATAATGCTAATAGTTTTTCAAGTTGGTTTTAACCCATTTGAATTCTCAGCAGTATTTTTTTTTTTCTCAGCAGTATTTTTAAGAGTTTCTGTTGACTGTATCCTTCCAATACCTGGTATTGCTTGACTTCTTAATTTTGTCAATCTATCAGATGTAAAATGTTATCTCATTATCATCTTAATTTCCATCTTTTTAATTATTAAAAAGGCTGGACATCTTCCCATATGTCTATTTGCCATTAAGGTTTCCCTACTATGAAATTTCTTTGTGTGTTCTTTGCTTTTTCTGTAAAGTCACTTGTCTTTTGAAATTGATTGGTAGGAGATCTTGAGATATCCTGGCTTCTAATCCTTTGTTGGTTGTAGTTGTTGCAAACATCTCCTATTCTACTAGTTTGTGATTTGAGTTTTCACTTTCTAAATGGTGTCTTTTGAGAAGCAAATGTTCTTAATTTTAATGTAGTCAGATTTATCATTCTTTTTTTTAATGGTTAGAACTTTGTGTATCTTAATTTAAGAAATTCTTCTCTACCCTGAGGTTATAAAATTTCAAAAAAATTTCTCCTAAAAGTTAAAAAAAATGTTGACCTTCACTTTACATTCCCAATCCACCTGTAATTGATATATCAGGATGATGTGAGGTAGGGGATTCAACTTTACTCTTTCCATACGGATAACCAGTCATTCCATTTACTAAATAATCTGCCATGCACTGCCATGCATGTCCATATATCAATGTTCCATAACTATTTTAGATTTTTAACAAGTCTTGATATCTGATACGAAAAATCTCCCATCGTTCTTTAAGAGTAATTTGGCTATTCTATGCCCTTTGCTTTTCTATATGCATTTTAGAATCAATTTGTCAATTTTTAAGAAATATTCTATTTGGATTTTTACTGGAATTGCATTAAGTCCATTCAATCTCAACCCACTCCATTCTAGCATCAATCCCTAGGACTTCACTAAAATTGATCTTGTCAAAATCACCAAAAATCTCCGTATTGCCAAATCAAATGGATTTTTCTTCATTCTCACTTTACCTGACCTGTTAACAGCATTCATAAGAACTCTCCTTTTTGACACAATTTATGCTCTGGACTTCAAGAAACATCACATTGTCCTGATTTTCTTCCTAAACCACTGAACTACTAGTCTCAGTTTTTATAGCTGGCTCTTTCTCCTCTGCCTGAAATCTGAAAGTTGGACTGTTGCAGGGCCTAGTTTTCAATTCTCTCTCCTTAATTTTCTTCTGGTCCCATGGCTTTAAAGGTTACTGTGTGCTGATGTCTCCCAGCTATGTAACTGACCTAAGCTTCAGACTCACGTATCTAATTGCACAACTGACATTTCCAGTTGAATTCCAAATAGGTGTTACAAAGTAAATGTACATAAAAAAAAGAACTCTTCAATTCTGACCTAAATATATTTCTCTCTCAGTCTAAGTAAATACCCCCATCGTATACCCAGTTGCTTAACCCCAAAAAACTGAGATCTCAATCATTCTAGATTCTTCCCTTTTCCTCATTCTCTGTATCTAATCCATTGACAAGTTTGTAGGTGCTACTTCCAAAATATGTCTTGAATCCCTCTACTTTACTCCATTTCCACTGCCATCATCTGAGTCTAAGTCACCATCTCCTCTCTTGCTTTGACTACTGCAATAACCTGCTAATGGGTCTGTCTCCTGTTCTTGCCTTCCCATAATTCACTCTCCGCTAAGCAACCAGAGTAACCTAAGAGTAAGGACAGAACATGTGCTGCCTCTGGTTAAAACCTTCCAAAGGCTTCTTGTTGCACTTAGAATAAAATCTTAAACTCCTCACCATGGCCTACAGGCCCTACGAAGCTGACTCCTGCCTACCTCTTGGGTCTCTGCTCACTAATTCCATTCTCATTGGCCTCCTTCGGCTTCCTCAAATATGCTAAGCTGTTTCCCGTGTCAGGGCTTTTGCATGTGTTCCTCCAGATGCCTTCAGCTCATTGGATGGCTTATAACTCCTTATCATTCTTCTATCAGTTCAAATATCCTCAGAGGGGACTTCCCTGACCCCAAAAGGTCTGGAATTATTTTATTTATTTATTGGTTTACGTATTTATTCCCAACTAGAATTAAGTTCTTGGAGGACTGGGGCCTTAGGCTGTCTTGTTCATCATTATATCCCAGCACCTGGAACAGTGCTTGGCACACAGGAAGTGTTCAATAAATATTTACTGAATGGATAAAAACTTCTCCCAGAGGGATAAGAAAAGAGGATAAGGAAAGAGGACAGATGACCGAGGCTTATTAAGCATCTTACTTTTTTTTTCAACCACTATGCAAGTAGACTTGATATAGAAAGAAACAAAGAAAAATTAAAACAACTGATGTGTTAGGGTATGAGTGTTAATGGTATTTCCTTCCTTCTAATATTGTTGTTATGCTATTTGGGTAATAAATTCAAATTAGTAGAGCAAATTAACTTCTTTGAATTTATATATTCTCATAATGAAATGGGCCACAGTCAGCTTAGGAAAACAATTTATATTTATGGCTTTGGAAGAAGAAGTGAAACCTATAAGAGGGTGTTCACCTAGGTGTTCTTTTCACCTTGTCTGACAATCCAGTTTAGGTCTAAAATACTGAACTTACACATTTGTTTTAAAATCTTAAATAGTACTTTATCACTAAGAGTGTGGTTCTTTAACCCAAATTTTTCATGTCTAATCTATTTTAGAGAAGGAGAGGTTTAAACAACTCTCAATATGTTATTTTTCTCTCAACTTTAATTATTGTCTTAGTAAAATATTAGTTGGATGTGTAACTGAAAGTGTACTATGGCTAATACAGCAATCTGTTTAAGAGATAGAATATGCTGGAATAGTCAGTAAATGATAACAAATAGGTGCTTGTATTTTTTACTTATTTAACACATCCATACAAAATGCTTAGTATGTGTTAGGCACTGTTCTAAGTACTTTAAAATATGAACATGTTTAATTCAATTCTTATAAAAACCCTACGATATAGGTACTATTATCATCCACATTTTATATATGTGGAAAATGATATGCAGAGAGGTTAAGTAGCATTCCTAAAGCTCACATAACTAGTAGGAGATGCCAAAGCTGAGATTAAAATCCAGGCTATTCTTGTTACTGGATATTCACTACAACTGAACGTCATAGCGACTGAAAGTTGGTTAAGTTAAGTAAATGAAAATATGTTTTCTTTGTCAAATTGAAATAATTTTGTGACATGCTTGTTATTTTGAATAGTTGCGTGTTCTGAAATACAAGAAGAGCTAGTAAGACAAGCAGACTGCTGAAGTATCATTTACCACACATGGTATTCTGAAAGATATCACTAATATTTCTATGGGCACGGTCACTATGGACTATTTTGTGACTTGTGCAGTGTACAACTCCAGAGGGCACCACCCACATAGGCTCTATGTGAATGGCACCCCTTAGACTTGTTTAGGGTATAACCATCTGTAGTGGTCCTGCCAATGGCCTAAAGATTTATCGGCAGTCTCAGAGTATGACTTCCAAGCAGGAGACCCTTCTCTCTACATAATCCATTTTTAGTTTTACACCCATCAAAATTTATTACTATGAGAGTATATTAAATGCCACTTTGTGTATTGGATAATTGTCAGGTCTCTTCCATTTTCAGCTTACTAGAAAGAAAAATATGCTAAAGGTCTCCATAAATGGTGCACTATAGAAACCCTTTTTCTTTTTCTCTATGAAATGTTATGATTTTAAATGCCTTTCTTGGTACTTTTAGAGATGGCAACAAATCTAAGCCAAGATTTCATGAAAGGCCAAATCCATTTCATAGTCCAATTGCCTTTAGATAGTTCTGAGAACACCTTATTAAATTCTCAATTTAGTTGACAGGCAATCAGCTGGTTTGGTACTCCTGGCCCACTGAACTTAACTCCCAAAAGTGGGTGTTGTCATTGCCAGAATGGGAAGAGCTAGAGAAGTCATGGGTACATGGGGCCTGAGTTGTCATCTGGCCTAATTTTTCCTTAGACAGATGAAGAACCTGAGGCCTGGGAAGTTGATAGCAGTCCAAGTGTACACAGCTGGTTGGTGGCAGGAGTGAGACTTGAATCTGAAATTCTAAACTCTTACTTTTTGGCCTTTTTCTGTTACACCTCACTATATTCTGTTCCCCTGTGGAAAACACAGACGTTATCTTGTGTAAATACTTCAAACCACTATGTCCCAACTTTGTTATTTGTCCTTGTCCACATTCACTGGTACAATCAGTACAGTCCTTTGAGCATTAAATGTGATCCAACCCCATTTTTAAGGAAGGAAAAATCCATTACTAGCTCAGAAATATAGACTTGTGGTTTATTGGTCATCATTCAGGAGTCAGGGCTCCACGAGCAATTGTATGAATTTAATTAAGTGGTCAGTTAACTTCTATGGGCTTCCCCCAATTATGAAATGAGAGGGCTGGACAAGTGGCCTGCCATGTACTCTCCAGCTCTTGTATTTCATGTTTCTGTGAACTACCATTGTGATTCTCAATTATCTTGTCCTTAAGGTACATTTGGGACATATAACATTCTTTTTAGGTCTTAATTAAATTAGATCATGTTTTTTAGTAGCCTAGTACTTTGCTGCCTTATTTTTCACATGTTGCTTTTGATACTTAGTACCCTAACCCTCTAATAGTCTGTTCTTTTCTTCCAAATTGCCACTATGTATATGGTGACCTGTCATTCTGCTCTGGCTAGTCTAGTCTTACTTTTTTGTTTTGTTTTGTTTGGGAAAGGATTGTTGCTAAAACGATCAGGGAAGGAAATCTTCCAGGTGGATTCTTCGGAGTCCCAGGGACATGCCAAGGATTGCCATGCTTAGGAGCACATGACTGGTTAAACCAGGGGTTGTTGCCTGGTCCACAGGGAACTCATGGGGGGCCTGGATTGAGAACTTAGCCCAAAATAGATGCTCAGAACTAGACAGTAACCAATGGACCCAAACAGATCCTCTCTTGGAGCGTTTGAATGGAGACAAAAAGTGGGCTATAAGCAGGAGAGAAGAACAAAGACCTAGAGACATGCCGTTCAAAGTCTCAAAACAGAAGCATTGAGGTAGTAGAATCCATGAGGTGGGGAAAAGTTAGTCAGAAAGAAAGGAAAATAAATGAAGATAGAGAGTAGCTGAGTCACAGTAATTGAGTCTACTGGACTCACTAGAGCAAGGATAAATAAGCCTGAGGCAATGACCAGATGACCACAGCTCTTGTTTCATGAGGGTGTCAGAAGCTCTTGCTGCATACTATACTATGTTCTAGTTCTCTGTGAGCCAGCTAAAAGCTGCTTTTTATAGCTCCATAGTTCCCCGTCTATCTTTCTACTAATTGCCATCTCCTGAAGTATCCCAAATAGGCCTCTGTACCTTGCCACTTGAAAAAGCCTAAATAACATGGTGTCTTAGTTGAATCCACACACCAGGCTCTTAGAGTGCCTGCATGCTGCATCGTGCCATCATATAAGAAGCTCTCAGTAGTGTTTGCCGAATGAAGCTTTGAGATGTACAGAACTACTTTGGGAGTAATCGAGTCCAAGTTAGGCTGGTGAAAGAGTAGTTCTGTACAAGGATCAAAGTGTATCCAAAGTTATCTGATAAGTCATGGGCTGGAGCAGAGTGGAGCCTTGTGAGTAGGTGAAGAAAAAGTGATTTATGTAGCAAGATTACCAGCAAGGGCACCTACCCCAAATATTCTGCCTCCAATTTGCCACACTGCCTGAAATTCACACTGAGAGATTGACTTCTTCAATGGAAGTCAAAATCTCCCCAAATGCCCACTTAATTAAGTGGTCAGGTAACTTCTATGGGCTTCCCCCAATTATGAAATGAGAGGGCTGGACAAGTGGCCTGCCATGTACTCTCCAGCTCTTGTATTTCATGTTTCTGTGAACTACCATTGTGATTCTCAATTATCTTGTCCTTAAGGTACATTTGGGACATATAACATTCTCCCCAAATGCCCACTTATAAAGTACTTATGTTCAGAGATAGGATTAACACTTAAAGTTGTTCCAGTATTTCACACCAAAGTGTGCATTCATTCAGCAAGCGCATTCCTTGCAGTTTGTTCTCTTAAGGGACTGAGGAAATAAGAATTTTGATGGTGTCAGGTCATGGGAGGTAGAGAGGGGATACTTTCAGAGCGCAAATCACTACTGAAGGAAATTATGGTGACCAAGTGGACAAAATAAACTCTGGCTAATGTTGGTGATGGCAAGAGCAAAGGAAACAGTAGGAATGAAGCCAGATGTCAAATACCTCCAGGCATCATTCTAGATGACCCAATTACCAAATATAATACAAAAAGGACAACCTTCAAGGATGATGTATGTTTAAGAATATCTGAGCTCTATGTCCATTCTCTACTGCTTGTTTATTATACATATAACTTGGAGTCTCTGGACCTCAGTTTCTCCATCTATAAAATGGGACATAATAATAAAATATAATTATTCAGAGGGAGGTGGTAAGGACCAACTAAGAGGATGGAGGTCAAACGACATTGAAATTGCAAACTGCATATGTTGCTAAGTAGTTTAATCCAGGAGCTGATGGAGAGGGCCTTACCCTCAGGGTAGAGCCTTTTTGCTGCTAAACCCTTACCTCCCGCCTGGGCCCAGGGAGGGGTACATGGATTGACTTGTCTCCCATCCCACATTGCTATGGTGGCTACTCATCGTTGTGAGACATTTTTTCCTCAACCTGTTCTCAGTAGCAATCACTCTTCTTTTCCTTATTGGTCTTGCTCTTTTATACTTGGTTATGAAATTAACCTTAAAAGTAGCCCATTAGATTCTCTCTTTATCCTTTTCCCTTCCTTTTATAAATATTTTCTAACAGATAGGTATGGCACTTATGAAGCGTTGGTTGCAAATTACAGAAAAACTGAATCAAGCTAGTATAAACAACATGGGGGTTTAATGGTTTATATTGTTAAATGGTCTAGAGATAGATCTTCAGGTCAAGCTTACTCCAGCAGTAAAATGATGACATCTGGGACCCAGTTTAATTCAGTTTCTCTGTTCTGCCCTCCATTGTATTTGCTTTATTTCAAGGTTAGTCCCCATTATGACCCTAAGATGACTGCCAATTGCTTCAGTGTTCTTGTCTACCAGGAAAAAGAGAATGACTTTTTCCCAGAAAACGCCTCAAGATTCACTTTGATTGGATGAGCTTAGGTCACATGCCCCCTTTGAACAAATCTCTGTGGCTGAGGGACAGAATGCATTGAATAGTTTAACCTGAGTCACATCCTCTATTCCTGGGGCTGGAAGAAGATTAAGTTTTTCCAGAGCCTCATGAATCCCCAAACATTTTCCGGGCTGATAAGGAAGTGAATAGGGAGGAATGCATGCTGTGGAGGCCACTAACCAAGGACCACTGCAAAAGTTTAGAAAGAGATACTATCCGTACATGAAAAGCTGCAGTGAGTGGCCAAATGCTTAAAGTTTTTCCATTTGAAAACTAGAGCACATGCTGTTTAAACCAAATCTGATGTGTCTAATGTGATACAAATTGACTTTCATCAGCAGGCATGAAGAACAATCACTAACCTTTGAATTTTGTGATTTTATAAAGCATTGAATTCTAGACTTCAGTGCTCTCATGAGGGAAGCTTTTTTGTTTCTGCATTTTAGCCATTTTCAACATGCCCTAAATTGAAACAGAGAATGTGTGGGGTTTTTTTCCTTCTAGTGTAAAATCGAATAAGCAACAGCACACTGCAGGAAGTCAGTCTAGCCACAGCAAATCTGTACTTGTTTTTGTGAGAGAGGATGGGAGAATGAATATTTGCCCTGTGGCATCAATTTCCTGTTTAATGTTCTCCAAGAGGCACTTGGAAAATGCCCAGCAACACAGATGTACATAAATACCACACATAACTTGTTTTCGTGAGTGGAAAGAGGAGTCTGTAAAATTATGACAAGACTGATTTACCCTCATCGCCTGGTAGTTGGTGAGTCACTCTACCTTTCACTTAATAATTTGGAGGATGGATCATTCCAGAGTGTGGCACTGGAAGGACAAGAAGTATAGGAATAGCATGGCATTTGGCTTCTTAGCCCAAGTTCTTATTCATTTAGGGCCACTTACATTCCAAAGTTTGCTTGTGCCTGCTGGAAGCTGCCTTCAGACTGCCTGTAAGAGATATATATCTATATCTGTATACATATATATAAAATGACAGTTTTCTAAAAAAACCAACAAACAAAATAACACGCCCCAAACAGAAACCCATCTGTAAGATTTGCAGACACAAATTTATTTGTTTTCAAACCACAGAAAAACGTATGCACATACCACATAGTATCTCTCAAGGTGTGGGAAGATGTGTTCTCAGTTCTGTACAGTCATATGACCCCAGAACACTCACACACCATTTTTGGACAACTTATTTGAAAGGTCATGGCTTGGTTGCAGAACCAAACTCTTATTTTTGTTTCAGAAACTAACCTCTAGGGCTACTATATAACTTAAGAACTTGACACAGAAAGGAAGATTCAGACTTAAAGAATCCATCCTCTAACTTACTCTTTTGAGCCACTTCCTCACATAAGGGAAGATGAGAAATAATAGTTATGATCTGTTAAGCATCTACTCAGGTGTTTAATAAGGACTATGCAAGGAAGGCCTTTATATATCTCAATGTTAATCCTTCTCATACCCCACTATTTGTTTCAAGTCTCCCCATCTTATAGATGAGGAAACTAGGACTTACAGAAGATAAATTACAGCCCAAGGTCACCTCAATAACTAGTGGAACCAGTAGTCAAGCCCAGATCTGTCTGGCCCTGAAGCCCATGCTCTGTTCTCAAATTTAGAAATTATTAATTTAGGATTCATGGATGGGCTTCAGAAGATTCACAAGAACCTAAAATTAAATGCATATATAAATATATATATATATGCTTTTTTTTCTGGGGAGAGGGTTTAGAACTTTCCTCAGACTTATCAGCTGTAATTCCAGAGCCTGACATAGTCTTGAATACAGTAGGCACATGATAAATACTTGCTCAATGAACAATATGGGTCCATGACACAAAAAAGGATTAGTACCACTGCTTGTCCCATTATCTGACCTACAGCTTAATAGATTTGAATTTCCAGTACAACTGGCTTTGCTTTGGATACATAAATTCATTCTTTTAAAGAGTTAAAAATGCTGAATTTAGTTGATATTCCATTTGAAACTATTTGATATTTATATAAAAAGATTAAACATTTTTAGAGGCTATTGTCTAAGGAGATTTTTTTTTCTTAAATAGAGCTTGCTAAAGCAAAGGACTGGAAACTATTTAGACCACTATAGAATAGAAATATAATGTGAGCCAAAAAGGCAAGCCCCATTTGTAATTTTTAACTTTCTAGTAGCCACATTCAAAAATAGGAAAAAGAAACAGCTAAAGCTAATTTTAATCATGTTTTATTTAGGTCAATACGTCCAAATTATTCTCATTTCAACCTGAAAGCAATATGAAAAATTATTGATGAGATATTTTACTTTTTTTCATACTAAGTCTTGGAAATCCAGTGTGTATTTTACACTTACTTCAGACTGGCTTCATTACTTATGCTCAGTGGCCACGCTGGCTCGTGGCTGCTGTATTGGGCTGTGCACATGGAGACCCGGGTGGTTGAAAGAAGTGGGCAGTGTTGATGAAGCACAGAGGAAAGCAGGAAGAGAATGAGGCAGGTTTGGGCACGTGGGGAGACACTCCAACAATCCAAGATACAGTGACGTTAGGTTAGGTCGCCAGCTCGTATTGCCAAAATTGTAGCTCTGCAGGTGATTATTAAGACAGGTTCTAGAAAACAGTGTAAAATCCAGCATTTCAGCAGAAGTCTTTTCCTATTCCTGCAGTCACCTTCTTTTCTTGGTAACAGATGTGCAGATCCAGGGTGCACATTTAGGGGAAGATTTGATGTAGAGTGACTAGAGTGACTAGTGATGTAAAGTTACGCCTAGTAATTATAATAATTTTGTTCTTTTAACCACCCCTAGAGCAAAGGATTTGAGTTTTATAGTGCATAGCTCAGGCTGTCTCCATGTCCTGGAGTTGCATTCCTCCATTTGACAGACCCAGGAAGGAGGCTGCAGAGCCCTGAGGTCATAGACTACAAGAACAGACAGAGCCATAAAAGAGCCCAGGAAATTTTGTTCTACACCCTGCCCAAGCTTCACTCGTGTTCTTTTATGTGCTTTTTGAGTCTGTCCTAAGGCTTTTTCACAGGGTGTGGTCCTAGTCTACTCTTCTGTCTGCCTCTTCTAAGGCTGAGATCGAGCTCATTATAACACATTTTGCTCCTAGGTGCGCAGCTTGTGATCTAGAAACACATCTAGAAATACTTTGTTGATATAAAGTATCTTTTGGAGTTTCTTCTAAATAGTTCAGTTACTCAACATGACAAGCATAATATTGCATTTCTCCATAAAATACTTAGAATCCATTTGGGAGCTGACGGTCCGGTTAGCACAGGTACCACACCTAGAATTCCCAAGAATTGAGAAGTTACCTGAATCCATATGATGTGGTTTCATTTTACTCCTGGCCTTATGTTAAATGCATTTATTTTAGGCAAGTGGTAAAAGATATTTTAAATTTTAAAGGAAAAAAATATAACCAAACATATGAAGACCTATGCCACTTGAGGAAAATAGAGATACTGTATATTTGGGAACTTTCAATTTTAACGTCATACGCTCCTGATAAACTATGAAACATTGACAAGATAAGTTCAAATTTATCAAAGTAGAATGAATTCCTACATCCATACAAATATTTTCTGGGTGAGGTGCCGATGTAGTTGAACAGATTCTTTCCACCATCACTAGTATCACCACCTGTTACCAACACCAACTCTACCACCAGCACCACCACCACTGTTACCACCACCACAAACATGCCTCTCCTTCCATTAACCTACTTCAGGTAGTCGGGAAAAAGAATCTAGGGAAACAATGTTTCATGGAGAGTCACCTCTGTCCTCAGAGCCATGTCCTCCAGCAGGTTACTGGGTCATGGAGTGGTATGAATTGGAAAATGCAGCATTTCTAAACCAATCTGCAATCCAGACACTATCTTGTTCCTCTATAATGATGCAAAGTTATTTGCTGAGGTAGACATCAACTAGCGTAATAGAAGAGTCTAAGAAAGCAATTAACTAGGAGGGTGAAAATACAAGTCAGAGATGACTGTGGCTGAAAACCCTTGGGGAGTAATGAGATAGGAATTTCTTAGGATTCAATTCATAATGGAGAGCGTCAGAGTGTGGAGGAGTGGATGGGTAGGTGATGATTCATATCGCCTGCACAGGGTACAACCTCAAAATACTGAGGTTGCTCCTACAAAGCATATATGAAAACCAGTCTCAGAACTGCAGTCACTACTCACCGTTGACCATTGACTCTGTGCTGGTTAATTTCTAAGATTGCTTTTGTAGCAAAATAGTGCCTTGTTCACAGTTAGTTTACAAGCAGAAGCCGTTAGGAGGATGTTCTTCAACATGTGTGATCTGTTTCTTAATTCTCTGAGTCTCAGTGGCTTTATCTGCAAAATGGGAATAATGGGAATAATGCAGTATAAATTAGAAGATGCAAATAAAATAAAATTTTAAAAAAAGGAAGATGCATAATTTATTACACAGGATCTTCAACATATATTAGGAATGATCATGATAACATGGACCTTATTTACTAAGAGAATGCTTGCCTTATCTCTATTAACCTCTTAATATCTCTAGGAAACAGATACTATTATCACCCCCATTCCATAAGCAAGGAAACTAAGGTTCAGCAAGGTTAAAATCACACAGTTTGCAGAAAGATTTCTTCTACTCTACTTTTCACTGTTGGTACAACTAGATTTCTTTAATTTGCAGTGGTTTAGACATCAATGGAAGATGAAAATTATCCAAACCCAAATATAAATACATATAGAAAAACTCACTAATCTGGACCAACTGGGCCATTTTGAAGGAAATGCAGCTTTATTACTTTCAAGTACATACAGTAACCAGAAAAATGACTAACAAGTGCTGGCAGTTCAGACCTAGATTTAGTTAATAGATAAAAATGATTAGTGTATCCAAGAAGTTCTGGTCTTGCCTACACTTTGAATAGAATGTTTTATAAGTAAAAGAAATCTCAAGTGTTAGAAGACAAATTATTTTCTTTGATAAGTAAATGCTTTCTTTCAGATATTATTTATACTGTCATTTATTTACTAAGCCATTTTTTCATAGATAGTATAAAAGAACACACCAGCTCAGTCCCTGCACACATGATAAAAAAGTTAGAGGTTAAAACTGTCCAAATTACGTGCTGACATTTTTAATTAGATTAACTTATTTGTCTTTTAATTCTTTAGAATATAATGTTCCAAATAAATGTAAATTTCTAAAATGTTTTTCAAATATTACGGTTATTCAAACTTTATATAAAAAATATTTATTCTGGTATTAATATGAAAGGCATAGTATCAACTATGTCCTTTGTTGCCATAGACAGTTTTTGAGGAATGTAGTCTTTTCTCAAATGAAATATTTATGTTATCTATGAGTACTCTTTATAGTAGAAAATGGAAAAATGGAGAAGAAAGTGTTCAGACTGTAGTCTTTGACAACACTGGTGCTAAATCTGCTCTCAGTTACAGACCTGAGACTTCCATTCACCTCAGTGTACCAAGTATGGCCCAACTTCGGTGTGGAATCTTTTAGCTGTTGCTGTTAATCCATGGAAAATGTTTTAGTGTGATGTGTTCCCATTAAGAGTTAACGGATTGTTGCAAAAAGAATAAAGGGATTTATTAAATATGGTGGTCTTGTACCATGCCAAATATTTTGTGGTTTTGTGGGAACACAGCAAAGGTAATAATTGGCATTATAACAAATGAGGGTCTCAGCAAGTCCCAGCTGTTGAACACATGATTGTTACTTGGGAGGGCAAATAGCAATATTTTTCCATCTCTTAAGTACAGTCTGCTCTTGATACGGCCGCATAACTACAATGAACCATTAGTGGGAGTTACATACAGAGAAAGGAGACTGAGGGACTACATTTCTTTTCTCCTGCCGAAATGAAACTTCATCTGGTTGGTATCTGTCCAGAGTTAAATTTTCCATATCACACAAACTCTGTGTCAGTATTTTAATTGCATTTGATAGGATGTCTTTCTTTATAAAAGCCAAACGAACATTTGTAATAAATTTTTTATTAGGTAGTATCTGTTTCTTTATTGCATATTTGTGTATATAACTAAATTTAATGTTCAACAAACAACTTTTTTTTTTTTTTTGGCCACACCACACAGCATGTGGGATCTTAGTTCCCCAACCATGGATCGAACCCACGGCCCCTGAAATGAGAGCATGGAGTATTAACCACTGGACTGCCAGGGAAGTCCCTCAACAAACAACTTTTAGGCATCTAAAACTTTTAGGCATCTTTGTGCCCAGCACTATAATCTGCATAAGCAAAGAAAAAGAACCAGGCACTGTCCTTCAAGAACTTTAAGTCTGGGTAGAGAGATAAGATATATTTATCCAGCATCATAGAGTTAGAAGGGACCCCAGAGGTGATACAGTCTTGGGGTTATATATTCAAACTCTAATGGAGAGTTAGCATAAACAAGTGGAGTGCCCAGGTCACTAGGGCACCATGTCATATCAGAGAATTCCTGCCCTGTGTTAAGGGACAGTTACTTTGTTTCTCGATGGATTTGCTGCCATGCAGAAATATAGGCTTCTTGTTGCCCGATCTGTTGATTTTTTTTTCAGAGAGGGTAGAATTCCAAGTTTTCCAAAAATTTCCCAATTTTTAAACATTGCCAACTATTTTGAATTTTCCTAAGGCCAGATGAAACACATCTGTGGGCCTTATTCAACCTGTGGGCTGCCATTTTGCAACCTCTGGTCTAGATTAACTCTTCCATTTTACAGATGTGGGAAATGGCCTGTTCAAAGTCTGGAATTGTTCTCCAGGACTCCCAGTCCAAAACTTCCATCGCTTAACTACACCTTCTCTCAGTAAGCAAACAATTTTAGATGACTTCAAAAAGAAAAAAAAATTATAGTTATAAAGCAACACTGATTTTTTTTTAAAGCACAAGATAATATCATGAAAACGATGTGGTGAATCTGTTGGGGAGAAGTAATAGAATGCTCATGGCAGGAAGAATTTGAGAAGGGTTTTGCAAGAGGCATTTGTGCTAAATCTTGAAGGAAGTGATTAATACAAATTCATAAGAAGGAACAGGAAGGCGAATTCAGTAGAGGGGAATAGAATAAAGAAAACGCATGATTAATAATTTGTTAATGTACATGCAATACAGCACAGAGTATGGCTTGACTTAATCAGGGAGTAAAAATCATGTCACTATCATTCACTCAAAAAATATTTCTTGAGCTCTAACTGTGTGCTAGGCACTTGTCTAGGCCCTGTAGATACAGCAGCAAACAAGAGAGCCAAGGTTTGGTTTCCTGTGGACTGTTTTTTCCAGTGGCACAGACAGGTAATAAACAAGTAAAAAATAATATAAAGTACTATGAATAAAATAAAACTAAGAGATGTGACAGTAGCAGCTGTGAATGCACATTAGACAAAATGGTCAGGGAAGACTTCTCTGAGGAGATAGCAGTTGCACTGAGTCCCAAATGATGAGAAGAAGACAGTCATGCAATGATCTGGGCAGAGAGCTTTCAAGTCAGAGGGAAAAGCTAGTGCAAAGGGCTTTGGGCAGGAAGGAACAGAAGAAACGAGCGAACTAAAGCAGAGTGAGCTGTGGCAAGTGCGGTAGGAAGCAAGGTCAGAAAGATAGGCAGACACTTATTAGGCCTTGGTAAGGAGTCTGGAGTGAAATGAGGTTTCCCACAGGGAAGCAACATAATTTGATTATAAGTGCTCAGTTCTTAATAAGAAAGTAGCATAATTTGATAAGAAAAGGAGGTAAATAATGGAAGTTCTTAAATGGAAGCTGATAAAATACAGTTAATTTTAGGGAATTGCTATAGATTCCAATGGGCAGAACAAAGATGGAAAGGGTGGCTGAGAGTCTATTCTGCCTGCCGAATGCAGAATGGATTGGGGTCAGGAGCCCTGGGTGCAGGCTGTGGACAATCCAGGGGTAAAGAGGATTAGGATTCAGTCAGCAGTGGTGGAAATGAAGGAAAGTAAGTATCACAAACACAGAACAGAATGGATTGATGCAAATCAGAACAACCAGAGGAGAAACACTGTTGTGAGGAACTCTCAAGTTTCAGAGTTAGAGGCCATTTTGGGAGTGGCCTTGGTGACTAAGATGGGAGAAAATTCTTTCGAGATACTAACTCTTAGGGGATCATGAGACATATAAACAACTAGAAATATAAAATTAAAGAGGCTTTGGGGGTAACAGGGTAGGACACGAGAGAGGTTTGGAACTACTCTTTGTAACAATAGAAACTGAGGCTAATAGAGAAGCAGAACTCCCAGGAGGTAATGTATTTGTCTTGTTTGTTTGTTTGTTTGTTATTTGGCCACAGCATGCAGCTTGCAGGACTGAACCCGGGCCACAGCAGTGAAAGCCCAGAATCCTAATCACTAGGCCACCAGGGAATTCCCCAGGAGGTAATGTAAAGAAGAGAAACAGGTCAAAAAACTCAACCCTGATTATATCCATAGCAAGGCTGAGAGTACAGTGTAATTAGGTGTTTGTTCTTTTTTTTTTTTTTTTTTAATTGATCCGTTCAATCAAGGAAAAAAGCACAAAGCCCATTTGTCAACTAGGGTTTGGGAAAAAATAGCTTGCTAGAAGCATGCAGCTATTCTACATCAGTGTAATAAACACTAATATGTTTTACTATAAGAAAGTGTTATTTGAAGCAAAATTTCAAGGAATACAAAACTTAGACTTGGATGGCTTCTCTCTCATTTTCACTTACTATTGATGATTACTTAATATTTGAATGTAAACCTGAGTGTTTTCCTAGAACCTGCAGCCTCTCTGTATAGTCTAGGAAGGCTGATAGTCCTGAACTTGAAAGTTCTGAGTTTGAAAACAAAAGAAACCAAAATTTCAGGCAGACTTTTAAACTAGCTCTTTACTCTTAACATAGCAGAGCATTAATTTTATATTTTAAGAAAAAAATTTTAAAAATTTTATACCCACAAATGTTTATTCAGTGCCTATGTGCAAGAATGAAGAAGATATGGTTGTAAGCGCTCATGGAGCTTACAATTTCATCAACAACAAAAAAATTGTTCTTCACAGTAGAGGAATTACTTTTAGCAGAGCAGAGAGTGAGGGTTAATTTAAAGAATAAGAAGTTGATTGTTTTATAGGAAGACCCATGGCTATTGTCAGTTCCTTTTAAGAATAATCAAGCTCATAAAATGAGTGTAGAGGAAAAGATCAAGGACCTATTTTTCCATTCAAAATGCCAAATTGTGCCTTCCTCAGAAAAATTCTGAGGAAATTTGCTTGGTCAATTAGGAAAATTCTAAAAGATTTCCTTCAATTATTTTATTTATTTTAGTTTTTGGCCACACCCCGCAGCATGTGGGATCTTAGCTCCTCGACCAGGGTTCAAACCTGCACCTCCTGCATTGGAAGGCAGAGTCTTAACCACTGGACTGCCGGGGAAGTCCCTCCTTCAATTATTTTAAAAATGCTTTCAAATTTTATTGTTTCAATTTTGAGGAAAATCACTACTGCTTTCATAAACATTAACATGTTCATCAATGCTTGTCATGAAGAATTCAAACAATGAACACAGTACCAATATGAACATGAAAAAAATCATCTCATTTCCCACTACTTCATAATGATATCATCATTATTATGAGCAGAAAAACATCATCTGGGTGCTTATACTCAGATAGGATAGATTAGAAGGGTAAAAAAGGAGGAGGGAGATAGAGACATATTTTTATACAAATTAGGTTCCGTGTTGCTATTTTTAATAAAATATATTACATTTAATTGTATCTGAGCTTCACTGGAAGAAAAGAAAAACAAAAAGGCAAAAATAGAAGGGAAAGAAAGATGGAATAGAGAGTGAGAAACACCAGAAGCCACTGAACTCTGGCCTCTAGTGCCATACTGCTCCGTACTAGGCGTACTAATCTGTGATTTAGTAGAGGTTTTTATTAGCTTTATTTATGTTATGTTAAGGTACATGTTTAACACTTCACTTTGATGTATTACCCTTATTATCCTTCCATGTTTAATCCAGTTCAGTTATAACATATGAGATAGCTTTCTATCATGAGCACATATTTTTCCATTAATATATACTAAAAACTAACAACAATGATGTAGAATAGGCAGTCCTCTACATGGTTCTGACATGCGTGAGTTTCAGTACCACACTTTAATTACCTAACACCAGGGCCCCAATAACACAGCTCATTTTAGTTAGCATGCTACGTGGTATATTAACTGTGAGTAACTGCATAAAGTACAAACTTCGCTCCTGGCACTTCAGCACACAAATCACTATGTAAATAACAGATGCGCACCATGGTCCATGACTAATCACATCACTTCCTCCAAAGTCTGTACGGTCACCTCGCATCTGTTATTCAGTTCACCCAGATCTGTTTGCTATCACACAGATAGCAAAGTGTGCAGTTGCACTGCTTCCTTGTCTCCCAGCGATAAACCTCTGTGACATGGTACAGAAATGGTCAATCAAAAGAATGAACTGACCAACAATGATGAAAGTACAGCAAAGTACAAAAAGAGATAAAGCTGGAATTGAAATCCGAATGGGGATTGGGGTTATAGAAGAAAGAGCTGACTGTGGCAATGTTGTCACTGCTCCAGCGTGAGGGTCTCTACGTATGCAGCAAGAAGCACTTAGTGAAGGCAAACGAATGACGTTAAAGAGGAAAGTGGTTGTGATGAAAAGGAGGACGAGGTCCCAGAGGAAGTGAATCCAGTAAAATACTTCATATTAAGGAAGCTCTTGGAGACATGTCACAACATTGAACACGCAAAGGATAAAATGTTGGAAGCTGATCCAGACTTAGAAAGAAATATGACAATTTTGCCAAAGCAAGGAAAAGATGTATTGTAAGTTGTACGCTAAGACAGTAAGTACTGCTGAAACTGCTCTTGGTATGTTTTTTACAAGGAAGTAAAATACTTTAATCCTCAATGTTTCTAATGCTTTATAGTTTACTGAATATCTGTGTTTACTACTTTTTTTCTTCTCCCTATACATTTATAACTGGCCTTAAGAGGAGTTTTAATGTTTTCACAAAAAATTTTAAAGGTCTTGGAATAATCATAATATTTCCTATTGATTATGAAGATCACTTGGCACGGCCTCAGCTCGCATAGTCATTTTTACGTCCTATACTCCCAAGCAAAGTGAGATCTGCCTTAGTTAATTACACCATGCAAATTAGCACTTAAATATATTTTGTCCCCATTTTGTGTATCTTGACTCCTCAACTGGAGTTGAAACGGCTTAATTGAGAAATAAGGCAAACCCTCTTACTTCTACATTGCCTACTCCACCTAGCATAGCACTGAATATTTGGTAACTGCTTAAATAGCACTTATTGGCTTACTAAATAGCTACTCTTATGGTGAACAATAGGGATTTTATACAGTGTGAAGCCATAATAATAAATATTATTCCTTTCATGAGAGTGTAAGATTTACCCATTTTATTTTCCACTGTTAGGGCAACAAAGTATGGCTCCCAAGGTTGTATATTCCTAGCTCACAGGTACACTGTTCCTTTGGTTGGTGAGGTAAATGGTGGTCTGTGGATTTGCTTTGTACACAATTTGTATAATCCCACAGGCAGCCCTGACTCCTACCCCTAGCACCTAGGACAATGCCTACCATACCGAAGGCACATGATAAATATTTATCAAATGAATGTAATTAGTAATAATTACTAGGACTGTGCACTGCATATCTTATACTATCCTTACCACAATGCTATGGTCCCCATTTTATAGATGAAAAAAGCTTGCCTAGGAGAGATTATGTGACTCACCCAGCAAGGGCCTACTAGAACTGGAATTTGAATATAGGGCTGTTTGATACTAATTCCACCACACTGCTAATAAACTGACATTAGTGACATCAAATGATGTGCAAATGGATTAGAGAGAAAGAGATGATGCAATTAAAAATCTCTTCAAATTCATTTCCTCTTATCCCGGGCCTATTCTGACAAGGGGAGAACTTCTCATCAGATTTATTTTTTTGCATAATTTTCCAGTTATAATTTCCCTTGTGACATTCCTTTTTTAAAAACCAATTTTTAGAAAGAATCACAAAAACGTATTTCCTATACTAGCTTAAAGCAGAAATGATTATTTAGAACAGTCTCTATATTTACGTCATTTTATGACGCTCTCAGTATATAAAAGAAGGTGTGTGTGTGTGTGTGTGTGTGTGCATGTAACATCTTTTACATTTTAAGAAGTTCATGTTTTAAAAAAATCAGTTCGTTTTCTGCTTTGGTATTTCCCTACACAAACACTTTATAGGTACTTCTTGGCTAATAAACTAGTGATCACAGGAGGAGACATATCACTGTAGCATAATACACTACATAAATTTCTATTAATTTCTTATTCTAGTAGCAACACATCAGATCAGCCACGGCAGGCTCTTCACGCGAAGGGTCAGGAGGCACATGAAACCTGAAGAGGCCATCATGGGCCATCAGAGACTGTGATGTACCTGGGCAAACCCACTGATTTTGGGGGGCTGCTATCACTGTCAACTCAGCAAATGCCCCTGCTTCAAACTTGAGTTAGTTTGAATCCACTGTTGAACAGAACACGGTTTACTGTCTAATTTCTCTCTGTCTCCTCTCTGTGTCTGTCTCTCCCTGACTCTCTTTCCTGCTCTCTCTCCCTGAACACATCCCCCCTGCTGCCCCATCCCTTTTCTCCCCTCAGGATTCTATGCTAAAACTGCTTTTTAAAATCAGGCTTTTGTTCTTTGATATTTGTTCTACTTTTAGATTCTTACTGTATGCCTTACAACGCTCTTTCCTGGCTGTTCATTTTGCCTCCCTTCAAATCTTCACAGTTGTCTTCCTTTTGTGTGTGTGTGTGTGTGTGTGTGTGTGTGTGTGTGTGTGTGTGTATGTTTTCATTCTAGACAGATGGGAGAGAAAAATATAAAAAACAAAACAGAGGTGGAAGCCCACCTAGGCCAAACTTAGTACATATTACAATTTTTATGACATTGGAGCTGGCAACATTCTGATTAAAGATCCACGACTTCTTCATTCAAAAGCAAACGCTAGCTTAATATAATATGAAATAATATAATATGAAATGATATAGTATGAAATAATATAGAATAGAACAGAATAGAAATACCATGATTCAAGGCGGAACTGTGAAAACCATACTTCTAAAAAATACTGTCTACTTTCCTCTCCATACAAGGTAGAATTTGGAGGGCAGGTGCTCCATGGTGAATGGCAGAATGAAGAGGAATAAGACAGCAGTGTAGTTGTCAGGATTAACTCCTCTCTGGGAAAGAAGCCACAAGAGAAAACACTGAAACTCTTTAAAAGCAGAAGATCTTGTCCAGTCTCTTGAAACATCTATCAGCCTGCATGGCTCAAAAGAAAATTTTACTTGCACTCTTGTTTCCCTTTTCTGTTCTGTGCAGTGGTCTTTGATCCTAACTTCAAATCATGTACTACTTATTTAAATTGAATTTGCCCTCAAAGTCAGGCATTTCAAAAGGATGCAACTTGGCTGTTCTTCTTGTGTGCCTAGAACTTCCTGGTGTAACCTCTCTCCTCTGTATTAAACTGGGTGATATTTTCCCATGGGTCACTGAGAGGGTGCTAACTTTATTATTTTTTAATTTTGGTTTTCTCTATTCTTCTTTTCAATATTCTGTCAAGTCCACGAGTGAAATTTTTATTTCACACATTATGCTTTCCTTTCTCTTTAAACTAAAAGATCTGTTGCCTGAGCATTTAGTAAATGCTCCATTAAGGTGGTAGCTTGGCTTGTGTTCAGGACCTGAAACAAAGAGTTCTATCAATGGTGGTCAGTTAGTGGGGTTTTTCCATCTGTATTCTCTCTCAAATACGTCACTCTCCTTGGGGCTTAAACTATATCCCCTCTGTACAAATTCAGTTTTTCAACAAATATTTATTGAGCAACGACTACGTGCTAGGCCTATAGATATGGTGGTAAACAGAACAAATAATTTCTTACCTTCATTGAGCTTACATTTTAGGGGGGATGACATTAAACAAAACAGTAAATAAAAGGAAAAGCAATATAAATTTTGATAGGTAAGTGCTATCGCAGGGGAGGAAAAACTTTTCCTCTACTTTCTTACAATCTGTTGCTAGGACCTGCAAATTAAGCTGACAAATGACAGATTAAACAGCAGAAATTATTAACATATGCATTTTATCTGATGTTAATTTCACATGGCACAGGGGCTTCATAGGAAAGAGGTGAAAACCCTAAAGAAGAAGTTAGACTGGGAGGCCTATATACCATTTTAACAAAGGGTGATAAATTGTGGAGAAGTAACTCGAGAAAGGAAAGGGGTTTGGGCTTCTAGGCGTGGTAAATTGTGGGAAAGTGACTAGGAAATATATGGGGGTACCTAACGGAAGAGACGGGTTATTTTAATAAGATTTGTTTGTGAAGATTCATCTTGGTATCATCTCCTCATCTCCAGATAAGAATGTTTTGTTCTTTCTGGTACCAGGATGGGATCTTTTTCACTGGAAATTAATGCCCTGCTTTTAGGTAGAAATGGGGAAGGGCAGAGAGCCCTTCTTGCATCTGCTGTTTTTCAATTGCCTTCAGCTCAATATAATAAATATGGCCTAAGCAGTGTATTTAGAGGTGCATGTTCTGATTCCCTCACTGTGAAAGCAATAAATGGGTACTATGATGTGGTAGAGATGCACTGCTTTAAATAGGGTCATTAGGGAAGGTTTTTATTAGGAAATGACATTTGCTCTGAGAGCTAAAAGCTGATATCCTGGACAGTCAATTCAAGGTCCCAAGAAAGAAGTCTGCGGGTAGAGGGAACAGCATTGCTACCCTGTGGCAGCAGTGAGCCCCAGAGGCTGTCCTGCTGAAGAAAAGAAAGGCAGCCAGAGGGGCAGAGGAGAGGTGAGCAAGAGTGAGTGTGGAGGAGGTGAGGTCAGGGAATCATCAGGGGCTGGATCCTGTGGGGCCTTTGTGGGCCACGGGAAGGAATTTGGATTTTATTTTAAGTGCCATGGGAAACCTCTGGAGGGCTTACACTTGAGGGTGACAAGAGCCAGTATTCTTTTAAAAGCTTACTCAGAGTATGTGTGGAAAACAGATTTTAGGAGGTGGGATGGTAAATACAGGAAGTCTAGTTGGGAGGTGAATCAGTAGTCCAGGTGAGAGATGATGACGGCTTGGACTAGGTGGTAGCAGTAGTGATGGAAAAGTGTATAGATTTAAAATACATTTTGGAAGTAGAACTACCAGGACGTGCTGATGAGGTAGATAGATACAGGAGAAAGGGGAAAGGGAGGAGTGGAAAATGGCTCTTAAAATTTTGGCTTGACCACTATGGTGTGTTTACTGAGATAGGGAGGACCAGGGGAGGAAGAGTTTGGGGAAGAGGAATGAAGAGTTCTGTTTGTGCATGTTCAGCGTGAGGTGACTATTAGACATCCCAGGGGAGCTGTGTAGAGGTTGGAGTTCAGGGGAGGTCGGCATCCCTTGCCCTTAAGTTTGGAGGAAATTTTACAGAGCAAATAGTTTAAGAGAAATAACAATACATCCATCTTGAAGTTAGAATTATATCTTCATTTATTAATGTTTGAGTCAACTGCTTCATTTTGGAAAGCAAATGACTGGTGATGGCAGGTTAATACAAGAGGAGGACAATTTTGACATTTGCTGTTAAATCAATGTAGATAGTATTTTTCAGAGCAGGATTCTAAGTGTTCATCTGGGAATGTTCCAAACGATTTCCCAGTTTATTCTGATGTTTGACTGGATTTAAATCCCAACTCTGTCACTTACTAACCTTATGATTGTGGCAGGTTGTTTAAGTTTCCACAGCACTGTTTTCTTGTGAGGAAATGGAGATAATATTGACCTCACAGGGTGGATTTCATCAGCGGCCTCTTCAGTCTTACGTGGACATTATGTGAAGGGAGACAAGAGATTAGTGAAAGTTGTATTTGTCTATGGCTCCCAAAGATGACCTAGATTCAAGCTGGATCGGCCCAAGAGGGGCCAGCTAAGGTGCTCAATACAGCACTACAAGGAGGCCTGAACCCTATCCATCACCTCCTCCACTTTGAGATGCACTATGAAGATAGTGAGCCCTGCTGGCAACCTGGAGTGGATGATCATTTAATAAGCTCAGAGGAGGGTGTGGAGTTGATCCCTGACTCTAAGCCTGGGGCTACTAAGACTTGCCTTGAGAAAGAGACACATGTTTGTTATTCAGACTGATGCCCCTAATGCAGTGGTTCTCAAATTTAAGTGTGCATCAGAATCCCCTGGAGGGCTTGTTAAAGCACAAATTGCTGGGCCCCACTCCCAGGGTCTTAAATTCAGTAGGTGTTGGATGAGGCCCAAGAATTTGCATTCCAACAAGTGTCCAGGTAATGCTGATGCTCTGAGAACCACATTTCGAGGGAACCATTGCCCTCCTGCAACCCAGAGACCTAGGCTGTATGTGTGACTGTGACCTCGTACTCTGTACCTGGTCCAGGCAGGAGTTATCCATCCTGGCAACAAGGTTAACAGTGCATACAACAATGATGATCTCATACAACAATCCTCAACCTATGGGGAAAAACTCATCTCTAAACACAACTTCTCTCAGCTCCAGAGAGAAAATTAGAATCCTGGCTTTCAAGATCAATTGGATCCAAAACCCATATGAAATGAAGAATATAGAAAAGTAGAAAACTGCCTTAAAAAGCTATATACCAATCCAGGGCCTGGGACCCCTGCCGCCTCCACAGTTTGCATCTAACCATAGGAATTGGGCCCAGGTAGTAGGCTGGACCTGAACTACTACAGCTCTCATGTCCTCTCTGAAATGGTACCCTGCCTCATGGAGATTGTGTGGGATACATTAAGAATTCCACCTGGGGCTTTCAATCATACCACAGGCAGTCAAACTTGGCCCAGAGGAAAGAAAGGGCTTGAAGTTTCTCTTAGTCCTATCCTCAAAAGACTATTTCATTTCTACTCTACAGACAACTAAGGTACTTTTGCTCTTTTGTGCATTCTGAATTTTGTGTCCTTCTTCTCTCCTCCTATCTCCTGAAGGAAAGTCATCGTGTAGGTTTGCTCCATTTGGTTCCTCTCATCCTGGATCTTCCTGTGAGAGCCTATATTGTTCCCCTTGGAGGTTTTCTTGATATCTGACTGGCACCTAAATTTCCTGTCTCGTTGTGCCACAATCTACTTGACTTGTATTTCCCCTCCCACACATCCCTACTACTGCTCTCTCTGCCTTCTGGAATGAATGTCTTATCAGTCAGGTCAAGCTACATTATGGTGCAATAACACATGATCTTGATATTTTAGTGGTTTACAACAACGAACGTTGTTTTCTGATTTAATTTCTCATTCATGTTCTGTTCCACGTCATCTTTATTTCAGGGCTTGGACTGAAGGAGTAATCCCTACCTGTGACACATTGGTCATTTTACAGCAGAGAGAAAAGCAGTGGCAGAACCATGCAATAGCTTTTAAAGCTCTGCTAGAAGTGTCACATGTCCCTTCTACTCACATTAGTCAAAGCAAGTCAGAAAGCCAAGCCTAATATTGGTGTGTGGAAAATATAATCTTCTCTTAGTATAATCCCTCCTATAATATAATCCTCCCCTGCTGGGAGGGGCTGGCAGGGTGGAGCTGGACTTGTGTTTGTTTTTACAAACTGATACAAATTAAATTCTAACTTTATGGACATCTAGGAGATTCAAGTTAGCAGTGATCTGCTCCACCCTTCTTCCTTTTTTACTTTTGCAGCCTCCCTGTTTCACTGGCCATTCTACCCATTTTCATTCTGTCATTCAAGCCATAATGAGCTTCTTTGGACTCTACAAATTGATCTTAAACTTTGTTTGGTTGAGAGGTTGAGAAAGGGAAGAAAAGAAGTGAAACAGGGAGAAAGAGGAAAGGAAACTGCTTTATTTAAGAATCTTAAACCAATGTACTTTCATAGATTTAAACAAAACTATGCTCCACAGGAAAATTTCATCTGTCTAGCGTGGTATAGACTAATGACATTACCAGTTGTCAGTGGCCATTTTTTAGTCACTGCCACGTTTGCTGTGATCGTGCCTATATATGGGGTTACTTTATGAACCCTCTTGACTCTGTTTTGTCCAGAAAGTACAAAGGCCATGGGACTGTTGGAAGAGCTGGTAAGAAGACACATATGGCTGTGATGGAAACCAAAGTGGAGAGAATAAACATTTTAAATGAGAAAATGATGAGAGTTGCATGTGTACAAGGGCTGAGTTGCTTCCCAGAAGGAATAGTTCTGAAGGACAAAGAGAATCAGGCAGCAATTGAAGAGCTGGGCTTTTGCAATCAAGAGTAATCAGCAAGAGATGAGGCACAGTGATTAACAAAATGGAAAGCCTTGCCCACAGAGATAGATGATCAGAATCAACACAGATGTCCTTTAGCCTGTGTTAATTCAGGAGAAGGCCAAGAGTTTGTTTGAGAACTTAAAGGCTAAATATGTTTGTGGTAGACCAAGGCCGGGCCTGCCTACAAAATAAGTGGAAAACTCCTACACCCTGCCGCCCAGGTGTAGATAAGGAGTGACTGCCCCAGGCTGGGCACAGCAAGCATTTCAAGGTCTGGAATCTGGACATTAGCCTGAATGAAACAGCTTACTGAGTAACTACATTTTTGCCTTATATGGTAGCATAAATTTTTTTCTGGTTGCTAATGTGTGTGGAGGTATGAAAGATAGTGAGTCTACACTTCTGGGCTCCCCTGACCTCCCAGACATCTCACTCTCTTCAGGCTGCTGAGACCACCAAATTTATGATGTCTCTGTGAAAAACAAAGGAGGCCATGGACAGCTGCATCTGCCTTACCTCATGCCTATCCTTTGCACTGCTTACATGCTGCTTTGGAAATAAATCAAAGTGCAGCATCTTTGAACTGAACTCAAAATGTCATTCTTGCCCATTCTCTCACCTAGACCAGCCTCCACGTTCTGACTCTGCATGGGGTGAAAGTACTGCTGAGGAAGCTCCTGTTAAAAGCCACAAGTGATCCATTAGTTTAAGGCTGGGCCCCATCTGCACTGTCAAATGACTAGGTAAGTGCAGATATTATATCTGTGAAGGTCAAGGGATTACTGCCTCAAGAGGTTTTCAATGATCTATTCTGGTGGAGAAAATGCCCAATAGTACACGTGTCAGTAGAAAGGGGACGAATGATTTAAAAGTTCTGAGAACCATCTAACTCAGGTAGAATGTGCTTAGTTATTATAAGCTTAAACTCTTAGTCACATTAGACAGTGGCAATGGGTCCCAAATCCCACCTGCTTGGTGTCTCCCTTTCCCTCTGAAAGTCTCTCCCCAGTCACCTTTACAAACCCCAGGGCTCCTTACACCATAATATGAATAGCACTGCCCTACCTTATGCAATATTAGTAAGTTATAGTCCAAATTGGGACATTTTTGAGCATGAAAGGGAGCACTGCTGGTAATGATGCCAGACCACAGACCTAACTTGGGACCATCCTGGGAAAACTGGGATTACAGTCACCCTATAGATGTCCTAATCCCCGTATCTGCCTGCTGAGACTCCTTCTGAAGGAATCCTGCTCTGTCCATAACCCCTGCTGGAGAAGCAGCCCCGGGCTCATCAGGCTGACCCTGAGCCACAAGACTGAATTCTAGTTGAGCATGCGACCCAAGGCTGGTAAATAACCCTGGGCTAGTGACTCTGGGAGACCTTGAGGCTAGGCTGGACACAACAAGCGGATTCTCTCTTTCATAAATCAGAAATACTGACCAAAGTAGCTGGGGGGTATGATGATTCTATTTTTTCTGCCTCCACCCTGTTAACATGGGGAACAAGCACTGCCATTGTCAGTAAGTAACGTCTGTCATTATACTGCAACAATTCTCAACTGCTAGGGAGTGGAGCGGGGAAGTGGCAATGTAAAAATTTCCAGCAATGTCTGCTAAAACCACAAATGTACACATCTTGACCAAGTAATTCCAAGCCTAGAAATTTATCTGACAGATATCCTTGCACATTTGCAAAATGATATAGGTAGATGCTGTTCATTGCAGTCATGTTTTACTAGCAAAAGACTGGCCCCCCAAAACGCTTAAATGTTGATCAATAGGGAATTTATTAATATATTATATAGGACCGTAAAATGTAAAAACTGAATGTACTAAATGGAATGACTTTCAAGATATATTAAGTGAAAAAAGCAAGTGTGAATAATATGCTACAGTTTGTGTACAAGGTAGGACAGAGGAAATGTTTGTGTGAGTGTGTGTTTTTGCTTGTATATGCAAAAAATAATAAGGATAATAAAGGTTGCCACCAGGGAGGAAAATTGGATGGCTGGGGAGTGAGTTGGAGAATTCTTCCTGTACACTTTTATACTTGTTGAATTTTGAACCATGTGAATTTATAACCTATTTTGAAAATGAGTAAATAAAATTAGAGACCTCGGATGTATGACAGCTCTTAGGTAGGAAGTATTTAAAAGAATTTGTCTTAGAAATATTAACTCTATCCTTGCCAATAGGGTTACCTAGGATTTCTTTGGGCACAATGGACTCAGGAACAATGAGATTTTGGGATTGGCAGTTTGGGGATTGGGTGACAAAGTCCTGACATCCAGCAAATACATGCTAGGCTCTATGGGGATTACAGATATTAATAAGATAATTTACAGGTGCACAACAAAGTAAGTATAGTTAACACTACTGAACTATACATTTTAAAATGGTTAAGATGGTAAACTTTATGTTATGTGTTTTTAACCACAATTCAAAAAACAAGGTAATAATAATACAAAACCAAAACAAAACAAAAATTTAGTCTTCTTAGAGCCTGGATATAATCCAATATTTTACCCATAGATGATGCCCAACAAATGTTTGATAAATGGAATAGAACTGGCAGAAGAGAGAATTAAAATAATAAATTAAAACACAAAATGGAGTGAAATAATTGCAATGATAAAAGGATAAGCCAAGTGCTGAAAGAGGGGAGGAAGGGCCCATTAATTCTGATGAAGAGGATCAGGGGTATGCACATTGTGATGGAAAGGAACAAAATGAAGGTTTTTGGATCTTACAGTCCTGGGATCCATTCCTGGCTTGACTCTTTTTCTGGCTAGGTGACAACTTCTCATTGCTGCCTTGTATAAAGCAGTGATACTACCCACCTTTCAAGGCTACTGTCCCTTGTAAATGAGGTAACTCAAATAAAGCACCTAGTAAGATGTGTACTTTACATATGTTGGACCCCCAGTGAGATTCAGTAAGAACCTTAAAGGATGAATAGAAATAGACAGTCTGGAAAAAATCTAGAAAAAAAGTATTTCAACTCAAAGGACTATTATGATTGGGTGAGTCAAGCAAGAGAAGCCTTGGGATTTTCATGAAAACCATTCAGAGGACTTAAGTAACCTTTGAATATGGCTAAATGCCAGTGCAAGACCTGGGTCTCCTCTTTCCTTTTCCTTTTTGCTTCTGCTAATTTTCTTCTTTTGATTTCTTATAGTTTTTTTTTTTTTAAATCCTTCTCCTCCTTTCCTTCCTCCTCCTTTTTTCCCTTTCTTTTTCCTTTTTTTTTTAATGTCAGAAGGTAGATTCTATTCTGAAGACCATTATTATTTTCCCAGGTAGTTTCAAGGAAACTACAAAACTTTTCTGAAACAGTGTAGTTTCATAGGAGTTAAGACCTGGGAGGAACATGCTTTCAAATTTAAAACAGGCAGGACAGAGTTATTTGCTCTACTGAGACATAATTTACAAAGGAACAATGGTAACATCTCCTGTGTACTGACTACCTGTTAGGTGCTTCGCATGTGGTATTATTATTTCTCACAACTGCAAGGCAGATATTAGCCCCATTTTACAGATGAGAAAAATCAAACCTGGAGAAGTTAAGTGCTTAGACTTAGTGGAACCAGGGTTTGAGCCCAAGTCTCAGTTCAAAGATCAAGGTCTTTCTTGTGTACTATCTTCCCTCCCCAGACTCCTTAATTTTCTCTGGTCTCCTGTCTCTAGCCTTCTAGTAATGCTCGCTGTCCTTAGTTCTGGAAGACATAGTCAGGTTTAACAGAAAAGAGTGCTTGAGATAGATCATCTATATAAACTAGAAAAATGACAATAGTATTGCTATCTTTTTGTTGGTTCTGAGAGTAGAATTGTATTTAATAGAAGCCTAAGTTATTAATATTTTATTTAAGTACATGAAAGACACAGGAATGCCTTTGATTCCACCAGATTCTCATAATGATTGATACTGAATCAGTGAATCCCCCTTCCTAAACCATTTTGTTTTTAATGCCTGAGGTCATATAGCTGGCCTCTTTCTGTAATTCCTTTTGCTTAAACCTACTATGCAGTGAACAGAATTATCACCATGCAGAAAAACATGGAGAGTCTGTCCTCTATACTCAGGAGAAAAATGTATTGTTTCGAGGATTTAACAACTATTGTACATATTTTATTCATTTGTTCTCTTAGTGACTATGTTTTTACGCTGGTGGCCTGCTTTAAATGCTGGTGTGTTTTCTTTAATATTCCAAGTATTGTTTGTAAGGCTCAACAGTTTTTTAACTGGACGGTGATCACGTCTGAATACAACTATAATTGGAACAACTTCTTGGGAAGTTCCTTTGCTTATAAGAGAAATGGTTCAAGTATGATAGTGTACAATTGCTTAATTACTCTTTGTTTTTATTTTTTATGAAATGCTTCTCTCTGGCTTATGATGTTCTGATGTAACTTTACCATTGGTGTCTACACAAACACACACATATCCCTACTTCTTATCACATTTCTAAGATAATTTTTCCCCTGGAGGAAGATAAGACTTAAATGTTGAAAGAGGAGGAAACTTATGGGCTCTTTGCTAGAATTATAGAATATTTGTTGTGGAAGTGGCTTTAGAGAATATTTGTCTAAAACTTTCATTTTACAGATAATGACAATGAGACCCCAGCAGGCAAAGTTACATACCCAACGTTACCCAGCTAGATGGTCACTGAGGCAGGATTGGAATCTATTTCTTCTGACTTCCAGGTTGAGATATGGTAGATTGATCAGAGGGAGCCAGCCTTAAAACAATTTGTGTTAAAGGTGCCACTTTGAAACCATGTTCCCTTGCTCCTGGTGACCTTCTGCTTCCTCCTGTTTCCTTATCAGTACTTTTGGTTGAAATTTATAGCCCAGACTCTTCTGCACCTTTCACCTGCCTGCAGCCTTTCTTTTATCCTTCCCAACTCTACTCCAGTTCTTATGTGTACTGCTGCTTCTTCTTACTGGGCAAGTATTTTACAAACCTGCTCAAAATTCAAAGGGAGTCACCGAGAGAGGCATTATGTAATGCAAAAGACTTAATGGTAAAAATTTAGACAGCAATGGAAGAGAGGTTTTTATTTGTTAATTACATTAAGTACACAATGTTGGTTGGAAGAGGGAGAGCTTAGCTGGAGAGTGGTTCTCAGCCTTTAAATAATAACTCTCTAGTCCACTGTGAACCACCAAACCATACAACCACCTTTGTATAAATTAAGCTTAAAAATCCACAGCAAAAATGAGAACTATGATTTAAAAGATTGCCCTTTAAGCCTGCAAAACAACTAACATTTTTTATAGTTCTTTACAGTTTACAAAGCACTTACACATTCATTTTCCTCTTTGGGCCTCAAACAACCATGTGAGCTCAGTAAGGCAATCTGTGTTGTCATCTAGAGGAAAAACAGAGGTTCAAAGTTAGAGAGACTTACCCAGGGTAGACTCAGATCTAAGTCTTCTAATTCTATAAATCCCAAGTTCCTATCATCTGGCCACTCTGTCTCCCAAAAAAAGCCCAACTGCAAACTCACAGTTTTAGAAATTGAGGAAATTGGACCAAATCTGTTTAGAAGGTATGATGGTTAATTTTATGTATCACCTGCAACAGGTCCAGGCTGCTGTGCAAGCTGCTCTGCTGCTTGGGCCACACGATCCCAGAAGGTTATGCTGATATTTTAAGACACTATTTCCTGGATGCTGTGGCAGGTGAGGTCAGAACATGAGGCACAGATATGCACCATGGAGAGAACTTGGCTGGTTTGGGATGGTTCAAATACAACAGTAAACACTTGCTTACTTGCTCTTATTTTTATGAAATGCTTCTCTCTTGCATACATACAGACAGAGATTTTATTGATGAGAAATCTGATATCTGACAGTTACCTTCCTCATTTAAAACCCCAGTATGAGACTTCTCTCCCCACTCACAACACCTAAAAAGGCTTCCTTCTGCCCTGTTCATCATTGGGCCTGCAAGAGCAAAGAAGAACAAACATTCCCTTCAGGACAGCTCAGTCCTAAAGAAGAGAAGATGCTGGGCTACTCAAGGGCTGTTACTCTTTCCAAACTCAGATGTCGAGAGAGGAGCCAGGATTATTACATTTATGGAGCTCCCTCCACACAGGAGGAGACGACAGGAGTGGGAAGACACATTCCACCCTACTATAAGTTAGTGAAGATTTCAAGCATTAATGTAGGTGAAACACTTGGGGCCTGGTCCAGAGTCAGTACTTGATCAATGCAAGCTCTTTTAATTAGAAATCCACAGACTTATTTCTGGTTCCAGCTCCTCCATTAACTGTATGATTCAAGGCAAGAAACCACATCTGTTTGGTTCACTGCTGAATGCCCAGAAGCAAGACTGGTGCCTTGCATAGCACCTGTAATAATAATAATAATAATAATAATAATAATAATAATAATAATAATAATATTATTATTATTATTATTATTATTATTATTATTAAATAAATTATCCTCTCTGAATTTGTTTCCTCACCCATAAAATGAGGAATTTGGTGTCTTGATGCCATTTAGATTTCTTCTTTGCTCTATTGATCTACTTCTATAATAGGAAGTTGCAGCAAATCTCATACACAGTTTTTTTTTTTTTTTAAACATGAAAGGATTTTCTGCCAGCATTGGCATCTAGTCTTTGTATATTGAATTCCAATATTCTGAAAGGGCAATTCACTTAGAATAGCAACACATGTATAATTCTCTAATAACGTTAGGGTTAATTAATTTTGCTCTACCCCCCAAATATCCCAGTCAATAGTGCCAGCATTTTCTTTTATTCTTTATAATTTTTCAAAAAACTTTCATTTGGGGGTGATAAAAAGCTTAACTCTATTAATAAAGTGTCTACAGCTATGCTACTATAAGGTCTTCTCACTTTAAAAGTTTAGGATTTTACGGAACAAATCCAATGTTGCCAAGCGTTCAGAAAATTGTTTTAGAAAATAGTCTCTTCCTTGCCCTCTGAGCCAAAACCAAAACGATCCTCCAACTGTTACCACATTAGAGATGAGAAAATAGGCTCGGGTAGTAATATGACCAGGGCACAAAGCCAATAAACGGCTGCACCTAGTTCTGAGCTTTTTAAGATGTCTTTGTATCTTATTACTTTCTTACCAAGCAATTGATACTTACAATCATGTGCCCCATCGTCCACTACACAGCTAGAGAGTTAACATGCTCCAGAAGAGAACATGCACAGAACATAGTAGAATTTCAAAATTTTCCATTAGAAAATATAAAACTCCTTATTTACATTTGCACAGATTTGCCAACAAAGACAAATATCATAAATCTAAAGTGAACAGCCTTGAAAGGCACAGTGAAAAATACCACAGTAGGTGAATGAATTCAGCAATTCCAAACACAAATGTTCTTCAAGACTCAGATCTCCTTTATGCCCTGCTGTTTCAGTTTGGAGTCTAAAAGACTATCTGTCTACTTTGTGTCTGACTTATTTTCCTGTCAGACAGGAACTGGAATTTGAACTTTGCTCTCCAAAAGCCAAAGGCCAACTAATTTAGAAGGAGACTCTCAAAATCAGTGATGGTTTCTACTAGTTTCATTAGTTCTGTCCAAAGTGATTAAAGGATTTGATTCCCAGATAACCATGATCCTTACTGCTATTTTTACAAATCACATTAATTTCTATACTTAATTCGGATCACTTGTGGCATTCCTGAGGCAAGTCTGGATTCATGTAGCATTCCAACCTTGAGTGCCTTTTCAAGTTTCCAACAGAATCCTGTGCTGGTGAGTGATGATACCTTTATTGTACTAGCCCCAAGGTGTGGAAGTTGTTTCCTGTGGCCTAGACTCAGCCCAACCCCTCCACTTGTTGAAACATCTGCAAATATTTTGTTCATTTCAGAGGCATCTGACCACAGCTAGCCTCCCATCTGCATTGCTTCCTTTTTCCTGATTGCTCACGTAAGGCATCAATAACCTGGGAAGGCACTCAGCAAGAGAGAAACTGGGAGGGCCTAGGGATTAGAGTGAAGTGCATGGAGGATACTTCTTATGGGTTTTCTCTCATACTCATTCATTAATTGATTCTTTCAATCATCACCATTTATTGGGTGGTACTAGGGCGATGCAAATATCAACAACAAGCAGTCTCTGTCATCAAACAGGAGACAATCTATTGCGTGCTACATTTATTGTCTCAAGTAGGGAATTATATTAATCAGCTTATAATAATAAACTATATTTACCAGGTGTCTTCTATCTGTAAAGTTCCACAATTGCTTTAATTCTTATCTTTGGTAGGTATAAGGTTTATAGAATCTTTCATCTGTTTCTCCACTTTGAAACTACATAAAGCTGAAAGCAATACTCTCTAAAGGATTTTGTAGATAATAATCATTAATTAATTTAAGAAATACCATAGGAATCTTTACTTGATAAGTGAAATGATAAATTGTGTAGTGCTGAGTAAACACATTCCTTCATATGTTGCATTTGCCTTAGTCCTATATGTTAAACTACAAAACTATCTGCTTAACTATTATTAGAAAGAGACTATATTTTAAAAGATGCTAATGCAGTTGGATCATTTTTATGCTCTTATATGATATTAATTCCATGTTTTAAAAATATATCTATCTTATGCACACATTTGCACGTTTTAGTAAGTTTATTATAATCAAATCATACAAAGATCTAATTAACTCATCCCCTGAGTTGTTGAGCAATAATTATACCTTCAGATCACCAGGAGATTTAAGGTGTATACAGGGTGGGGCCCATCCACCCAGGATTTCAAAACCACATGGTTCTTCAGGTCCTGTTGAGGCTTATCTATTTGCACGTATCCCCTGCAGGAGTTTGGACTAATCAGGTCACTACATCTTGACTGCAGTCTCTACCACTCATTGTTTGCAACATGAATTAACATCAACAGACCACAGAGAAGTTAGCAACGGGAAAAGGAAAAGGCTTTAATACCAAGGCTGTCCTCAGGATTCAGCAGGACATATATCCTCTATCAAATCATCTGACACCATATCCTACAAATAAGCTCAACCAAAAGGTTGAGCCATGTTGTCTGATGGTTTCATGTTCTCCGGTTGCAATGCAGTACTGAGCAACCTGTTGTGAGTTGACAGGTCTTCCAGTTTGCTAAAACGGAAAAGGCAGGTTGTTGCTCCAGCATTGTTTCACTTTTGCTGCAGAACATTCACACAACATCATGCTTTGGCTAGTCTTCATTGATCCAGATTTTTTTAAAAAATAAATTTATTTATTTTTGGCTGCGTTGGGTCTTCGCTGCTGCGCGTGGGCTTTCTCTAGTTGCGGTGAGCGGGGGCTACTCTTCGTTGCGGTGCACGGGTTTCTCATTGTGGTGGCTTCTCTTGTTGGGAGCACGGACTCTAACCTTCTCTCCTTTCATACAACACGGGAGCACGGACTCTAGACGTGCGGGCTTCAGTAGTTGGGGCGCTTGGGCTTAGTTGCTCCGCGGCATGTGGGATCTTCCCAGGCCAGGGCTCGATCCTGTGTCACCCTGCATTGGCAGGCGGATTCTTAACCACTGCGCCACCAGGGAAGTCCTCATTGATCTAGATATTAATTGGACATCCTGGAAGCTGACAGGGGCTGGTTCATTTCTCCTTCAGCCTTGGCTTCTCCCCATCCCCCAGTGCTCCCTGTCTTGCGACTCATAACAGAAAAGTGCTATTAAATACAGTATGAAAATACATGTCAAGGGGCAGATGGGAGCTAGGTGCCTGAGAACTCTGAAGAACAAAGAGAGCACCTGCACCCTATGGTGCTTTGTTCAAATTTTTAAGAAGTCACCCCTTCCTCAGGTGGATGGCATATATCTTAGGGGGTGAAGCTAGGGGCTGGAGTTCAAAGCCTCCCCACCTCCTCTGCCAGGCACCATTATGCAGTTAACAAACCGGAAAAGTGTATGGCGGCTGGGCAGAAAGGGTATGCAGAGCCTTACAATGATAGCAGAGGGCATTAAGAAAGATGTGGGCAACTTTGAAATGAAGAATAATGGAAGACAGGCAATACTGAGTGATTTCGTCTTACGATTTTCTAAATAGAAGAGGCTGATTAAGTATGGTATCTGCCTTCTGATTCAAGTTAAAACCACTTACCACTCTGTAGTGACTTCCTTTCCCTCTCAGGAGATATCTTCTAAAAGCTGAGATGAGGAGCTAATTTTACATTTACACAAAGATGTACGTACTGTATTACTATTCCTAAGGTGGTTTGCATTTAAATAGAGGCAAAAACATTTAAACATTAAGTAATCAATCAGTTTTGTCTGTTTACTGCTCTATCCCCAACATCTATAACAATGCCTGACACACAGTAGGTCCCTTAATATGTTGATTAAGTAAATCTCTAATCCTAGACTTTCAGTCACTGAGCATCAGGAAAATACACCAAGACGGTCTCTTGCTTTCAAGATTCCACAGATCAAATTAGAAAGTCATCAAAAATAAGTTTTCTTCTAGGCACTTCATAGGCCAGAGGTCTCAGCTCTCATAAAATACCATCACCACAAATACTACTCAAATATCAATTATTTAAAACTTCCATTGCAGGGAATTCCCTGGTGGTCCAGTGGTTAGGACTCTGTGGTTTCACTGCTGAGGGCCCGGGTTCTATCCCTGGTCTGGGAACTAGGATCCCACAAGCTACTCGGTGCAGCCAAAAATAAATAAATAAACATAAAACTTCCATTGCACATCATGAGCTATTTGTCAACTGACAATAAAACGTCTATAAACCAAATAGATTATGTAAGGATGCAGCCTCCCACACTGTAGTTCAGTACTTGATAGACAAAGTACAAACAAACAAAAATTGGTGGCACAGTTGTATTTAAACATTATTTTATACTTTTCTAATTTTATATATGGGCCGTCGTAACTGCAGTGTATTATTTATAATATTTGAATGTATCATCTTCCTCCAAAGATCTCAAAGCACCTTTGGGGAGTAAGGAATAGTCCTCCCCACACCTCTGGTGAAGTAGGTATGCTGTAAGCATTATTTCCATCATACCAGGATCCCACATGAGTCAGTGGCAGGGCTGCATTACTCAAGACATTTTAGTTCACAGCTCTAACCATCAGAGGACTGCCTACATATTCATTCATTCACTCATTCTTTACTTCATTCAAAACATTCATTTGAGGCAGCTTGCTAGGCACTTAGGTTCAAGTCCCTATTTCCTTACTGAACTTGCATCATACGAACACTGAAATCTGTTAAAAAATTTTTTCTCATAACAAATATTTAAAATTCAGAGCAGAGATTTTTCTGCATTTTGTGATTAATCCTATTTGTTTCATAGTGGCATACCTACCAGTGAGTCACATGTATCCTAAGGAAATGACTGAAATACAAAAAAATTTAAAGATATACCTCTCTTATGTTATGGATGTCAATCATGTGTCTATAACATAAAGCTTTTTTATTTTTATTTTTTATGTTTGCCTGGTGCAGCTAAATACTTGCGCTTTCTGTGTCTAATTATAAGTTTCTGCTGTGTGTTATAGCTGAGTTGGTACAAGATGTTCAAGACCATGAAAAGATGAATGTAATGGCTTCCTCGTGTCATGGTCAATTTTTTTTTTTCAGTTCATTTGTCCTTTTAAGTAATCATACTGTTTGTACCCTGACTCTCGCACTGAATTCACAATTATCCCTCTTGCCAAACCATGCCTCCAGACTTGACTGTGTAAATTGAATTTCATACACGCATATGCAAACCCTGTGCACCTCCTGTCGAACGAAGTAATATAAGTAAATTAAAGGCACATTTTAACGACCTTTGAGTTCCGTGTTAGAGTGGTTTTTAGACAGTTACCTACTGGGCAAAGTATAAAACACCGATTCACAGAGGTCATTATCAGCGTGCGCCTCGCAAACGGGTTTGCTCATGGAATCCACCCCCTAACTGTGCACCTCGCCTTTTCTAGCCCCTGGAAGGGGCTGATTCACCCCCAGCTCCCTCTGCCAGAGCCGGCGCGGCCAAGCCGCCGGGTCAAGGCCGGCACGCCGCAGAGGCCGGAGTGCGTGACAGGCTGCACTTCCCAGCCCTGACGCTGTGGTAACTGACTGAGCTCATCGCCGCTCGTCACGACACGCGCAGCCTCGGCGGCACGCGGCGTAGCGTGAGAGGCGCCGGGGCCGCCGGCGCGCCCACCCCGGAGCCTTCGTGCAGACGCGCCTCGCCGCTCCTTGGAGACCAAGCCTGCTTGTCACCACGCCGCCGTTCTCAGGCTGCAGAAAGACGGACTCCGGACGTCAACAAATAACCTGACCTCCTAGGCGGTGGCCTTCGTTCTTTTCAGCCTCGGCCTTGTCCCTCACCGCCCCCTGACGCACAGCTGCCAACCCCCTCGGAGTGGGAAAGCTCCGGGTCAACGTGGTCAGTCGCCCGGCAACGCCACTAGCCTCACGTGCGCCCCGGGTTCCCGGCAGGCGGGGCTGCGGTGGGACGCTGGGGGAGGGGGGCGCGCGACCACCTTCCCGGGCGTCCCTGTCCCGGGGCGCAACACCGGTAGGGCGCGAGGCTGCTGTGGCTCGCGACCGAGCTCCCGGGCAAGGCAGGCAGCGAACAAGCGCCGGGGCAGCTCAGGAAGCCGACAAGTGTCCGCGGGGCAAGACCGATTCCTCGCCCGCGTTCCCCTTCGCCCTCGTCCCGCCGCCCGTCCTGTTTGCTTTACAGCAGCGGAGCTGGGCACTTTTCGGCCTTAAAATGAGCGCATCAGCCCCCGGGCTCAAGTCTGCGGCGGGGGCCGGGCGGAACCGGATTCTTCGCGGGCTTAGACGGCCAGGTCGGCACGCGAGCCGGGCACTTGGCCGGCCAGGAAGCCCGGGTGAGGGCGGAAGCGGCGAGCGCAACCGGCGGGGGCGGGGCCGCGGGGTTGCGTGACCCGCCGCCCGGCGGCCGCACGCACTTCGTGCCGCGGTCCGCCTTCCCAGCCTCGCCGGCAGCCGCCGCCGCCATCGCGGGGCAGGAGCACAGGTGCAGGAGGGCGGCGCCCGGTTTCCACTTTTACAACCGCAGCGGGGAGAGGAGTCACGCTATATTTCTGGGACGGGGAGTGAGTTCACCGGAGAGGACACGGCGTCTCCTTGTTATCGGAACCTGGGTAACATTCGGTAATAAAACCCGCTCAGACAGGATGTATTAAACGAACTGGGAACCAGAGCTGCTCTATCAATAAGCAGTCGTTCCGGGGAAACTTTCCAACGGAAGCTTTACATTAAGAGTCAGGGCACACAGGTGCGGTTCGTGTGACATGCTAACACAGGAAGGAATCAGAGCAAGGACGGTGGCTTTGGGACGCAAATTTTGTGCACTCTGCGCAGGAATTAGTAACAGAGTCGTGATGCTGTGCAAACTGTCATTCCTCCTAGAAGCGTTCTTGCCAGTGTTTTATTTTAAAAGAAGAGGTGCCTGATTTTAATGGCGTAGTAACTGGAGAGCCCTCTATTACATGTTGACTCAAGAGTCCCAAAGACATTAAAAAGAAAAAAAAGTGACTTCACAGGACGCCATAATCCAAGTTCCTTCTCAAGATCATGTGCGGGAAAAATGTTTTTTTCACTCAGATATCTGTTTATATAATTCAAATATTTGTTGATTTGTAGATAAATCAAGTTTGGAGGGCAAAACAAAAATATTAACACCAAGACAATTTAACACACAAAAACACTCCAGTTGTCTAAGCTTTCGAAATTCCACATTAACTTATTTTATTTATTTAAAGTTCGATTTGGTGGATCTATGCTTTTATTTATTTCCCTATTATTACCCTTGGGCCTGTGGTGCCTAGTTACACACACACTTGTTACACAAGTAACACACCATTATATAAGAGGGGCTTCTCCGGGGTTAGGATACCTATCATAAACTCCCAGAAAGCGCTTTCAACAGACACATGTTCACCTCTCAATTTACCACATGTGGAAAGATAGCAAGATTTGCTGTTTAATTTTAAAATGTTCTCCCAGCTAACTCAGATTCTCACTTGTGTATGTACGAACGTTTATTTTATCTGCCTAGCACTCTTCCTGTCTTCTGGGACAGAACTGCCCCTTCTCCTCGGATTCTGCTTCTGCCTTACTCTTCTAGACATGTAATTAGAAAGGGAGGTGTCATCATGTGTGGCCTTGCCTCCCTGGTCACCACAATTGGTCAGGAGGCAGGTATCTGTCTCCTCCTGGCTTCAGTGATTTGGTCAAGGAATCGGTGTGTAACTCAAGGTGTGCTAAACAGTCATTTCCTGGCATTTTTCTAACTGGAGGTTGGGAATAGAAGCCCCTTTTCCTCTTGGTGTCAAAACTGGACTGTCAGCCACCACTGCCCTGCCACATGCAGAGACTGTAAAAGAGAAAGGAACCAACTTTCAGTAAGTGGTAGATTCAAAGGGCTGAGACTTTCCATGACGTCTTAGAGTTCCAGAGTTCTCAAAGCAGTCCTGCTTCCTGCTTTCTTGAAGCTTGGTTATTTAGCTCTTCTGTTGATTCTGTGAGGTAACCTTGATATTCTAACAGAATATACATTGATAGTAATAATTAACAAAATGTATATTTAGAATGCTATGTAGAATACGTTTTAAAAATTTATAACACTATTTGTAACTTTTTTTTCATAGAAAAAAAGAATAGAATTCACTGGGACATTCATCACCAATAAACTACATCATCATTTTAAACAGATGCACAATCTTCTTGTTTGATAAGTCAATTTATTTCATTTTGGTATTTCAGATTTTTAAACATTATAAACAAGACTGTGATGAACACTAAATATATGTGCGAATAACAAAGGACTCTCCCAGAAGCTTCCAGCAGCCTTCTCTTGGAGAACTGGGTCATAGGCCCATTCCTGATTTAAATAACTGGTAAAGGGGAAGTGGCCAGTAGAACTGACCTAATCTGAGCTCATTCCTGGAGTTGGGCTGATTCACGTGTGCTTAGGGGTGGAGGGAGGGGAGGGGAGGGTGATGAGGTCTGGATTCCTGAACAAAAGGAAGAAGGGAGAATTAGGTGTCCACTATAATAGTTTTGAACATTTCAAGGTGTTTAAAACATAATGTATTAAAATACATTAATTTTTTCACCCTAAAAGCAGTGTATAAGAGTGCTAGTTGCTCTACACCCTTGCAAACCAGGGCTACTATCATTACTTTAATCTTTTTTCACCTGTTTGATAGGGAATTCCCTGACGGTCCAGTGGTTAGGACTTTGCGCTTCCACTGCACGGGGCACAGGTTCCGGGAACTAAGATCCTGCATGGTGCAGCCAAAAAAAAAAAAAAAAAAAAAAAAATTCAGCTGTTTGATAGATCTGATAATAATGTTTGATTTTCGTTCATAAGAAAATATCTTTAAGATTATTCACAACTCCTTATTTAATGGTATTAAAATATTCTATTAATAGAGATATAACAAAATGACAGGAAAATTGCCCTAATTCGATTCTTATAACTTCCATAGCTACCTAAAATTATAGGTACAGAATCATGAACTTCATCTCTATAAAAGCAGAATGAAATTACTTCTGCCAATCACTTATCAAAACAAATGTTAGGCTCTTAGATGCTTCATTAGAATCTTATGGAAATCTCAGAAACAAGTAATAATTTCATTAAACAAGCAAGTTCTTTAAAAAGTTGTTTTTTAAATGCATAAGGCAGTTGTCTATGTTCGGTCTTTGAATTGATTAACATTTGTTATAGGCTAGATATTGGATGCTAAGGTTTAAAGAACTATCAGTGCCATATTTTTGAGCATCAAATGCATTATAAGAGTTTTAAGTCACTACCATTAGAGCCTTATTCTTTTTGTGCTTTTAAATATATTCATGAAAATAAATAAGTCCTAGGGATGTAATGTTCAGCATCGTGCTGTATTGTATATTTGAAAGATGCTAAGAGAGTAGATCTTAAAAGCTCTCATCACAAGAAAAAAAATTTGTATGTGTGGTGATGGATGTTAACTAGACTTGTGATTATTTTACAATATAAACAAACATTGAATCATTCTGCTGGATACCTGGAACTGATATAATGTTATATGTCCGTTATATCTCAATTAAAAATAAACATATTCATTTGACAAATATTAAACTATATTTGGCACACAGTACATTTTTGGGTAAAGCTCTTACCAATAGTGAACAGGCCACAAAAGAATACATTTATGATCATCAAAGGTTTCACTGTTGAGCTTGACTTTTAATATTTGAAAGTAGATGTTTATTGCTTTAAGGCCTAACTTGTCTCATTGGAAATTTTGTTCAATAATCATATTCTCAGGGCTAAAAAGAGTTCAGTACACAATTTATTTCTGCACAGATGACAAAACATTTGAACTCCTAGAGAGAAGCGCTATTTAAACATTGTGACCTTCATTTTATTAGGTATTCTAGTTTACACTGCACATGTGATGGATTCAAAAATATAGAGTCTAAACCCACAAATAGTATTTTGTGTTCAAGCCACCTCTAGACCAGAGTTATTTGGGGTTCAAAATAGACAAAGCAGTTTTACAAAGGAGTCTTAACTATTGATTAGCAGTTAAAAAAATACAAAAGAAAATCCTATCCACATTTTGGTGGGAATAAAATGTGGTAAGTACAAAAAGCAGGTGGTCACTTGTAGCTGACTTTTTTTTTTTTTAAATGAAGCTGTATGGGGAAAGTTATGAAAAAAGTAAGTATAACACAAAGTTACATTTCCAGAATTAAATACTTCTTGGGTATTTACATGTGACATCCATAGCAGGCTGAGGCCCCGTGGGTACTGGCTGGCTGGCAGAGTCAGCTAACCCAATACAGGAGTCCCAGGTGCTTCTGCTTACACTCATATTTGGTCCAAGTATACTTTAGTGCTGAAGTGTTGGGTCATGCCCTTGGCCACTTCCATCATTTGAGAGAGTAAACAATAAATAGGATCTGACTGAGTTATGTTTGGAAGGATTCTCCATAAATGAGACATTGTGTATGAAATGCCAGGAATGAGCCCAGTAAATGTTAGCTTTTAAAAAATTCTGCACTTGCATTGGATGGAACCCAGAAATAGCTGTGAAAGCCATTGTTGCTTCCAATCTGGGAAGCCCGTCTGCAACAATTTTTTTCAAACTTTTGAGGATCTCAGTGTTGTGTTGTACTGTGTTCTGATTCACAGGATAAAAATAAAGTTGGGCTAACTGTAATTTTGTCATGCTCCCTTTGTACAGTATTGAGCTCACTTTAAAATAAGCAATCTTGGGTAGACTTCCTGGTCTTTGTATCAGACTTGCAGACAAAGTACCTATTCTCCCAAATGCTCTTCATGTGGGGACAGGGAGAGGAGAGGAGGGGGCATAATATTACTTACCAGAATGAATGGGATGAATGACAATGCCTTGCTGGATAAATATCTTAGGTAAATTCAAATTCATAACAGAAGCATAGACGCTGTGTTCTCACAAATGTTAATGCTACAACACAAAGGTGTGCGGACCACGTGGAAAGCCCTAGTTTATCACTTTACAGAGACTCTACTTCCAAAACTAGGGAGTATTTTTTTTTTTTCTCCTTTCAGGGGTCATTGACCCACCGGAGAAAAATAATAATAAAGGGTCACAGAAGAGGTTAAAAGGAACTCAATTTGGTTCTCACTGATTATTTTTAAAAGTCACAATAAAAAGTGAAACTTACCTAATTTAAAATTTAAGAAGAGGATAAAACAAAACTTTATTCAGTATGTCCAATGATGGAAATGCTTTAAATTCTACTTCAGTTCCAGTATGGCCAGTAATGGGGTGGGGAAAAGGACTGGAAAAACAAAAGGGACAAAGAAAAAAAACCTGGAGAGGTAAAGGGAGAGACTGAGACCAACCAAGAGTCAAGAAAAAACACACACCAACAATGGGAAGAGGCGTTTTGGATTACTTTTTTTTTTTTTTTTAACTTTTTTAAAAACCTGTTTTGTAAAACCCTGTTACAACTCTTCATCTTTATCCTTTTTTTTTTTTTCCTTCCAGGCAAGGCTTTACTGGGAATCCTGCTGCAGCACTAGGGAGCGAAAACAAGTAACAGGTTCTCTTGCTTGCTCCCTGCGGGGGTGGAGTGGAGGGGGTGTGGGGGGCGAGCTGGTTCCTTATATGGAGTGAGGGTAGGGGTGGGTCTGTGGTGTTAAGGAATACAACTTTTCACTGCTACTCTTCTAACAAGGTCTGTTCTTCACAATTTATCAACTCCTTTTATCCTGTAAATTCTTACTGGGTCTACCAGTGTTCAACAGAACTTTCTTTGATGATGAAAATGTTCTATATATGTGCTGTCTCATGTGGTAGCAACATGTGACTACTGAGGACTTGAAATGTGGCTAGTGCAATAAACGAATGGAATTCGAAATTTTATTTCATTTTAACCAAATTAAGTAGTCACAAGTGCCTATCTTATTGGACAGTGTGAAAGTCTAAGGGACATTTACAGTGGAAGGAAAATCGGTCTCAATGTCACTGTAGAGATGAATAAGCACAGGTGAAATGAGACCACACAATGAATTACAGCCTTGCAGCTGGATCTTCTCATCCTTAAAGTGTTTCCTTATCATATATACAAAGTACTCAATAAATATTATTAATGCTAATAATCATACAATAGCCAAACTAGCTCAGAAGAGTGATCTTGCTTTAGGTATGCAATTCCTGTTCCAGATAAAGCACTCCATGGATGTGTATGCTAAACCCCCTAACCTAAACCCCCATTGTTACAAAATGAGAACAGTCCTACTTCATTGTCCCTCAAAGAAACATGCTGAGGATGAAAAGCTCTGAAAGTTCTTTGCATTTCTCATAAACATGCTGTACTTGACCACTTCATTGGCTGTCCTCTGCTTCCCTTAATCCTCTCTTCCATCCTCTAATTATTGCTTATCTTTTTCAAATGAAGAAAGATGCTCTCTTTTAGGGAGTGGAAGCAGAAAGTCACTGGTAGGCGTTGGGGCAAAAATATCAATCAGGTTAAGTGTATTTTGTATTTTTTTTGTATTTACTCAACCTTATTTCATTCAATAGTAGTAAGTCTCGTAACCGGCTAGCAAGCTGCGAATGTTCTATTTCTTGGAAGAGCTGCATTTCGGACCTCATAAAATCCTCAAAGGAGAGATCTGGACTATGAACGAGTTCCCTGCATTGATTCAGTCACTGAGCATCACCCCAGCCTGGTATGCAGTTGCTTACTACGTAGTAGGTCATCCATAAACACTTTCTTTTGAACGAAGAAAGGAAAGTAAGTCACGTGTAAGGGTGGGCAGCCTTCTATAAATTGTGGACTAGCGGGTCTCAAGATATCTTTTGAACTAAGCCCTTCATCTTGACTACTTTCGGACTAGTATGAAAATTTTACTAACACCTTCCCAATTAACTTGCCCTCCCTGCAATGACTGAGACCAGAGCTTCCCTTTATACCCATGGCCTCTACAGGCATCTCTCTTCTTTCCGCTCAAGAACAATAATTGCCCACTGCTGCGTCCGCCACAAGGACTCTGGGGCCTGACGTGAGAGGTAGACGGCCTTTGGCCTCCACCTCAACCAGCGTCTCTCCAACCCGCCGCATGGCTGGGAACGTCTCCCTCCATCCCAGCAGTCGCCCCCACGACTCCAGCCCGCCCTCCCCTGCCTCGCCCTTCTCACCCACTGCCTCCCTCTCACAGCCCCCAGCGTAAGCCCAGGCCTTTCTCCGAGCCCCGCCACGAGATTTCCCGCTTTCGCGCAGCACTTGGGACCCCGGGCGGCGCCCGGGAGCCCCGCTTCTGCGTTGGGGTGCGGCGTGGGCGTGACGTCATCGCGCCCTGACGTCAGGCCGACGTGCAGCACGGTCTCCTGGGAGACCGGGAAAGCCCTTTCGTACCCGGCAGAATTGAAGTCTAGGTGAGAGACAATGGAAGGCTTCCTTGAGCCCTGGGATGACCCGGTTCCCGGGAGCAGTTCCGGAGCGGAGGCGTGCTGGCACCCGGGGAGAGGGCCGGAAAGCCGAGGCGTGGTCTCGCGCCCAGGGGATGGGCCCGGCGCCTAGCGTCTGACCCCAGCTGCAGCCCCTGTCGTGTCTCCGCAAGCCCGCCGGGCCCGACGCCCTCTTCTCCCCGCGAGTGCGCGGCTCGGCCTCACCCCGCACTCTCCTCCTCCTCCTTCTCCTTCTCCTCTTCCTGCCACCGCAGGTCCCGATGGAACGGGGTTAGAAAGGGACAGATTTCAAAACGCTTGCAGCCGTTTTGGCTGGACTTGCAGTTGATTTCTGTTTGGAAAATCCCGCCGCTTTAGAAAAGTCTTAGGACGTGAACTTCCGCTTCACCTGACCCTGACCTACTCATCTGTGGGTGATTCACACCAAGGGAATAGTTCTTTAGGGAAGGGCCTGAGAGCTGAATGTGAGTTAATGGCCCAACGTGACACTGGTGTCAGGAAGGGAATCGGAAGTGGGCAATGGGGGACGTGTCTGTATTTTTGACATCTGCCTCGTGATCCTGTCAGAGAGGAGGTTCACAAATACCTAACGCGGCTGCTGCCGGTTATCACCTTACCTCCTGTCTAAGGGCAGTCTACAAAGTGTGTAATGTGAGAGAATAAAAGAGTCTCTTTTGATAAAAAACGCAAAACAATGCAAGAGTAAATTAAAAATTTCCCTCTTGCCTAAAGGGAAAGAGACCTCTCCTCTCCCTTTCTTGGGAAACCTCTTATTTGTGAGGGCTTCCTCTATTCCTTTAATTATGTATGCACATATTTTAAAGACCCAGAATGTTCTTCTGGAGCACCTGGGAGCCATTTCTTTAAAATGTAAACATCAAGGAAGATAAGGCCCCTATCTCCATATTACCTTGAGAGTTTCGTACTTCTAGTAACCACCTGCTTTGTCATAGAGATATGTATTCCTTAGAACAAACGCTCTTAGCTAGCACAGGTGGCTACTTCAATTACCAGTTGAATTTAAAACAAACTATGAAAGAGAGTATAGCAAGCTGTGTTGAGGACAAGTTATCATTTATCTTGAGAACATTGTATGTAATGGAGTGTATCTGTTTGGCTGTATAAAAAGAGTGGGATTTCCTTCTGTCTTTGTAATCTCATTAGCAGATTAGCTGTGCTGTGCATCACAGTCTAGTTAAATGCTTATTCAGTAATAAAATTGTTTTCTCTCTGCATCATGGAGAGATTTTCTGGATTGGCAGGATATTTTATTTTTAATTTTTCCTCAATAATCAGACCTACCAATTTTTCCCACTCTGTATAGTAAGGCCACAAAATTGGAATAGATGTAGAATAACGATACTGTTCTACTATACCTTGTTTATAGTGTCTCTAGATCCATGCTCTCAAATGAATTTATGCATGAAATTTAAAAAGGAGATTTAGTTGGTAATTTTGGGAAAAATTCTGCTCCCAATAGAGTTTAATTAAGATGATGCCATCTTATTTTACCGATGGTGAGCCCATTGTAAAATGGCAGAAATGAGAATAATGAGCTTTCTGTGAGGAATGAGCTCTTGCCACATCACCATGACAGTCTGCCAAACATCAGATGATTATGTACTTGGCCATGTGGGCCTATGTTAACTACATCAGTTAACTTTACCCCCCATCCCCGCACGCAGAAACACATTATGTTCATGTCAGAAGACAGCCCACTAGCTATTTGTTTTAAACAGCAGCTCATTAAAACGTGGAACTCTGTGCTACCACAGGGGATGGGAAATCCTCTCTTCCACCAATACTTGCACAATTAAAAAAAATACTGCCTCTACAGGAATTTTTGTCAACTACAATTTTCCTGGCACCTTGCTATGTTGCTGGGGTTACTGTCTCTGATAGAGTACTATGCCTCTTCAGTCTCTCTTTGTCAAAATCTTATCCTGATCAAAAGTAAACCACCTCAGGCAGCCTTCACTAATTCCCTACTCCCATGAGAAAGATAAGACATTTTTTTTCCTGAACTTCTAGATTGTTCCTTGTCTACAACTCCTGGCCCTCAGGCCTTCTTTCCTGCTATGGAATTGTGCCTGTATCATCTTACTCTGCTGTCCCCCTTCACTACTCCTCTGTCTCTCTCTCTCTCTTTCTATATATACATATCTCTCACTCCTGAAACTGGACTGTCTATTCTTTCTCCATATTTGGGAAAGATTTACAAAAAAGAACCCAAAGTGCCCCTTCATTCATCTTGTGTGGTTTTATGAAAGTAGTGATAGAGTTTTGTCTTGAATTGTTTTATTAGAAAATGAAAATCTACTAAAAGTAAAACATCTGCATAAAAATTATATAAATGTCCATCTGTGGTAAAATTGGCACTTGGCTTCTCATACTTTGTTGACTCTTCTGTTCAATGCCTGCATATCATACTTAACCTGATAACTCTAAATATCCTTTTCTGTACTTCATCATTTAAACCAGCATTCATGTCACAATTGCTTTTCTTATCTGCTGAACTAAAATACTCTATTTAGATATTTTTTCTAGCAGCTTTTCAGAAAAAAAACCTTTCTTTTAAATGAAATAAATCGATCTGTTTACAATTTTGTTATCCTTATTCTGTATTTGCAAAGCAAATAACTAGTAGTAAACCACCACAGAAGTTACAATTAGACTGTAAAGTTCCAAAGAGAGAAAGTATTATCTCTAATTCAGTAGTCTCTCTCGAGATCTTTCCTGTTCTATTGGCCTCGTAACTAACTGAAAAAAACCCATTTGTACCTTTGAACATTGAGTTGATGAAACAAACATCTGTTGAAACAGTTATCACCCTTGATCCCCAAATACTCCTAGGAATTTATTTCTTTTAATTTGAATTTTCTTCACATTGTTTTAATTCTGACTATCACCATCAATGTTTTTAGGTTATGTTACTTCAGAGCTCCCTCAGGGTATCATGAGAAATTATGGACCGTCACATTCCCACGCACGCATTACCTGAAGAAATCCAAAAGGTATGCTATTATGTTATTACAGCACAACATTAGGAGCATTTTAACAGATCATTCTAAAACATGGGAGAATGAATTCAGAGGTTTTATATTTATTTTAGTCAGAGGATCTGCAGTGAATTGGTGGGGTAGGGAAGGGAGTAATTGTAATGGTCAAAACTGTAGAATTCAGTGCAAAGAATGTTCGACCTGTGAAAGAAGACAGATATATAATTCTGGCATGGTATTTGACCAGGTGTTTGTGGAGCTCTTGTGAAAAGAGGGCTCCAGCAATGGCCAAATACTATATTTAGATATTTTTCTAGCAGCTTTTCAGAAAACAAACAAACAAACAAAAAACTAATTAAAAAAAAAAACCAACGGACATAAATGGGTCTGTTTAAAATTTTAAGTGATATTTATTCTATATTTGCAAAACAAATAATTAGTAGTAAACCACTACAGAAATTATAATTAGTTTGTAACTTTTTATGATGCAAAAATTTTAAGTGTGTCTCTCTATAAGGGTCTATTTCAGTTTCACCTTAGTTCTTATTTTACCATGTTTTAAGGCCTTACATAGATATCAACTCATTTAATCTGGTTAACAATCAATTCTTTTTCACAGTTGCTATGCTACTTTCCTCCCTGTTAATTTATAGCTGTCCTCAGGCAAAAGCATTTCTCCCATGTTTAGTTTGGCAATGCATACATTGCTAACAGCATAATTAAAAATATATCTCTTTGAAACTGATTGACAAATTATGAATTAAAACCTCAAACCATAACTGTCATTAATCATTCAGTTTTTAAAGTAAATCTATAGTCAGCTCTTAATTAATCACCAGTCGTTAGTTTTTAATTAAAAATTGCAGTCAGCTCTCAGATATGCTTTTATCCTTTGTGCATGTTGTTTTGGGCTGCCTGTTAACATTAATCATGCCATTGATTTAACTTGATGCTTACTTCTACTGCATGTCCTTTAGATTTATGTAAATGGCAATCTAGCAGGAACTGGAAGGGAAGTCCAGTTACCAGAAAAGACCTTTTAAACCATTGCATTTAATTTGCTTCACCTTTTAAGTATGAGAGAGTAAGCACAGAGGGAACTCAGCTCTGCTATGCTTACCTGAGAAATGGTGCCTAGATGTGTTTGAAGACATGGAGTGTCCTATCCCTCCCTCAACTGAGTTACTTCCGTGTACTAGCCTGGTGTGGTAGAGATTAAAAGAAACAAAACAAAACAATCTGCAAGAAACAATACCCATACTCAGATACCAGTCATCTGTCAGGAAGCAGATATATAATGACATGAAAAAAAAAAAAACCCTCTAAAAGATACTGTTTGATTTAAATGTCACATAAGATAGTATCTTCTCTGAAAATGGAGAAGGTGGGGAGAGGAATCCCTGAGTATTAGGATGGTCAAGGGAGGATCTTTATGCAGGAGATAGAACTGGAATTGGCCCTTGAAAGCTAAATATTTCTAGAGACAGACAGGGAATAGGGCATTCTGGGCCTAGAGAACAAAAGCTTACTGGTGAGAAGAAACTGGCCAGGTTAGAGAATGTTTAACAACATAAGTGTTTCAAATGCGTGAAAGAGTATATATTTATTTTAACAGAGTTTTTATGACTTGAAGAATGCGTTTTTTTTTGAATGTTTAAGTAAATTGTTTAAAAATGCTAAAACCAAGCATTTTATAAATATGGTTCTATTCTTAAAGCTCGAATGGCAGGCAGCTGTCCATATAGTGCAGAGAGGTGAGGAGGCCAGGAGCAGCTCAGTTGCCTAAGGTCCTGGACAAGTGAGCTGATAGTAGCCCTTGGCCTGCTAAATGTTTAGAGTATAAAGTGCCGCTTTGCACTTTTTCAGACCTAAGTTAGATACATTTGTACAACAAATATTTATCAAGTGCCTATAATGTGCCAGACACTGTTTTGGGTACTTGATGATAAAGCAACCAAAAATATGTAGATGCATCCCACAGCCTATTAAAGCTTGGTCTGAGCATGTCAGTTACTTGTTTTCCATAACTTCTTACCTATATTTGATTCCTCTAGATTGTCCATAATGTAACTGGTTAAATTGCCTAGTGATCAGCCAGTATATCTATTTAGTCAGCTTGCGTACATCATTCTATACACAATCATGTTAGATAGATATATAGCTTATAATAGTAATAGGAGTACTTCAGATTACAACCATTTCATTATTATTATTATTATTATTATTTTTTTTAAAATTTATTTATTTTTGGCTGCGTTGGGTCTTCATTGCCGCGCACGAGATTTCTCTAGTTGTGGCGAGCGGGGGCTACTCTTCATTGCGGTGTGCGGGCTTCTCATTGCAGTGGCTTCTCTTGCTGTGCAGCACGGGCTCTAGGCATGCGGGCTTCAGTAGTTGTGGCTCACGGGCTCAGTAGTTGTGGCTTGCAGGCTCTAGAGCGTAGGCTCAGTAGTTGTGGCGCATGGGCTTAGTTGTTCCACGACATGTGGGATCTTCCCGGACCAGGGCTTGAACCCGTGTCCCCTGCATTGGCAAGTGGATTCTTAACCACTGCGCCACCAGGGAAGTCCCTATTTCATTATTAAGATAAAACAAATCTTTGTGTTTAATAATGGCTTGGAAATTGTGCTACAGTTCTTTATTGGATAGAAAAAGACATGAGGTGGGTAGATCAGTGTACAGTGACAGAGAGGTCTTTCAAAGGCTTTTTTTTTTTTTTTCTTGTTCTTTTGTTAACTTTTTATGTTAGTTTTTATGCTGGCTATTCTTTCTAGAGAAGGCCCTGCTGTGTTTCCTTTTTTTCTGTGTGTAGTCAAGGAAGGTTAGTGTAGAAATCAAGGAAGGGAAGGTAAGGGGAGTCTTTCCTCTTTATTTCTTTCTGTACTTTTGCTGTATGATATGGAAATGGGATGGTTGATGAAATACATGAAAGATATGTGATAAAGGAAATGAAAATGGCTGTACTACACTGTACTACTAATAGTAAAATAGGTAGCAGTAGAAAGATTTGCAAGAAAAAGTTATTGTGTGTGTGTGGGGCGGGGGGAGATGGCCACCAAAGGAAAAGTGTGGAGAAGAATGCTGATGATAATAAGCTCTAGTTAGAGAGTCCGTTGCCTGATTAGAAAGCGAAGATTGTTAAATCATTCCCCCCCCCGCCCCTTCCTGCCTGGTCTCATCTTAGGGAATCTTAGGGAAGAAAGAATAAGATAATCTTTTGACTATCACTCCCTAATCTTTTTGCTTTTTATCGCAATTTTTGATTGAGCATAAAACATGTTTCAGGTTCCCATTTCCCCAACTGGCAGAAAATGTAAAACAGGCCCATGGGCTGGACGGCAAGACCATACTTATCCCCTTTGCTGCTAGACTCCACAGTTTACTTCTATATGTACTTAGATCATATCTGTAAATCTACTCTCTAGACTGAGCTGACTCCTACCTGTCTCTGACCTCCAATAAGCAGTAGCTTTGCTAGAATTTTCATCTAGCATTCTGAAAGCAGAATGTACCTGTAATGATAGTATGGTTCTGTGTTTGGGGTTTTATTGCCACAGTTTAAAACTAAAACAGCATTTATAGATCAGCAAAGTAATAATTCTATATCTCTTCCGCTCTTGAATGTCCACCTATCTCAGAGGCATATGGACTCCTCTTTTTAGAAAAAAAAGCAATGAATAACTTTCCTTTTTGCTGTTTTTGCTAGAAGACATATACAGAAGTCAGAACAACCTCAACAAATCAGTGGAAAAATCAGTTATTTTGCAAAAGTAGAACTGATCTCTTGTTTTTTTAAATGGTGACAAAATGAGCACTTGTAATAGGATTTCAGCTTCAGGAGATATTTATTACCACAGGACACAAAGTAAAATAAAGAGACCGGAGTTATTTATTTTACAAAACAGAAGTGGCAGTGCAAGGGCTGGAGAGCACACTGTGCTTTCTGGGATAACAATCCCTTTCCCTACCAGTAACAGCTCATTTTGTCCTGTTTCAGTAAAGTAATTTTAGTACTTTGGAACTTTGAAATTTATTCAGAATAACAGTTTTATATTTCCAAGCACAGATTGTCATTGCCAGAAAAAATAAACTTAATTTTCCAGGTCATTTTGGGCCACTGTGGCTAGGGTCAGATTTTGTGTTCAGTTAAAGTAGAGAAAAAAGAGAAAATTGTCTTAGAAACATTAGCACTAGCATCCTGGAAAAGTAGTGATGTGTGTGCGGGTATATGTGTTGTCTTTTTAAGCAATTGTGCTTTTGAAACTAATGACAAAAGAAACATAGGTGTGTCATGTATAATTTGTGTATGAAAACAACATTTCTTAAAATTGCTCAATAAAATTTCTTTATGGATTAATCTCTGGTATTTTAGTCCCAGATTTACATATATATATGTATATAGATAGATAGATAGATAGATATAGCTTTAAACCATTATCTTTATTGTCAACATTATTTTTTTTTCAGTGATACATATACATGTATCTATTCTTTTTCAAATTCTTTTCCCATTTATGTTGTTACATAATACTGAGCAGAGTTCCCTGTGTTATACAGTAAGTCCTTGTTGTTATCCATTTTAAATATAGCAGTGTGTACATGTTAATCCCACACTCCCTAACTATCCCTTCCCCCTAACCTTCCCCACTGGTAACCAAAAGTTCTTCTCTAAGTCTGTGAGTCTGTGTCTGTTTTGTAAATAAGTTCATTTGTATCATTTCTTTTTAGATTCTGCATATAACTGATATAAGATATCTTGCTTTCTCTGCCTGACTTACTTTACTCACTATGACAGTCTCTAGGTCCATCCATGTTGCTGCAAAGGGAATTATTTCATTCTTTTTAATAGCTGAATAATATTCCATTGTATATATGTACCACATCTTCTTTATCCATTCCTCTGTCAATGGGCATTTAGGTTGCTTGCATGTCTTGGCTATTGTAAACAGTGCTTCAATGAACAATGGGGTGTGTGTATCCTTTAGAACCATGTTTTTCTCCAGATGTTTGCCCAGGAGTGGGATTGCAGAATCATATGGTAGATCTATTTTTAGTTTTTTAAGGAATCTCCATACTGTTCCCCATAGTGGTTGTACCAATTTACATTCCCACCAACAGTGTAGGAGGGTTCCCTTCTCTCCACACCCTCTCCAGCATTTGTTGTGTGTGAATTTTTTGATGATAGCCATTTTGACTGATGTGAGGGGATATCTCGTAGTTTTGATTTGCATTTCTCTAATAATTAGTGATGTTGAACATCTTTTCATGTGCTTCTTGGCCATCTGTATGTCTTCTTTGGAGAAATGTCTATTTAGGTCTTCTGCCCATTTTTTGATTGGGTTGTTTGCTTTGATGATATTAAGCTGCATGAGCTGTTTGTAAATTTTGAAGACTAATCTCTTGTCAGTCACATCATTTACAAATATTTTCTCCCATTCTGTGGGTTTTCTTTTTGTTTTGTTTGTGATTTCCTTTGCTGTACAAAAGCTTTTGAGTTTAATTAGGTCCCATTTGTTTATTTTTATTTTTATTTCTATTATTCTGGGAGATGGATCGAAAAAGATATTGCTGCGATTTATGTCAGAGAGTGTTCTGCCTATGTTCTCCTCTAAGAGTTTTATAATCTCCAGTCTCACATTTAGGTCTTTAAGCCATTTAGAGTTTATTTATGTGTATGGTGTTAAAGAATGTTCTAATTTCATTTTTTTACATGTGGCTGTCCAGTTTTCCCAGCACCATTTATTGAAGAGACTGTCTTTCCTCCATTGTATAGTCTTGCCTCCTTTGTTGTAGATTCATTGACCATAGGTGCAGGGGTTTGTTTCTTGGTGTTCTGTCCTGTTCCACTGATCTATATTTCTATTTTTGTGCCAGTACCATACTGTTTTGATGACTATAGCTTTGTAGTATAGTCTGAAGTTAGGGAGCCTGATTCCTCCAGCTCCATTTTTCTCTCTCAAGATTGCTTTGGCTATTTGGGGTCTTTCATTTCTCCATACAAATTTTAAGATTTTTTGTTCTAGTTCTGTGAAAAATGCCATTGGTAATTTGGTAGGGATTGCATTGAATCTGCAGATTGCCTTGGATAGTATAGTCATTTTGACAATATTGATTCTTCCAATCCAAGAACATGGTATATCTTTCCATCTGTTTGTGTCATCTTCGATTTCTTTCATCAGCATCTTATATTGTTATAGTTTTCTGAATACAGGTCTTTTGTCTCCCTTAGGTAGCTTTATTCCTTGGTATTTTATTCTTTTTGATATGATGGTAAATGGGATTGTTTCTTGAGTTTCTCCTTCTGATCTTTTGTTGTTAGTGTATAGGAATGCAACATTTCTGTGTATTAATTTTGTAACCTGCAACTTTACCAGATTCATTGATGAGCTCTAGTAGTTTTCTGGTAGCATCTTTAGGATTTTCTATGTACAGTATCATGTCATCTGCAAATAGTGACAGTTTAACTTCTTTTCCAGTTTGGATTCCTTTTATTTCTTTTTCTTCTCTGTTTGCCATGGCTAGGACTTCCAAAACTGTTGAATAATAGTGACAAGAGTGGACATCCTTGTCTTGTTCCTGATCTTAGAGGAAATGTTTTCAGCTTTTCACCATTGACTATGATGTTAGCTGTAGGTTTGTCATATATGGCCTTTATTATGTTAAGGTATGTTCCCTTTATGCCCACTTTCTGGAGAGTTTTTATCATAAATGGGTGTTGAATTTTGTCAGAAGCCTTTTCTGCATCAATTGAGATGATCATATGGTTTTTATTCTTCAATTTGTTAATGTGGTGTATCACACTGATTGATTTGCAGATATTGAAAAATCCTTGCATCCCTGGGATAAATCCCACTTGATCATGGTGTATGATCTTTTTAATGTATTGTTGGATTCAGATTGCTAGTATTTTGTTGAGGATTTTTGCATCTATGTTCATCAGTGATATTGGCCTGTAATTTCTTTTTTTGTGGTATCTTTGTCTGGTTTTGTAATCAGGGCGATGGTGGCCTCATAGAATGAGTATGGGAGTGTTCCTTCCTCTACAATTTTTTGGAACAGTTTCAGAAGGCTAGTTGTTAGCTTTTTTCTAAATATTTGATAGAATTCACCTGTGAAGCCATCAGGTCCTGGACTTTTGTTTGTTGGGAGTTTTTTAATCACAGTTTCAATTTCATTACTTGTGATTGGTCTCTTCATATTTTCTATTTCTTCCTGGTTCAGTCTTGGGAGCTTGTACCTTTCTAAGAATTTGTCCATTTCTTCCAGGTTGTCCATTTTATTTGCATACAGTTGCTTGTAGTTTCTTATTATACTTTTTATTTCTGTGGTGTCAGTTGTAACTTCTCCTTTTTCATTTCTAATTTTACTGATTTGTGTCCTCTCCCTTTTTTTTCTTGATGAGTCTTGCTAAAGGTTTATCATTTTGTTTATCTTTTCAAAGAACCAGCTTTTAGTTTCATTGATCTTTGTTGTTGTTTTCTTTGTCTCTATTTCATTTATTTCTGCTCTGATCTTTATGATTTCTTTCCTTCTACTAACTTTAGGTTTTGTTTCTTCTTTCTCTCATTGCTTCAGGTGTAAGGTTAGGTCGTTTATTTGAGATTTTTCTTGTTTCCTGAGGTAAGATTTTATTGCTATCAACTTCCCTCTTAGAACTGCTTTTGCTGTATCCCATAGGTTTTGTCGTTGTGCTTTCATTTTCATTTGTTCTAGGTATTTTTTTATTTCCTCTTTGATTTCTTCAGTGATCCATTGGTTGTTTAGTAGCATATTGTTTAGCCTCCACATGTTTGTGTTTTTTACAGTGTTTTTTTTCTTGTAGTTTATTCCTAATCTCATAGTGTTGTGGTTGGAAAAGGTGCTTGATATGATTTCAGTTTTCTTAAATTTACCAAGGCCTGCTTTGTGGCCCAGCATGTGGTCAGTCTTGGAGAATGTTCCATGTGCACTTGAGAAGAATGTGTATTCTGCTGCTTTTGGATGGAATGCTCTATAAATATCAATTAAGGCCATCTGGTCTAATGTATCATTTAAGGCCTGTGTTTCCTTGTTGATTCTCTGGATGATCTATCCTTTGATGAAAAGTGGGATGTTAAAGTCCCCTACAGTATTTTATTATTTTTAAATCAAACATTTTATTTTGAGATCATTGTAGACTCACAAGCAGTTGTGAGAAATGATACCAAGAGATCTCATGTACCCTTTCCCCAGCTTCCTCCAGTGGTAACACCTGGCAAAACTATACTACAATATCACAACCAGGATATTGACATTTACACAGTTAAGGATTCTGTCACAACAAAGATTCCTCATGTTACCCTTTTATAGCTGCATTCACCTCAGCCTCCCCTTTTACCTCCACTTTCCCTCTTCCAATTTATGACCCCTGGGAACCATTGATCTGGTCTCCAATAATTTTGTCATTTCAAGAATGTTATAAAAATGGAATCATGCAATATGTAGTCTTTGAGATTACTTTTTTTCTCTCAGTTGTAATTCTCTGGAGTTTTATACATGTTGTTGTTGTGTTTATCTGTAGTTTATTCCTTTTTATTGCTGAGTAGCATTCCATGGTATGAATGTAGTACAATTTGTTTAACCTGTTGAAGAACATCTGAGTTTTTTCTAGTTTTTGGCTATTATGCATAAAGCTGCTATAAATATTCGTGTATAGGTTTTAATGTGAACATATGTTTTTATTTTCCTGTGATAAATGCCCAAGTACAATTGCTAGGTTGTTTGGTAGTTCCATGTTTAGTTTTCTAAAACACTGCCAAACTTTTCCAGAGGGCTATAACATTTTACATCCTCACCAGCAGTGTATGAGTGATCCAGTTTCTCTGCATCTTTAGCGTTGATGTTGTCATTAGTTAAAAAAATTTTTTTATTGAGGTATAGTCAATGTACAAAATTATATAATTTCAGGTGTACAACAGATTCACAATTTTTAGAGGTTATACTCCATTTACAGTAAAATATTGGCTATATTCCCTGTGCTGTATAATATATCCTTGTGGCTTCTTTATTTTATACATAGTAGTTTGTACCTCTTAATCCCCTACCCCTATCTTGCCTGTCTTCCTTTCCCTCTACCCACTGGTAACCACTGGATTGTTCTCTTTATCTGTGATTATTTTTCCTTTTTGGTATATTCACTAGTTTCTTGTATTTTTTAGATTCCTCATATAAGTGATTTCATACAATATTTGTCTTTGTCTGACTTACTTCACTTAGCATAATACCTGCCAAGTCCATCCATGTCATCGCAGATGGCGAAATTTCATTCTTTTTAAAGGCTGAGTAGTATTCCATTCACATCTTCTTTATCCATTCATCTGTTGATGGACACTTAAGTTGTTTCCATATCTTGTGGCTATTGTAAGTAATGCTGCTATGAACATTGGGGTGCATGTATCTTTTTGAATTTGTGTTTTCATTTCTTTTGGATATGCACCCAGGAGTGGAATTGCTAGATCATATGGTAGTTCTATTTTTAGTTTTTTTGAGAAACTTCCATACCATTTGCCACAGTGGCTGCACCAATTTACATTCCCACCAACAGTGTATGAGGGTTTTTTCTTCTCTGCATCCCCACCCACATTTGTTGAGTTCTTTTTGATGATAGCCATGCTGACAGGTGTGAGATGATATCTCCTTGTGGTTTTTCATTTGCATTTCTCTAATGGTTAAACAATGTTGAGCATCTTTTCATGTGCCTGTTGTCCATGGGAAAAGGTTTATTCAAGTCTTATGTCCATTTTTAAATTGAGTTATTTGGGGTTTTTTTTGATATTGAGTTGTGTGAGCTGTTCATATTTTGATTATTAACCCCTTATCAATATTATCATTTGCAAATATTTTTCCCATTCAGTAGATTGTCTTTTTGTTTTGTCAAAGGTTTCCTTTGCTGTGCAAAAGGTTTGATTATGTCCCATTTGCTTATTTTTGCTTTTATTTCCTTTGCTTCAGGAGAAAGGTCAAAAAAATATTGTTGTAATTTATGTCAAAGAGAGTTCCACCTGTTTTCTTCTAGGAGTTTTATGATTTCTGGTCTTACATTTAGGTCTTTAATCCATTTTGAGTTTATTTTTGTATATGATGTTAGAAAATGATCTAGTTTCATTTCTACATGTAGCTGTCCAGTTTTCCCAGCACCCCTTATTGAAGAGACTATCTTTTCTCCATTATATATTGTTGTCTCCTTTGTCGTAGATTAATTGACCATAGGTGTGTTAGTTTATTTCTGGCTCTCTGTTCTGCTCCAATGATCTGTGTATCTGTTTTTTCTGTTTTTGTGCCAGCGTCATACTGTTTTGATTACTGTAGCTTTGTATTATAGTCTGAAGTCAGGGAGCATGATACTTCCAGCTCTGTTCTTTCTTAACATTGTTCTGACTATTGGGGGTCTTTTGTATTTCCATACAAATTTTAAAATTATTTGTTCTAATTCTGTGAAAAATGCCATTGGTATTTTAATAGAGATTACATTGACTCTGCAGATTGCCTTTGGTAGTATGGTCATTTTAACAATATTAGTTCTTCTAGTCCATGAACACAGTATATCTTTCCATCTGTTTGTGTCATTGTCAGTTTCTTTTATCAGTGTTTTATAGTTTTCCTTACCTCTTTGGGTAGGTTTATTCCTAGGTATTTTATTCTTTTTGATGTGACTGTTTTCTTAATTTCTCTTTCTGATAGTTTATTGTTAGTGTATAGAAATGCAACAGATTTCTGCGCATTCATTTTGTATCCTGCAACTTTACCAGATTCATTGATGAGCTCTAGTAATTTTTTCGTGGCATCGTTAGGATTTTCTATGTATAGTATCATGTCATCTGCAAGCCATGACAGTTTTACTTCTTCAATTCCAATTAGAATTCCTTTTATTTCTTTTTCTTATCTAATAGCCGTGGCTAAGACTTCCAATACTATGTTGAACAAAAATGGTGACAGTGAGCATCTTTGTCTTGTTCCTGATCTTAGAGGAAATGCTTTCCGCTTTTCACCATTGAGTATGATGTTAGCTGTAGGTTTGTCGTATATGGCCTTTATTATGTTGAGGTATGTTCCCTCTATGCCCGCTTTCTGGAGAGTTTTTACCATACATGGTGTTGGATTTTGTCAAAAGCTTTTTCTGCATCTATTGAGATGATCATATGGTTCTTATTCTTCAATTTGTTAATGTGGTGTATTACATTGATTGATTTGCAGATATTGAAAAATCCTTGCAACCCTGGGATAAATCCCACTTGATCATGGTATATGATCCTTTTAATGTATTGTTTGATTCAGTTTGCTAATATTTGGTTGAGCATTTTTGCATCTGTGTTCTTTTTTTGTTTGTGATATTTGTCTTGGTTTAGTATCAGGGTTATGCTGGGCTCATAGAATGAATTTGGAAGCATTCGTTCCTCTGCAATTTTTTGGAATAGTTTGAGAAGGATAGGTGTTAACTCTTCTCTAAATGTTTGGTAGAATTCACCTGTGAAGCTATCTGGTCCTGGACTTTCATTTTTTGAGAGTTTTAAAAAACTGATTCAGTCTCATTACTGGTAGTTGGTCTGTTCATATTTTTTATTTTTTCCTGGTTCATTCTTTGGAGATTGTACATTTCTAGGAATTTGTCCATTTCTTCTAGGTTGTCCATTGTATTGGCATACAGTTGTTCTTAGTAGTCTCTGATGGTCCTTTGTATTTCTATGGTGTCTGTTGTAACTTCTTTTTCATTTCTGATTTTATTGATTTGGGTCCTTTCTCTTTTTTTCTTGGTGAGTCTGGCTGAAGGTTTATCAATTTTGTTTATCTTGTCAAAGAACCAGCACTTAAGTTTTATTGATCTTTTCTATTGCTTTTTAAAGTCTCTATTTAATTTGTTTCTGCTCTGATCTTTATGATTTCTTTCCTTCCACTAACTTTGGGTTTTGTTTGTTTTTCTTTTTCTAGTTCCCTTAGGTGTAATGTTAGATTGTTTATTTGAGATTTTTCTTGTTTCCTGAGGTAAACTTGTATCACTCTAAACTTCCCTCTTAGAACTGCTTTTTTACTGCATCCTGTAGATTTTGGATTGTTGTATTTTCATTTTCTTTTGTCTCCATGTATTTTTTTTATTTCTTCTTTGATTTCTTCAGTGAACCATTGCTTGTTTAGTGGCATATTGTTTAGCCTCCACATGTTAGTGTTTTTTATGGTTTTTTTTTCTTGTAGTTGATTCCTAGTCTCATAGCATTGTGGTTGGAAAAGATGCTTGATAGGATTTCAGTTTTCTTAAATTTACCAAGGCTTGTTTTGTGGCCTTGTACATGAACTATCCTGGAGAATATTCCACGTGCATTTGAAAAGAATGTGTATTCTGCTGCTTTTTGATGGAATGTTCTATGTATATCTATTAAGTTCATCTGGTCTAGTGTGTCATTAAGACCAGTGTTTCCTTATTAATTTTCTGTTTGGATGATCTGTCCATTGATGTAAATGGGGTGTTAAAGTCCCCTACTATTATTGTATTACTGTCAACTTCTCCGTTTATATCTGTTAGTATTTGCTTTATGTATTTAGATGCTCCTATGTTAAGTGCTTGTATATTTGCGATTGTTACATCTTCTTGGATTAAGCCCTTGATCACTATGTAATGTCCTTCTTTGCCTCTTGTAACATTCTTTGTTTTAAAGTCTATTTGTCTGATGCAAGTATTTCTACCCTGGCTTTCTTTTGATTTCTGTTTGCAATGAATACCTTTTTCCATCCCTTCATTTTCTGTCTGTGTGTGTCTTTAGATCTGAAGTGAGTCTCTTGTAGGCAGCATATATACGGGTCTTGTTTTTGTTTCCATTCAGCCACTCCGTGTCTTTTGATTGGAGCATTTAGTCTATTTACATTTAAAGTAATTATTGATATGTATGTTCTTATTGCCATTTTGTTAATTTTTTTAAGGTCTTTTTTGTTCCTTTCTTCTTCTTTTGTTCTTTCCTCTTGTGATTTGATGACTGTCTTTAGTGCTATGTTTGGATTCCTTTTTCTTTTTTGTGTGTGTATCATAGATTTTTGGTTTGTGGTTACCATGAGATTTATATATAGCTATATATATATATATATATATATATATATATATATATATATTTGATTGTTTTAAGTTGTTGATCTCTTAATTTCAAATGTATTTTAACAACCTTGCATTTGTACTCTGCTCCCCTCACGATTATTCTTTTTGACATAGTATTTTGCATCTGATTGTTTGGTGTATCCCTTAACTGCTTATTGTGGGTATAGATGATTTTATTACTTTTGTCTTTTAACCTTCCTACTAGCTTTGTGCCTGGTTGATTTCCTATATTTACTATGTGTTTGCCTGAGCTTTTTCCTGTTGTAATTTTCATGTTTCTAGTTGTGGCCTTTTTTTTTTTGCTTATGGAAATCCTGTTAACATTTCTTGTAAAGCTGGTTTGGTAGTGCTGAACTCTTTTAGCTTTTGCTTGTCTGTAAAGCTTTTGATCTCTCCATCAAATCTGAATGAGAGTCTTGCTGGGTAGAGTATTCTTTGTTGTAGGTTTTTCTCTTTTATAACTTTAAATATATTGTACCACTGTCAATAGTTTTTATTATAACCTTTCTGATAGGTGTGAAGTGATAGCTCATTAAAGTTTTTAATTTGCATTTTCCTAATGGCTAATGATATTGAATATCTCTTCATGTGCTTATTTGGCATCTGTGTATCTTTTTTTTTTAAATTTTTAATTAAAAAATTTTTAAAATTTTTGGTTGCATTGGGGTTTCGTTGCTGCTGCGTGCGGGCTTTTCTCTAGTTGCCATGCGTGGGCTTCTCACTGCAGTGGCTTCTTTTGTTGTGGAGCCTGGGCTCTAGGCACATGGGCTTCAGTAGTTGTGGCACATGAGCTCAGTATTTGTGGCTCGCAGGCTCTAGAGCACAGGCTCAGTAGTTGTGGTGCATGGGCTTAGTTGCTCCGTGGCATGTGGGATCTTCCCGAACCAGGGATTGAACCCATGTCCCCTGCATTGGCAGGTGGATTCTTAACCACTGTGTCACCAGGGAAGTCCCGTCATCTGTGTATACTTTTAGGTGAGATGTCTCTTCATATCTTTTGACCATTTTCTGATTGGATGTTTTTTAAACTGTTGAGTTTTGAGAATTCTTTACATAATCTAGATACTAGTCCTTTGTCAGATATGTGGCTTGCAAATATTTTTTCCCAGTCTGTAGCTTGTCATTTCATCCTCTTTACAGGGCAAAATTTTAAATTTTGGTGCAATTCAGGTTATCAATATTTTCTTTTATGGTTCATGTTTTTGGTATCAAGTGTAAAGACTGTTTGCCTAGTTTAGATCCTGAGGATTTCCTCCTAAGCTTTTTTCTTCTGAAATCAAATTTTTATGTTTTACATTTTAGTCCTTGACCCACTGTAAGTTAATTTTTGTATGGGGTGTGAGGTTTAGGTTGAGGTCCTTTTTTTTTTTTTTTTTTAAACCTATGGATATCTAATTGTTCCAGGACCATTTGCTGAGAAGGCTATTTTTCCTTTACTGAATTGCTTTTACACCTCTGCCAAAAATCAGTTTGGCATATTTATATAGATCTATTTCTGGGTTCTCTATTCTATTCCATTGATCTATGCGTCTATCCTTTGACAAATACCACATAGTGTTGATTAGTGTATAATAGTATGGCTTGAAATCAGGTAAAATGCTTATCCCACTTTATCCTTCTTTTTCAAGACAGTTTTAGCTTTTCTAGTTCCTTTGCCTTTTCATATAAATTTGAGAAGAATACTGTCTGTATCTAAAAAAACCCGTATTGCTGGAAATGCAGGTTTAGGGGTTTTGGGTACATGGTCTTTACCAAATTGATTTTTAAATTGGTGGTGCAGCCAGTTGACTTATTGAAAGGAAGGGTCTTGATGGCCTTATGAAATGGTCAGGTGGTCTGTGTTGCTAATGACTCAGAAGGTCCACTGTCCTGTCTCAAAAGGTTTCTCCCAACCTGAATGAAATTCACTAGCTAGACACTCATTGTTTTGAGTAAAGGCATATTTTTTTTAATGTAAAACTTCTTAGAAAGGTTAACATTTTATACTGCTGTCATTTTTACAGCAGTGGAATAGTTTCTCTGTTTCTTTCCTCCTTACGCAAGCACAAAAAGCATGGGATGGGTGGGGAAAGGAAGGAAGAACAATTTTTGGATCAGAGAATGCTTCACTTGCGCAGCAGGAGGTTACTGAGTGCTTTTTCCACTTGAAGCACAGGCAGGAGTTTTGAAAAGGATCTGAAGCCTAATTTAACCTTTTAAAAAATTTGCATCATTTTTATATTAAATAACTATAATTTTAAAAGTACAGATACTACATTTGAGAAGTTTATTTTACAATTTATTTTTAAATGGCTCTGCATTTGTTTAATATACTGCATTTGTTGATGCCTCCTCCAAAGTGCATCTTGTAAAAAGCAAAAGCATCCTGCTAATGATAGCTCTTTTCTCAAGAATGACAGCATGTTCTTATTTTACTTACACAACGAGGTGATATAACACCAAGTTATAAGAATGAAGCACACATTATATTTCACAAAAAACATCTAAGTTTTACTTACCTCATCTGGGAACATAATTTTAGTATTTCATATCTTCTCAAGTTTCACAGAAACGTCCTAAGTAATTAGCCTATGTAGATACAAAGAATTTGAAAGTGTTATTATATTTTCCTGTTGCAGTTTTACTTACAGAAAACTATTTACAATTTAATAGCATTGAAAACTTTTGTTCAATATATTTGTTTTACACAGTGATTCAGGTTGTGCTAAGTGAAGTATAGAGTCTACTCTTATGGACCTATTACTTTATAATTTGTCTTGTTTCCTAGATCATAATGAGTATCATGTTTTGGCTTCCTTTGCTGAACTTCTAGAAGACCCGTTCTACAAAATGTATATTTCACTTATTTTCAGCTTTCCCCACCATGATTGCTATGGTGTAATAACATTTTGATAGCTTTCACAATTGTGAAGTTTATACTGTTTGTATTTTGTACATCAGGCTGCACATAAGCTCCATCCAGCAAGAGTTTTATTTAGAATAAGGATATGGCACTTTCCCAGGAGCAGGGAAAGAACTGTGATTAATAGGTTAAGGATGAAATTTCCTTAGAGTAAGAATATAATTTTCAAATTGATGAGAAGGAACCAAAACTCATGATGGGCAAAGGGATTGTAAGGAAATACCCATATGCTCTGCATTAGTTCAGGTCTCTTGACCTGGATGAATTATATTCCTGGGGACTGATAGTACCTTTCAGTGGGATTGCAGAGCCACTCTTGATGATCTTTGAGAATGCGTAGAGAGTAAGAGGATAATGTACAAATACCATTCCATGTATAGAATGACCATAAATTACAACCAGTGAACTCCCAGACAGGATTCTAGAATATAATATTAAAGGGTGATTTGTGGGCTTCCCTGGTGGTGCAGTGGTTGAGAATCCGCCTGCCAATGCAGGGGACACAGTTTCGAGCCCTGGTCCGGGAAGATCCTGCATGCCATGGAGCAACTAAGCCCGTGTGCCACAACTACTGAGCCTGTGCTCTGGAGCCTGTGAGCCACAACTACTGAGCCCGTGTGCTGTAACTACTGAAGCCTGCGTGCCTAGAGCCCGTGCTCCGCAACAAGAGAAGCCACTGCAATGAGAAGCCCGCACACCGTAACGAAGAGTAGCCCCCACTCACCACAATTAGAGAAAGCCCGTGCACAGCAATGAAGACCCAACACAGCCAAAAATAAATAAATAAAATAAATATATTTATAAAAAGAAAAAAGGTGATTTGTGAGGAGATATTAGAGAAAATAATAACCCTTGAGCCAACTTATGTTCTTGAAGAGAACCAGCACGTAGGCCTTGCCATTCCATTTTGTGTAAAGTCACTAGATCCAGGAACTATAGTTGACATATAATATATGGACTTTATGAAGGCATTTGACTAAGTTTGTCTTACTATTCCTAAAGACAATATGAATAAATACAAACTGGTTACACAAATAATTGTATAGTTTAATAACCAGCTGAAGCACTGTATCTGTAATGTGCAGAGTAGTGGATTAGTATCAACCAAGCAGATATGACATGCCATAGCCTCAACTTTGTCATATTCAACATTTTTTATCAACAAATTAGATGGATAAAACAACTTGCGAGGATCAATTTTGCAGAAGATACAAAACTTAGAATTTTCTGGGTACTGAAGTCACTAAAGTCTGAGTTTAAAACATACATATGTATGTGTATATATACATAAAAACTATATTTTATTTATTTATATTTGCAGTTATATTTCTTGTTCTGCACTTGCATCTGAAAAGCCAAATGCTCACATAATAGAATGAGGGTTATTGCTTGTAAGGAATAGGTAGCTTTAGGGGAAAAAGAGAGAATAGTGGAGGAAGATTGGGCATGGATCCCGAAGGGCAAGTAGGGCAACTAGGTCTCAACAGGGACTGAAGTAAGGAATTGGAAGTTCACTGGGTATGAGACACTGACTGGTTCCATTTTTTCCTCTCTTACTCTGGATCCACAATGTCTTTTTCTCATCTTCTCTCTATGTGTCTGCTCATTCTTCTCTCTCATCCCAATAATGTGGCTTACTCTTTACATTGCACGTGACCCTTCTTTATTATGGCCACCCTAAAGGTGTCCAAATTGCCTGGTCTTCAACACTTACAGGCCTAGCTGGCTCATCCCAGCTCAGGGCTTGGTTCTTCTAGGTCTTATGTCCAGCCCTCATCCACCGCTCAGCCATGGTAGGGTGGATGGGTGGAGGGGGTTTTAGTCATATAACCACACAGAGCAGCCAGGACTGTGGAAGGTGGATTCTCTACAAAAGGGGAAATAAGTGGGAAGGAATGGATTGGTATATTCAGTATAATGAGACATGGTTTTACAGTGCAGTGTGTTTTTAAATAGGGGCTTTATTTAACATAAAAGCCAGTTATAGTATATAATAGCAACATATAATTGCCAAAAATACAAAAGACCATTGTGATCTAAGGTTGCGTAAGATGATGTTACTAATGGTATTATTAATGAGATATTATAATGAGGAAAGTTTGAGTCCTCTCTTATTCTGCTTTAGTGAGACTGCTGAAGTATTCAATTCTGGGCACCATACCTTGAAACAGATATAAAACACTGGAAGGAGTTCAGAGAAAATTATCTAGAATGAGGAAGAAATTCAAAACCATGTCATATGGGAAACAGCTGAAGGAATTGGAAGTGTTGACCTGGAGAATTAGCAGATACAGAGTGTTCCTAAGAGCTGTCTTTAAATATTAGAATAAGGCCTGGGTTATTCCTCATGGTTGCCAGGTGGTCTAGGACCTGTGGATGCTGCAGGGAGGAAGATTTGGGGTCAGCAAAAGAAAGAATTTCCTCATAGACAAAAGCATCAGCGGATGCAACAGGCTGCTTTACAAAGTAGTTTCCCATCACTTGGGATGCTGAAATAGAGTCTGGATAACAACTTATCTAGCTTGGAATAGTCTCAATGAACCCATCCAGAGCTTGAACCAGGTTATCTTTATGATTTCTTTCAAACTTGTTATATAAATCTGTAAATTTGGTGTCAGTGACAGTTAGGTGATTGATGTAGTCATTCATCTGTATCCCGTAGTATTATATCATGGTTCTTAATTTGAATTTTTTATTATTTAAGTTTAAATGAGAAAAATGTTACTGTATAAAACATTTTTTTTGAATTTTATTTTATTTTTTTATGCAGCAGATTCTTATTAGTTATCCATATGTTAATCCCAATCTCCTAATTCATCACACCCCCCACCCCCTGCCACTTTCTCCCCTTGGTGTCCATACGTTTGTTCACTACATCAGTGTCTCTATTTCTGCCCTGCAAACCGGTTCATCTGTACCATTTTTCTAGGTTCCACATACATGCGTTAATATACGATATTTGTTTTTCTCTTGCTGACTTTCTCTGTGTGACAGTCTCCAGATCCATCCACGTCTCTAAAAATGACCCAATTTCGTTCCTTTTTATGGCTGAGTAATATTCCATTGTATATATGTACCACATCTTCTTTATCCATTTGTCTGTCGATGGGCATTTAGGTTGCTTCCATGACCTGGCTATTGTAAATAGTGCTGCAATGAACATTGGGGTGCATGTGTCCTTTTGAATTATGGTTTTCTCTGGGTATATGCCCAGTAGTGGAATTGCTGGGTCATATGATAATTCTATTTTTAGTTTTTTAAGGAACCTCCATACTGTTCCCCATAGTGGCTGTATCAATTTATATTCCCACCAACAGTGCAAGAGGGTTCCCTTTTATCCACACCCTCTCCAGCATTTGTTGTCTGTAGATTTTCTGATCATGCCCATTCTAACTGGTGTCAGGTGATACCTCATTGTAGTTTTGATTTGCATTTCTCTAATAATTAATGATGTTGAGCAGCTTTTCATGTGCTTCTTGACCATCTGTATGTCTTCTTTGGAGAAATGTCTATTTAGGTCTTCTGTCCATTTTGGATTGGGTTGTTTGTTTTTTTAATATTGAGCTGCATGAGCTGTTTATATATTTTGGAGATTAATCCTTTGTCCATTGCTTCATTTGCAAATATTTTCTCCCATTCTGAGGGTTATCTTTTTGTCTTGTTTGTAGTTTCCTTTGCAAAAGCTTTTAAGTTTCATTAGGTCTCATTTGTTTATTTTTGTTTTTATTTCCATTACTCTACGAGGTGGATCAAAAAAGATCTTGCTGTGATTTATGTCAAAGAGTGTTCTTCCTATGTTTTCCTCTAAGAGTTTTATAGTGTCCAGTCTTACATTTAGGTCTCTAATCCACTTTGAGTTTCTTTTTGTGTATGGTGTTAGGGAGTGTTCTAATTTCATTCCTTTACATGTAGCTGTCCAGTTTTCCCAGCACCACTTACTGAAGAGACTGTCTTTTCTCCATTGTATATCTTTGCCTCCTTTGTCATAGATTAGGTGACCATAGGTGAGTGGGCTTTCTATCTATCCCTCTGGGCTTTCTATCCTGTTCCATTCATCTATATTTCTGTTTTTGTGCCAGTACCATACTGTCTTGATTACTGTAGCTTTGTAGTATAGTCTGAAGTCCGGGAGCCTGATTCCTCCAGCTCTGTTTTTTTCCATCAGGGCTGCTTGGGCTATTCGGGGTCTTCTGTGTCTCCATACAAATTTTAAGATTTTTTTGTTCTAGTTCTGTAAAAAATGCCATTGGTAATTTGATAGGGATTGCATTGAATCTGTAGATTGCTTTGGGTAGTATAGTCATTTTGACAATATTGATTCTTCCAATCCAAGAACATGGTATATCTCTCCATCTGTTTGTATCATCTTTAATTTCTTTCATCAGTGTCTTATAGTTTTCTGCATACAGGTGTTTTGTCTCCCTAGGTAGGTTTATTCCTCGGTATTTTATTCTTTTTGTTGCAGTGGTAAATGGGAGTGTTTCCTTAATTTCTCTTTCAGATTTTTCATCATTAGTGTATAGGAATTCAAGAGATTTCTGGGCATTAATTTTGTATCCTGCTACTTTACCAAATTCATTAATTAGCTCTAGTAGTTTTCTGGTGGCATCTTTAGGATTCTCTATGTATAGTATCATGTCATCTGCAAACAGTGACAATTTTACTTCTTCTTTTCCAATTTGTATTCCTTTTATTTCTTTTTCTTCTCTGATTGCCGTGGCTAGGACTTCCAAAACTATGTTGAATAATAGTGGCAAGAGTGGACATCCTTGTCTTCTTCCTGATCTTAGGGGAAATGCTTTCAGTTTTTCCACCATTGAGAATGATGTTTGCTGTGGGTTTGTCATATATGGCCTTTATTATGTTGAGGTAGGTTCCCTCTGTGCCCACTTTCTGGAGAGTTTTTATCATAAGTGAGTGTTGAATTTTGTCAAAAGCTTTTTCTGCATCTATTGAGATGATCATGTGTTTTTTCTTCTTCAGTTTGTTAATTTGGTGTATCACATTGATTGATTTGCGTATATTGAAGAATCCTTGCATCCCTGGGATAAATCCCACTTGATCATGGTGTATAATCCTTTTAATGTGTTGTTGGACTCTGCTTGCTAGTATTCTGTTGAGGATTTTTGCATCTATATTCATCAGTGATATTGGTCTGTAATTTTCTTTTTTTGTAGTATCTTTGTCTGGTTTTGGTATCAGGGTGATGGTGGCCTCATAGAATGAGTTTGGGAGTGTTCCTTCCTCTGCAGTTTTTAGGAAGAGTTTGAGAAGGATAGGTCTTAGCTTTTCTCTAAATGTTTGATAGAATTCACCTGTGAAGCCATCAGGTCCTGGACTTTTGTTTGTTGGAAGATTTTTAATCACAGTTTCAATTTCATTACTTGTGATTGATGTGTTCATATTTTATATTTCTTCCTGATTCTCTCTTGGAAGTTTATACCTTCCTGAGAATTTGTCCATTTCTTCCAGGTTATACATTTTATTGGCATAGAGTTGCTTGTAGTAGTCTCTTATGATGCTTTGTATTTCTGCAGTGTCCGTTGTAACTTCTCCTTTTTCTTTTCTAGTTTTATTGATTTGAGTCTTCTCCCTCTTTTTCCTGATGAGTCTGGCTAAAGGTTTATCAATTTTGTTTATCTTCTAAAAGAACCAGCTTTTAGTTTTATTGATCTTTGCTATTGTTTTCTTTGTTTCTATTTCATTTATTTCTGCTCTGATCTTTATGATTTCTTTCCTTCTACTAACTTTAGGTTTTGTTTGTTCTTTCTCTAGTTCCTTTAGGTGTAAGGTTAGATTGTTTATTTGAGATTTTTCTTGTTCCTTGAGGTAGGCTTGTATTGCTATCAACTTCCCTCTTAGAATTGCTTTTGCTGCATCCCATAGGTTTTGGATCATCGTGTTTTCTTTGTCATTTGTCTCTAGGTATTTTTTGATTTCCTCTTTGATTTCTTCAGTGATCTCTTGGTTGTTTAGTAACATATTGTTTAGCCTTCATGTGTTTGTGTTTTTTATGTTTTTTTCCCTGTAATTGATTTCTAATCTCATAGCGTTGTGGTCAGAAAAGATGCTTGATACGATTTCAATTTTCTTAAATTTACTGAGGCTTGATTTCTGACCAAGATGTGATCTATCCTGGAGAGTGTTCTGTGTGCACTTCAGAAGAAAGTGTAATCTGCTGTTTTTGGATGGAATGTCCTATAAATATCAATAAAATCTATCTGGTATATTGTGTCATTTAAAGCTTGTGTTTCCTTATTAAGTTTCTGTTTGGATGATCTGTCCATTGGTGTAAGTGAGGTGGTAAAGTCCTCCACTAGTATTGTGGTAGTGTTGATTTCCTCTTTTTTAGCTGTTAGCAGTTGCCTTATGTATTGAGGTGCTCCTATGTTGAGTGCATATATATTTATAATTGTTACAGCTTCTTCTTGGATTGATCCCTTGATCATTATGTAGTGTCCTTCCTTGTCTCTTATAACGTTCTTTATTTTAAAATCTATTTTATCTGATGAGTATTGCTATTCCAGCTTTCTTTTGATTTCCATTTGCATGGATTTTCTTTTTCCATCCCCTCACTTTCAGTCTGTATGTGTCCCTAGGTCTGAAGTGGGTCTCTTGTAGACAGCATATATATGGGTCTTGTTTTTGTATCCATTCAGCAAGCCTGTGTCTTTTGGTTGGAGCATTTAATCCATTCACGTTTAAGGTAATTGTTGATATGTATGTTCCTATTACCATTTTCTCAATTGGTTTGGGTTTGTTTTTGTAGGTCCTTTTCTTCTCTTGTGTTTCCCAGTTAGAGAAGTTCCTTTAGCATTTGTTGTAGAGATGGTTTGGTGGTGCTGAATTCTCTTAGCTTTTACTTGTCTGTAAAGCTTTTGATTTCTCTGTAGAATCTGAATGAGATCCTTGCTGGGTAATCTTGGTTGTAGGTTCTTCCCTTTAATCACTTTAAGTATATCATGCCACTCCCTTCTGGCTTGTAGAGTTTCTGCTGAGAAATCAGCTGTTAACCTTATGGGAGTTCCCTTGTATGTTATTTGTCATTTTTCCCTTGTTGCTTTCAATAATTTTTCTTTGTGTTTAATTTTTGTCAGTTTGATTACTATGTGTCTCAGCATGTTTCTCCTTGGGTTTACCGTGCCTGGGACTCTCTGTGCTTCCTGGACTTGGGTGGTTATTTCCTTTCCCATGTTAGGGAAGTTTTAGACTATAATCTCATAAAATATTTTCTCGGGTCCTTTCTCCCTCTCTTCTCCTTCTGGGACCCCTATAATGCGAATGTTATTACGTTTAATGTTGTCCCAGAGGTCTCTTAGGCTGTCTTCATTTCTTTTCATTCTTTTTTCTTTATTCTGTTCCGTGGCAGTGAATTCCACCATTCTGTCTTCCAGGTCACTTATCTGTGCTTATGCCTCAGTTATTCTGCTATTGATTCCTTCTAGTGTATTTTTCATTTCAGTTATTGTATTGTTTATCTCTGTTTGTTTGTTCTTTAATTCTTCTAGGTATTTGTTCTTTAATTCTTCTGGCTCTTTCTTAAACATTTCTTGCATCTTCTCGATCTTTGCCTCAACTCTTTTTCCGAGGTTCTGTATCATCTTCACTATCATTATTCTGAAATCTTTTTCTGGAAGGTTGCCTATCTCCACTTCATTTAGTTGCTTTTCTGGGGTTTTATTTTGTTCCTTCATGTGGTACATAGCCCTCTGCCTTTCCATCTTGTCTTTCTTTCTGTGAATGTGGTTTTTGTTCCACAGGCTGCAGGATTGTACTTCTTCTTGCTCTGCTGTCTGCCCTCTCAAAAATTATTAGTTTGTTTCAACCATCTCTTGTATAATGGCATGGATAGGCACAGATGGTGGATGGCATTGATAGGCAGATATGGTGGCATCACTCAGTTATAGGAGCAGTTTCTACAGTCCTAAGGGAGGTTGCATTAAGAGTAAGCATTCCTTGTATAATCTAAGTTTTGCTTTAGTTTTAGTGCCCTGGAGCAAATATTTAACAAAGCTGTGTCTTATCTTTGTGAACAGCAAGACAAGTAGAGGCTACTTGAAGAATATTTATATACTTGAGACAGAAAAAAGAATTACCTCTCTCTTGACTTTGCTAAAATTCCATTTTTCACTGTCCCTATCTGGCCAAAGATATATAAGCATTTTTTCTGAAGGAAGTAAGAGGATTTAGCTGACATTCACATGGTAGATAAATATGATACAAATGGTTACAGGCATAAGTGCTGATTTTAAAATTGCTTTTTTTTTTTTTTTTTTTTTAATTTTATTTATTTATTTATTTATTTATTTATGGCTGTGTTGGGTCTTCGTTTCTGTGCGAGGGCTTTCTCTAGTTGTGGCAAGTGGGGGCCACTCTTCATCGCGGTGCGCGGGCCTTTCACTATTGGCCTCTCTTGTTGCGGAGCACAGGCTCCAGACGCGCAGGCTCAGCAATTGTGGCTCACGGGCCCAGTCGCCCCGCGGCATGTGGGATCTTCCCAGACCAGGGCTCGAACCCGTGTGCCCTGCATTGGCAGGCAGATTCTCAACCACTGCGCCACCAGGGAAGCCCCATAAGTGCTGATTTTAATATAGACTTGGGTTTAATGCCGATTTCTCTACTTAGCAGCTGGTTATCTAACTTCAGTAGTCCACATTTCCTTGAGTGTAAAATAGGTATAATCATACCTACCTGAGGGGAAAAGTACTATCTGATTTAGACAGAAGAGATTAGATTCAAAGTTTTTCTCCTATTTCTGGTTTTATGACAGAATGTTAAATTCTATAAAAATCTTAAAATGTTAAAAAACTGAACAGGAACTTAGAGTTCATTTGGCCCAATGCCATAATTTTATAAATGAGGGAAATGAGATCTGAAGAAGCTAAGAAGCATCTCCAGGATCACAGTGCAGTTGGCAGTGAAAGGCCAGTGATTTATTCCCCCATCATGGAAAACTCATCTTAAAATAAGAATTGTAAAGATGTTTTCATCATTTTTAGTTTTTTTTTATGGAAAATATTTCAAGAGTAAATCTTTCTTAGAGATATCATGGAGAAATTATTACTCTGAACAACCCTATTCTAATTCCAAGATTTTGTGTCAGTCGATATCATGCCAGTTTTTAAAATTTTATCCAGATGTATGCAATGTTGCAATTATTACTCCATGGCATAGCACAGTATACATTTACTTCATTTAACCAACATGGTTACAATAACATTTTCAGTTGAACGTTATGTTTTAGAATTAAAAAAATATCATTTCAGTATTGTCTGTTCTATTTTCTAGATGTCTCCTGAAGAAAAAGTGTGTAAGTACTGTGGAGTCAGCTATCTAATTCTTCATGAGTTTAAGGCTATGGAAGAAAAAGTGAAAGCGATGGAAAAAGAGATGAAATTTTATCAAGGAAGTGTAGAACGTGAAAAGAGCCTTCAAGAAATGCTACAGTCTCTTAGCCAAGATTTTGAACAGTACAGAATTGACAATGAATCCAAAATGGAAAGGTTAGAATATGTTATTCTTTTCTGTCATTTATTTAGTTTGGAAGAAAAGTACAGAATATAGACTTGACTTTGTTTTTCTAGAATTTCTCTGCATAAAGTATAATTTACACCTTAATACATTTGAGTTTGTTTATTAATTATTACTGATTACTAAATATACTTCTTAAATATAATTTGAGCATTCCTATATACATAGGTGTATAGTTCTATCAATAATTAGAAACCAATTGATTCAGTAACTATAAGTTGAGATGGGTTGATTTAACTTTTCCCCAGATATATATCTTAATTTTATCATTAGGAAGATTTGTCTATCAAAAATCAGGTGAATTTTGGTAGTTTTGATATCTAACATTTGTTTTTAAATGTGCTTGAATATTTAGATTTATAGAATAAGGCTTTCATGTTATGAAAAGGAGGCCAAAACATTAAAATTGACACATGATTCTAAATCACTGAAACTGGAATAAAATTAAAGATTGGTTTCCTAATGCTGTTGAGTCTAATCAGCAAGTTAGTCTGCCTAAAGACACCTCACTGAGCTTATACAAACACTTCTACAAAAGAGTTTTTGCTGTTGTTTCATGGCTTTTCCTTTGAATGAATATGTCTCCATTTAAAATATCGACAGTTGATGTTAGTAAACTATGAACTAATGAATATAATGAAAGCTTGTCCTTATAAAGTAGAAACTTTCTTAAATCTCTTAGGATTAAGTACTTCTATTAAATTTTATTACAAATTTAAATAATTACATTAAATGTCAATTCTTAGTCCTTTGCTAAGAAAATTTTGTTATATTTTCTTGAATTTCAAGTCTGAATAGTAAAGTATTTAATAATGTTTGAGTGGAAACATTAAAAATTTTAAATATTTAGTTTAAAATTTTAAATTTGGAGGGTTTTTGCCTGTCAGATTCTTTTGTTTGGTGTTACTTCCACTTTCTTGAATAATATATTGTATTATGTAAATAATACATAAACATACGAAATAAAAGAAGTATTGATATATAGAAGAAAAGGCAAGAAAGTCCTTTTTTATCCTTCTGATTGCTTTTTTCTTACTGGAGATAAAAAAATAAAAAAACACTTTTAATGGTTTGGTATATATCTTTCTAGATCCTTCATTTTGCCTTAAGCTTTATTATAGATATATCTTTTAGATATATGTAATGTTTATATATACCATGTAGTTTTAAAACTATTTTTTAATAGACTCATTTTTAATATAAGTAATATAATAAATATATTGGTCTGTGACTTTTGCCACTTAATTTTATATACTGGAAATTGTTCCATGTTAATGCATGTAGATCTATCTTGTTCTTAACTGCTGCAAAGTCTTCCTTACTAAGAATATGCTATAATTTACTTAACCATTTCTCTTTTCAACATTTAGATTATTCCAGTATTTATGATTACACATAGTAGTTTTATTTATATTCTTGTGTACATATGTTTTCCATAGGATAAATTCCTAGAAGTGGAATTGCTGAAAAGAAAGTAAATACCAATTTAAAATTTTGATGGACATTATACCAGATTGTCCTTTGAGAAGATAGAGTTAATTTATATTTGGCCAATAGTTTATAAAGTGGTCATTTCCTTACATCCTGTTAATACTGGAGTCTTCTTAATTTTTCTCAAATTTTCACTTTTTTCTTCAGAAAAAATGTTACTTCATTGTTATTTAATTTGTGTTTCTTTATTGCTAGTGAGGTTGAACTTTTTTTCATATGTTTATTAGATATTTATATTTCACCAATGAATTACTTGTTCATATATATTGTCCAATTTTCTACAGTATTATTTGTATTTTTTGTTTATATATAGGAGTTTTTAATATAATATGGACTCATACTTTGCTTACATATTGCTAATATTTTCTCATGGTTGCTTATCTTATTGTTTATTGTATTTTTTTTTCTGTATCAATTTTTAAAAAATATGCCAAATTCTGGTAAGGGTTCTGTGTCAAGTCCTTTTGGTTGCAAACAACAGAAACTTACTCTGGCTTGTGCTAACCTAGATTCAAGCAAGTTGAAAAACAACATAAGTTTAAAACTTTTATAGTGTTGTTGTTTTGGTAAGGCTTTTAATCTGTTTATGAGTTAGATTTATAATTTCATGGGTTTTTTTGTTGCTGTTTTATAAATATTTATTTATTTATTTATTGTTGTCCCAATATCATTCTTTAAATTCTTCATCCTTTCTCACTTGATTTGAAATGCCACCTATTATAGTCTTATTCTGGACTCTGTTTTATGCTATTGATCTATTATCTATCACTGGGTGTCTTAGTCCATTTGGGCTGCTATAACAAAGTAGTAGACTGGGTGACTTATAACAATATTATTTATTTCTCACAGTTCTGGAGGCTGGGAAGCCTAGGATCAAAGTGCTAGCATATTTGTTACCTGGTGAGAGCCCCTTCGTGGTTCATAGACAGCTGTCTTCTTGCTGTGTCCTCATATGGCAGAGAAGGCAAGGGAGCTCTCTGGAGTCTCTTTTATAAGGATACTAATCCCATTCATGAGAGCTTCATCCTTAGGACCTAATCACCTCCCAAAGGCCCCACCTCCAAATATCATCACATTGGGCAATAGATTTCAACTTAAGAGTTTTGGGGGGACACAAATATCCAGTGTATAGGAGTGGGTCAGCAACACACTTTTAACTACTTTTGCTTTATATGTTTTGATATTTTGTAGGGCAACTGTTTGTTTTGCTTTTCATGTTATCCTGGCTTTTCTAACATATTTTCTAGATGAATTAGAATCAGCTTATCAGATTCCATAAAACATTCTATTATTATGATTTAGATTGGAGTTGCATTTGCTTTCTAGAGCAATTTGACATCTTAAGAATTTACATCTTAATCTTCAGTATTTTTATCCTGGAACATGGTATTTTTCCCCCATTTATTCAGGCTTTGTTTAAATCCCTCAATAAAATTTTAGAATTTTCTTGTACATTCCATATTAGTTTAATTCCTGGACATGTAACTTTTGTTGCTATTGGGGATGGGATCTTTTTGTTCATTAGATTTTAAAATTTTTCTGAATGCTATTGATTTTCATATATTGACTTTGTAACTGGCTCACTTACTGAATACTTTTATTACTTCTATTTGTTTTTCAGTTGATTTTCTTGAATATATTACATATATTCATTTTATATATACACAAGTACACATACATAAGACAATCACATTATATGCAAATAGTAACTGTCTTACCTTTAAACTTCTAATAGTTCCCCACTCCCTGTCCTTTTTGTCTCATTAACTTGGATTAGACCTTTAGAACAGTATTGAACAGTAAACTTGTAGAGTGCATCTTTGTCTTGTTTCTGATTTAATGTGAACCCATCTAGTGTGTTTCTATGTTAAATTGGGTGTTGGCTATAGGTTTCTTAAAGATGACTTTTATCAAAGGAATTTCCCTTTTTTTCTAGATCCTTAAGGTTAATATTTTAATCAGGAATTGAATTTTAACAAATGCTTTTCTATCTTCTTTGTTGTAAATTAATTGTCCCTATATGCATGGGTTTATTTCTGGGCTCTCAATTCTGTTCCATTGATCTATGTATTTTTTTTTCGTCAATACCATGCTATTTTGATTACCATGGCTTTGAAATATTGTTTGAAATCAGGGAGTGTGATACCTCCAGCTTTATTCTTTTTTCCTCAGGATTGCTTTGGCAATCCTTTTGTGGTTCCATATACATTTTAGAATTTTTTTGTTTTACTTTGGTGAACAATGTCTTTGGGACTTTGATGGGGATTGCGTTGAATCTGTAGATTGCTTTAGGTAATATGGACATTTTAACAATGTTAATTCTTTCAGTCCATGAGCATGGAATATCTTTCCATTTATTTGTGTCTACTTCAGTTTCTTACAACAATGTCTTAGAGTTTTCAGGTCTTTCACCTCCTTGGTTAAATTTATTTCTGGGTGTTTTATTCTTTTTGATGCAGTTGTAAATAGAATTTTCTTAATTTCTCTTTCTGCTAACTCATTATTAGTGTATAGAAACCCAACCGATTTTTGTATGTTGATTTTGTACCCTGGAACTTTACTCATTTATTATTTCTAATAGTTTTTTTTGTGGAGTCTTTAGGGTTTTCTATATCTAAAATCATATCATCTGCAAATAGTGACAATTTTACTTCTTCATTTTCAATTTGGATGCTTTTTACTTATTTTTCTTGTATGATTGCTCTGGTTAAAACTTCCAGTATTATGTTGAATAAGAGTGGTGAGAGTGCATATCCTTGTCTTGTTTGTGATTTTAGAGGGATAGCTTTCAGTTTTTCACCATTGGGTATGATGTTAGCTGTGGGTTTGTCATATATGGCCTTTATTATGTTGAGGTACATTCCTTCTATACTAACTTTATTGAGAGTTTCTATCATAAATGGGTGTTGAATCTTGTCAAATGCTTTTTCTGCATCTATGAGATGAGATCATGGTTTTTATCCTTCACTTTGTTATAGTGATGTATCACGTTGATTGAGTTGTGGAAGTTGAAGCATCCCTGCATCCCTGGAATAAATCCTACTTGATCAAGGTTATTATACTTTTAATCTATTGTTTTATTAATCTAATATTTTGTTGAGAATTTTTGCATCTATGTTCATCAGAGATATTGGCCTGTAATTTTGTGTGTGTGTGTGTGTGGTCATTGTCTGGTTTTTGTATCACAGTGATGTTGACCTCATAAAAATGAGTTAGGAAGTCTTCCTTCCCCTTCAAGTTTTTTGGAGTAGTTTGAGAGGGATAGATATTAAATCTTCTTTGAATATTTAGTAGAATTTACCTGTGAGGCCCTCTGGTCTTCTGGTGGACTTTTGTTTCATGGGAACTTTTGGATTACTGTTTCCATCTCTGTACTAGTGATTGGTCTATTCAGATTTTCTATTTCTTCATGACTCAGTCTTGGAAAGTTGTATGATTCTAAGAATTTGTCCATTTCTAGGTTGTCCAATTTTTGGCATATAGCTGTTCATTATATTTTATTATAACCCTTTGTATTTTTGTGGTATCCATTGTTATTTCTTCTCTTTTGTTTCTGATTTTATTGATTTTATTAACAGAGCCTCCTCTCTCTCTTTTTTCTTAGTCTAGCTAAAGGTTTGTCAATTTTGTTTATCTTTGCAAAGAACCAGATCTTAGTTTCATTGATCTTTTCTATTGTGTTTTTAGTCTCTATTTCATTTATTTCCTCTCTGATCTTTATTATTTCCTTCCTTCTACTGACTTCGGACTTTATTTGTTCTTCTTTTTCTAGTTCCTTTACATGTATGGTTAGATTGTTTAATATTGTTCTTGTTTCATTGAGACTTTTCTTGTTTCTTGAGGTAAGCCTGTATTGCTATAAACTTCCCTCTTAAAACTGCTTTTGTTGCATTCCATAGATTTTGGTATTTTGTATTCTTATTTTCATTTGTCTTCAGGTAATTTTTTATTTCTTCTTTCATTTCTTCATTGAACAAATAGTTGTTAAGTACCACGTTGTTCAGCCTCACACATTTGTGACTTTTCCAGCTTTCTTCTTGTAGTTGATTTCTGTTTTCATACCATTGTGATTGGGAAGGATGATTCATATGATTTCAGTCTTTAAATTTATTGAGACTTGTTTTATGTCCCAACATATAGTCTATTCTTCAGAAAGTTTCATGCACACTTGAAAGAAAATGTGTATTCTGCTGCATTGGAATGGAATTTTCTGTACAAATCTATCACATCCATCTGGTCTAATGTTTCACATAAGGCCAGTGTTTCCTTGTTGACTTTCTGTCTAGATGATCTATTTATTGATGTAAGTGGAGTGTTAAAGTTCCCTACTATTACTGGGTTGCTATCAGTTTCTCCCCCTAGGTCTGCTAATAAGTGTTTTATATATTTTGGTGCTCCTAGATTAGGTGCATATATTAATAACTGTTATGTCTCCTTGATGAATTATCCCTTTATCATTATATACTGTCCATTATTGTCTCATGTTAACTTTTTTGGCTTGAAGTCTGTTTTGTCTGATGTGAATATGTCTATACCCACTTTCTTTTGGCTGCCATTTGCTTGGAGTATCATCTTCCATTCTTTAACTCTGAGCCCATGTTTGTCTTTAGAGCTTAGGTGAGTTTCTTGGAGGCAGCATACAGTTGAGTCTTGCTTTTTAATCAGTCCAGCCACTCTGTGTCTTTTGATTAGTGAATTCAATCCATTTACATTTAGGGTGATTATTGATAGATGAAGACTTAGTACTGCCATTTTATCTTGTTTTCCGGTTGCTCTATTTCTCCATTATTTCTTTTTCCTTGTGATTCTGCCTGCCATTTTGGTTTAGTGGTTTTCTATGATGTTTTTCTCAGTTACCTCTTTTTTTATATTTCATGTCTCTGCTCTAGATTTATGTTTTGTGGTTATCATGAAGTTTGTATAAAATGTCTCATAAATAAAATAGTCCTTTTTTAGGTAACATCTTATCTTCACTTACCTATATATTCACTCTACCATGTTGTTGACATCACTTTCTCCTAATATATTTTCTAATATTAAGCTATACTTACATTTTTGGTATAAAGCCATTTGGATTATAGTGTGTATTTCAGAGTTCCCTAAATTTTATGCATTTGCTTACAGCTATGAGCACTCCGTACTATTTTTCCATAAATGCTCCATTTAATATATATGTTTAAAGGGAATTTTCTGTAAGAAAAGTAAGTGGGAAAACATTATCACTTGCCATAAATAGAAGGTTAAAAATAAAGATATAATTATTAAAATAAAATGTCTTTGTACCACTAAAATAATTATCCATATTACTAGTTGTGTGTCAGAAATTTTATGAAAATTATTTATATTTAATATGGTGCTGGATTAATTTGCTAGTGTTTTACATAGATTTTTGCATCCGTATTCACAGGTGAGGTCTTGTTTTATAGTATAAATACTGGCTTAAACTAGCCTCTTGAAAAACGCTAAGAAGCCTTTCACCTTTTGTGTACACCAGACATGTTGAATAACACATGAGTTGCCTGTTCCTTGCAGCTTTGACAGATATCCTTCATAAAGAGTGTGCTTGTATCTTTTTTGGGAAGTAGAATTTTTTTATTTTTAATTAATTAATTTATTTAGTTTTGGCTGTGTTGTGTCTTCGTTTCTGTGCGAGGGCTTTCTCTAGTTGCGGCAAGTGGGGGCCACTCTTCATCGCAGTGCGCGGGCCTCTCACTCTCGTGGCCTCTCTTGTTATGGAGCACAGGCTCCAGATGCGCAGGCTCAGTAGTTGTGGCTCACGGGCCCAGTTGCTCTGCAGCATGTGGGATCTTCCCAGACCAGGGCTCGAACCCGTGTCCCCTGCATTGGCAGGCAGATTCTCAACCACTGCGCCACCAGGGAAGCCCAGGGAAGTAGAATTTTGATGACTCATTAGGTGTCCTCTGTACTTATTGGTTTATTTGTGGATTTTACCTCTTCCTGAGTCAATTTTAGAAATTGATATTTTCCTAGAAAAACAAGTATTTAACTTACATTTCAAGTTTCTTGTTAGTTAGTAATATGTGGTATCCTTTTATTTAAAAATTTTCCTCTGTATCTGTTATGACCCCCTTTATCTTTTCTTGGCATGATTATTTGTGTTTGATTAAGAGAGAGACAGGATAAAGAGAGGGGAGAGGAAACTTTTTTTCCCTAAGAAAAGAAATAGATTTGTCTATTTTATTGACCTTTTCAAAGAACCAGATTTTAGCTTAATTGATCAAATCTGTTTCTTTACTATTTCATTAATTTACACTCTTATTTTTATTTATTTATTATCCTTTAAAAATTTTCTAGTTTTCTTACTAGTTACCTCACCAAAGCCTTGGCTAATTTTTCAGTCTCTTTTCCTAGTAGTTACATTTAAAGTTATTAAGTTTCCTTGTGGTAATAAGTTTTCACAACAAAATTTTGATAATAGTGTTTTATTTTTATTTACTTTTAAATACGATGGGAGTTCAGTTTTTATTTCCTTTTTAATCTAAGACTCTTGGCAGAACATTTTTTAAGTTTTCTAAGTGGATGCCTTTTTTTTTTGCTATCTTTTTATTTATGTCTATTTTTTATTCCACCGTGGACAGAGAATGTGACTTATTTAGAAGAACTTACTGAGAGTCTAAAAAACAGTGAGTTTTTGGAACTACTCCATAACTATTTGAAAATTAGGCATGTTCTCAACTAGGTCCAAGATGCCAGAAGACTCGACTTCCAGTGAACCTTGAGCCTCATTATATGCTCTTTGTAATACATTAGTATGCTAAATAACATACCCACCAGTGCCATGACAATTCTAAGGCTAACCATAAAAGGCCAAAAAGTGGGCAGTGGCCCAATTCCTGGAAGTTCCCTCCCTTTCCCCAAAATAGTTGGAATAATCCTTAACACTCATTAGCCTATGATATTACCCAGTCCCTAAAAACTAACCACCCCGGGTTTCAGGGCCTCTCGCCTTCTGAGATGGCCCACACTGTCTGTGGAGTGTCTATGTCTCTAAATAAATCCACTTCTTACCTATTTTGATAAGGTAAAAAAAAAAAGAAAATGAGGCATGTTCTTTGTATTAGGGATATAACTTTTTAATAGATCCATTAAAGTGCACTGGTTAATTGTGCTATTCAAAATCTGTATGTCTTTGCTTATTCTTGCCTATTTCACTTGGCAAATCATAGGGGAATATTAAAATCTTCCAAAATGAGTGTGGGTTTGTCTATTTCTATCTATTTCAAAGTTAGGTTGATGGGATTTTTAAGACCTCTCTTTTTGGATTACATATGTTTTAGTATAGAATATTTTTCTTGACCTACTTTAACTTTTCTAACACTTGATTTTTTAAAAAAATTAATTTATTTTTATACAGCAGGTTCTTATTAGTTATCTATTTTATACATATTAGTGTCTATATGTCAATCCCAATCTCCCAATTCATCCCACCCACACTCCCCCCCCTGCTTTCCCCACCCTGGTGTCCATACGTTTGTTCTCTACATCTGTGTCTCTATTTCTACCTTGCAAACTGGTTCATCTCTACCATTTTTCTAGATTCCACATATATGCATTAATATATAATATTTGTTTTCCTCTTTCGGACTTAACTTCACTCTGTATGACAGTCTCTAGGTCCATCCACGTCTCTACAAGTGACCCAATTTCGTTCCTTTTTATGGCTGAGTAATATTCCATTGTATATATGTACCACATCTTCTTTATCCATTCGTCTGTCGATGGGCATTTAGGTTGCTTCCATGACCTGGCTATTGTAAATAGTGCTGCAGTGAACACTGGGGTGCATGTGTCTTTTTGAATTATGTTTTTCTCTGGGTATATGCTCAGGAGTGGGATTGCTGGGTCATATGGTAGTTCTATTTTTAGTTTTTTAAGGAATCTCCATACTGTTCTCCATAGTGGCTGTATCAGTTTACATTCCCACCAACAGTGCAAGAGGGTTCCCTTTTCTCCACACCCTCTCTAGCATTTGCTGTTCGTAGATTTTCTGATGATGCCCGTTTCTAACACTTGATTTTTAAAATTATATTTTGTAACCTTACACTTCACAAATGTTTTATACTGGCTTTTTTATTGAAGTATAGTTGATTTATAATATTATATTAATTTCAGATGTACAGCGTAGTGATTCAGTATTTTTACGGGTTATACTCCATTCAAAGTTATTACAAGATAATGGCTATAATTCCCTGTGCTGTATTCTTTGTTGCTTATCTATTTTATACATAGTAGTTTGTATCTCTTAATCCCATAACTGTAATTTGCCCCTCCCCCTCCCCCTTCTCTTTGGTAACTGACTTAAAAAAATCAATAAACTTTAATTTTTAGAGCAGTTTTAGGATCACAGCAAAATCTAGTGGAATGTACAGAGAGTTCCCATATACCCGCTGCCCCTACACACCTACAACTTCCCCCACTGTATACATCCCACATCACAGTGAAACATTTGTTATAGTCAATGAACCTACCTTGGCACATCATTATCACCCCAAATCCATAGCTTACATTTGGGTTCACTCTTGGCGCTGTACATTCTATGGGTTTTGACAAATGTGTAATGCCATGTATCCACCATTGTAGTATTATACAGAATAGATATGCTGCCCTAGAAATCCTATGTTTTCTGTTCTACCTGTTTGTCCCTCCCTCCCCTCTAAGGACGGACAATCAATGTTCTATTTGTTGTCTCCATAGTTTTGCCTTTTGCAGAATGTCATATGGTTGGAATCATATAGTGTGTAGCTTTTTCAGATTAGCTTCTTTCAGTTAGTAATATGCATTTAAATTTACTCCACGTCTTTTCATGGCTTGATAGCTCGTTTCTTTTTAGCACTGAATAATATCCCATAATCTGGATGAACCTCAGTTTATTTATCTACTCACCAACTGAAGGACACCTGGGTTGCTTCCAAGTTTTGGAAGTTATGAATAAAGCTGCTGTAAATATCCATGTGCAGGTTTTTGTGTGAACACATTTTCAGCTCCTTTGGGTAAATACCAAAGAGTGTGATTGCTGAATCATATAGTAAAAGTATGTATAATTTGTGAGAATCTACCAAATTGTGTTCCAAAGTGGCTCTATCATTTTGTGTTCCCTGCAGCAATGATTGAGAATTCCTGTTACCAAATTCTCACCACACTTTGGTGTTGTTGGTGTTTTGGATTTTGGCCATTCTAATAGGTGTGTAGTAGTGTCTCATTGTTGTTTTAATTTACATTTCCTTGATGACATATGAGGTTGAGCATCTTTTAATATGCTTGTTATCTGTATATCTTCCTCGCTGAGGTGTTCATTCAGGTCTTTTGTCCATTTTAAATCAGATAATTTGTTTTCTTATTGTTGAGTTTTAGAAATTCTTTGTATATTTTGAATAATAGTCCTTTATCAGATGTCTTTTGCAAACATTTTCTCCCAGTATGTGGCTTGTCTTCCATTTCTCTTGACATTCTCTTTTGTAGAGCAGAAGTTTTAAAATTTAATGAAGTCCTGCTTATTGTTTCTTTCATGAATCTTGCCTTTGGTGTTGTATCTAAAAAGTCACTGCTGTACCCAAGGTCATCTAGGTTTTCTCCTATGTTGTCTTAAAGGAGTTTTACAGTTTTGTATTTTACATTAGGTCTATGATTCATCTGAGTTAATTTTTGTAAAGTGTGTATGACCTGTGTCTAGATTCCTTTTTGTTTTCTTTGCATGTAGATGTTGTCTAGTTGTCTCCATCTCCACATGTCTTTGCTCCATTGCGTTGCCTTTGCTCCTCTGTCAAAGATCAGTTGACTATATTTATTTGGTTCTATTTCTGGACTCTATTCTGTTCCATTAATCTATATGTCTTCCAACAAAATCGCAGTATATTGAATATTGTAGCCTTATAGTAAGTCTTGAAGCCAGGCAGTATCAGTCCTTCAACTATGTTCTTTTCCTTCAATATTGAGTTGTCTATTCTGGGTCTTTTGCCTCTCCATATAAACTTCTGAATTTGTTTGTCCATATCCACAAAATAACTTATTGAGATTTTTGTCTGGGATTGAATTAAATCTATAGATCAAGTTGGGAAGAATTGATGTCTTGACAATATTGAATCTTAACTATCCACAAACATGGAATATCTCTTCATTTATTTAGTTCTTCTTTGTTTTTGTCCATATGAGTTTTATAGTTTTCCTCATATAGTTCTTATACATATTTCATTAGAGTTTGTACATTTATACCTACATTTTTGGGAGGCACTAATGTAAATGGTAATGAGTTTTAATTTCGAATTCCATATGTTCACGGTATATAGGAAAGTTACTGACTTTTGTGTAATTAACCTTCTATCTTGCAACCTTGCTATAAGCACTTGTTAGTTCCAAGTTTCTTTGTTGATTCTTTGTTTCTTTGTTCATTCTTTCAGGTTTTCTGTATAGGTGATCATGTCATCAGTGAACAAAGACAGTTTTATTTCTTCTTTCCCAATCTGTATACCTTTGTTTTTTTTTCTTGTCTTGTTGCATTAGTTAGGACTTCAGATACAGTGTTAAATAGCAGTGGTGAGAGGGGACATCCTTGTTTTGTTCTTGATCTTAGCAGGAAACCTTCAAGTTTTTCACCATTAAATATGATATGAACTGTAGATTTTTGGTAAATTTCTTTTATTTATTTATTTGCCGCTCTGTGTGGCATGTGGGATGTTAGTTCCCTGACCAGGGATTGAACCCGTGCCTCCTGCAGTGGAAGTGCAGAGTCCTAACCACTGGACCTCCAGGGAATTCCCTAAACGTTCTTTATAAAACTAAGGAAGTTTCTCTCTATTCCTAGTTTGCTGACAGTTTTTTTTTTTTTAGTATTATTTATTTATTATTTATTTGGCTGCATTGGGTCTTAGTTGCAGCATGTGGGTTCTTTCATTGCAGTGCGTGGGCCTCTCTCTAGTTGTGGTGCGCAGGCTCTAGAGCACGCGGGCTTAGTTGCCCCACAGCATGTGGGATCTTAGTTCCCCCACCAGGGATCGAACCCATGTCCCCTGCATGGGGTTAAGAAGGTGGATTCTTAACCACTGGACTGCCAGGGAAGTCCCTGCTGACAGTTTTTAACATGAATGAATGTTGGATTTGGTCAAATTTTTTTTCTTCATCTATTGATATGATCATGTGACTTTTCTTCTTTAGCCTGTTGATGTGATGGATTACATTAATCGATTTTTGAATGTTGAACCAGGCTTGATACCTGGAATAAATCCCATTTGGTTGTGGTGCATAATTTTTTAAATATATTTTAAAATTTGATTCGCTAATGTTTTGTTGAGAAGTTTTACATCTATGTTCATGAAGGTATTTATGTATAGTTTTCTTTTCTTGAATTTTTGTCTGGTTTGGTATTAGGGTAATACTGGCCTCATTGAATGAGTTGGGAAATATTCTCTTCGCTTCAATCTTTTGGAAGAGAGAATTGGTATAATTTTTTCCTTAAAAAAATGGTGGAAATTTAAAAATTTGGTGGAATTTATCAGTGAATCCATCTGGGCCTGGTGCTTTCTGTTTTGGAAGTTTATTAATTGTTGATGATATTTCTTTTATAGATACAGTTATGTTCAGATTGTCTATTTATTCTTGTGTGAGTTTTGGCATTTCTTTTAAGGAGTTGATTCATTTTATCTTGGTGATCAAATTTGTGGGCCTAGAGTTATTCATAGTATTTCTTTAAAAAATTTTTTTATACTTTTTTTCTGTTGAAGTATAGTTGATGTATAATATTATATGTTACAGGTGTACAACATAGTGGTTCTAAATTTTTAAAGTTACACTCCATTTATAGTTATTATAAAATATTGGCTGTATTCCCTGTGTTGTACAGTATATCCTTGTAGTTTATTTTATACATAATAGTTTGTACCTCTGAGTCCCCTACTCTTATATTGCCCCTTCCCCCTTTTCTCTCCCCACTGGTAACCACTAGTTTATTCTCTATGAGTCTGTTTTCATTTTGTTGTATTAGTTTGTTTTATTTTTCCACATATAAGTGATATCATACAGTGTTCATCTTTCTGTCTAACTTATGTCATTTAGCATAATGCCCTCCAAGTCCATCCATGTTGTTACAAATGGAAAGATTTCATTCTTTTTTTATGGCTGAGTAGTATTCCATTGTATATATATACACCACATCTTCTTTATCCATTCATCTCTTGATGGACACTTAGGTTGCTTTCATATTTTGGCTATTGTAAATAATGCTGCTATGAACATTGGGGTGTATATATCTTTTTGAGTTAATGTTTTTGTTTTCTTTGGATATATACCCAGGAGTGGAATTGCTGGATCATATGGTAATTTTGTTTTTAGTTTTTTGAGGGATCTCTAGTGATGACTCCTCTTAATTTCTGATACTAGCAATTTGTATCTTCTCTCTTCTTCTTTGTCCGCCTTACCTGAAGATTATCAATTTTATTGATCTTTTTAAAGAACCAGCTTTTGGTTTTATTGATTTTTCTCTATTGATTTCCTATTTCAGTTTCATTGATTTCTGCTCTAATTATTATTATTTCTTTTCTTCTGCTTACTTTGTATTTAATTTGCTCTTCTTTTTCTAGTTTCCTAAGGTGGAAGCTTAAATTATTGATTTTAGATCTTTCCTCTTTTCAACTAAATGTTTTCAATGCCATAAATTTCCCTGTAAGCACTGCTTTACTACATCCCACAAATTTCATTACGTTGTATTTTCACTTTCATTTCTTTCAAAGTATTTTAAAATTTCTCTGTGATTTCTTCTTTGATACACCTGTTAATCAGAAGTGTGTTGTTTAATCTCCAAGTATTTTGGGATTTCCCAGCTCTTCCTGTTTAATTTCTAGTTTAATTTCATTGCTGTCTAAATGCAGACATTGTATGATTTTTATTCCTTTAAATATGTTAGGATGTGTTTTATGATCCAGAATGTGGTCTATCTTGCTGAATGTTTCATGTGAACTTGAGAAGAATGTATTACACTGCTGTTGTTGGGTGAAGTCATCCATAGGTGTCAGTTATATCAGTTGATTGATGATGCTGTTGAGTTCAACTATGTCCTCACTGATTTTCTGCCTCCTGGATCTGTCCATTTTTGATAAAAGGGTGTTAAAGTCTCCAACTGTAATAGTGAATTAATCTGTTTCTTCTTGCAGCTCTATCAACTTTTGCCTTACATATTTTGATGCTCTATTGTTAGGCTGTCTTGTTAAGGATTATTATCTCTTCTTAGAGCATTGACCCCTTTATCATTATATAATACCCCTCTTTATTTCTTTTTTTTTAAATTAATTAATTAATTAATTTATTTATTTTTGGCTGTGTTGGGTCTTCGTTTCTGTGCGAGGGCTTTCTCTAGTTGCGGTGAGCGGGGGCCACTCTTCATCGCGGTGCGCGGGCCTCTCACTGTCGCGGCCTCTCTTGTTGCGGAGCACAAGCTCCAGACGCGCAGGCTCAGTAGTTGTTGCTCACGGGCCTAGTTGCTCCGCGGCATGTGGGATCTTCCCAGACCAGGGCTTGAACCCGTGTCCCCTGCATTGGCAGGCAAATTCTCAACCACTGTGCCACCAGGGAAGCCCCCCCTCTTTATTTCTGATAACTTTCCTTGCTTTGAAGTCTTCTCTGTCTGAAACTAATATACTCTCATTTTCTTTTGATTAGTGTTAACATGATATACCTTTCTCCACCCCTTTATTTTTAGTCTGTATGTGTCTTTATATTTAAAGTGTGTTTCTTGAAGATAGCATTATAGTTGGGTCTTGCTTTTTGATCTATTCTGACAGTCTCAGTTTTTTAATTGGTGTATTTAGACCATTGATATTCAAAGTAATGACTGATATTATTGGATCAACATCTACCATTTTTTGGTTATTGTTTTCTATTTGCTGCCCTTTTTCTTTGTTCTTATTTTTGTCTTCCACACTTTTTCTGCCTTTTGTGGATTTGACAGCACTTAATACAATTCCATTTCTCTTTCTTAAAATATCAGTTATACTTCTTTTTCTCGCTGTTTTAAGGTGTTGCCTTAGAGTTTGCAATATATTTTTAAAACTAATCCAAGTCTACTTTTAAATAGCACTTCACTGCTTCATGGATAGTGCAAGTGCCTTATAATAACAAAATATTCCTAATTCTTCCCTCCCATCCTTTGTATCACTGCTGCCATGCATTTTACTTATAAGTAAGCACACATAAATATCTATATAGATATAGATATAGATATAGATATAGATATAGATATAGATATCTCATAGGTAATCAAATACATTGTTGCTCCTATTAGTTTGAATAAACTGTTACCTATTAGACCAATTAAGAATAAGGAAAAGTTTTTATTTTGCCTTCACTTATTCCTTCTCTTATGCTCTTTTTCTTTATGTTGATCTGAATTTCTGTCCTATATTGTTTTCCTTCTTTCTGAAGAACTTCTTTTAAAATTTCTTTCAAAGCAGATCTACAGGCAGCAAATTTCTTCAATTTTTGTTTGCCTGAGAAAGTCTTATTTCTCCTTTACCTTGGAAGGATAATTTCTCAGGGTACAGAATTCTAGGTTGATGGTTGTTTTCTCTCTCAAACTTTAAATATTTCACTCCACTATTTTTTGCTTTCATGATTTCTTTGGAGAAGTTGGATATGTTTTCTCTTTGTTCCTCCATAGGTAAAGTGTTTTTATCCTTTCATTTCTTTCTGGAGTTTATCCTTGATTTTCTGTAGTTTGGAGATGTTAAGTCTTAGTTGGCATTTATCCTGCTTGGTGTTCTCTGAAGTTCCTGGATCTGTTGTTTGGTGTCTGACATTAATTTGGAGGAAATTGTCAATCATTGTTTCAAATATTTCTTCTTTTCCTTTCTCTATTTCTTCTCCTTCTGGTACTCCTATTATGTATACGTTATACTTTTTATAGTTGTCCCAAAGTTCTTGGATATTCTACTCTGTTTTTTAAATTTTTTCTTTGCTTTTCAGTTTCAGCATGTTTTCAGTTCTATTGTCATATCCTCCAGCACAGAGATTCTTTCCTCAGTGATGTCTAGTCTATTAATCAGCCAATCAAAGGCATTATTCATTGCTGTTACAGTGTTTTTTTATCTCTAGCATTTTTTTTTTTTTTTTTTTTTTTTTTTTTTTATTTATTTATGGCTGTGTTGGGTCTTCGTTTCTGTGTGAGGGCTTTCTCCAGGTGCGGCAAGTGGGGGCCACTCTTCATCGCAGTGCGCGGGCCTCTCACTATCGTGGCCTCTCTTGTTGCGGAGGACAGGCTCCAGATGCGCAGGCTCAGTAATTGTGGCTCACGGGCCCAGCTGCTCCGCGGCATGTGGGATCTTCCGGGACCAGGGCTCGAACCCGTGTCCCCTGCATTGGCAGGCGGATTCTTAACCACTGCGCCACCAGGGAAGCCCGCTCTAGCATTTTTTGATTCTTTCTTTGAAGTTCCATGTCTCTGCTTACATTATCCATCTGTTCTTGCATGTTGTCTGCTTTTTCTATTAAATCCCTTTTCATATTAATCATAATTTTAAAAAAATTCTGGTCTGATAATTCCAACATTCCTGCCATATCTCACTCTGGTTTTGATGCTTGTTTAGTCTCTTCAAACTGTTTTTTTGCCTTTTAGTATACACTGTAAGTTTTTGTTGATAGGTGAACATGAAATACTGGTAAAATGAATTGCAGTATATAGGCCTTTAGTAATGTGGTGGTAGTGTCGAGGGAGGAGAAGTGTTCTACAGTCCTATGATTATGTCTCAGTCTTGTAGTGAGCCTTTGCCTGTGGACTGTGAACACAGATATTTCTCAGTTGCCATATCTTCCATCCCCACCCCCCTGACCTTAGGTGGGACAGGATTTCTAGAGCTGGGCTAGGGCTGGGTTTTTCCCTTTGCCAGGTTAGTTAGGCTCTGATAATATCCCAGCAGGTTAAGTTCAGGTAAAATAGTTTCTCCTGAGGGCAGGTCTTGTTAAACATAATAGAAAGCTCTGGCATATTTAGAATATTTGCTTTTCCCCTTCCCCTGACAGAAGCCCAAGTATATTTTTCTTTGGATATTAGAAAATTTCACTCATAAATTTACTCTCTTCACTGCTTTAGTTGTGCTGTACATATTCTGATATGTTGTATTTTCATTTTCATTCAGTTCTGTGTGTTTGTGTATAATTCTTAACATTTCCTTTGAGAGTTTTCCTTTGACATACAGATTATTTAGAAGTGTGCTGTTTAGTTTCCAAGTGTTTGTAGACTTTCCTGTCATCTTTCTGTTAATGATTTCTAGTTTGATTCCATTATGGTCAGGGAACATACTCTGTATGATTTCAACTTTTAAATTTTTGTTGAAACTTGTTTTTTTTTTTTTTTTAATTTTATTTATTTATTTATTTATTTTTGGCTGTGTTGGGTCTTTGTTTCTGTGCGTGGGCTTTCTCTAGTTGTGGCAAGCAGGGGCCACTCTTCATCGTGGTGCGTGGGCCTCTCACTGTCGTGGCCTCTCTTGTTGCGGAGCACAAGCTCCAGACGTGCAGGCTCAGTAGTTGTGGCTCACGGGTCTAGTTGCTCCGCGGCATGTGGGATCTTCCCAGACCAGGGCTCGAACCTGTGTCCCCTGCATTGGCAGGCAGATTCTCAACCACTGCGCCACCAGGGAAGCCCTGAAACTTGTTTTATGGCCAAAGATAGGCACTTGCTTTGGCGACTGTTCCATGGGTACTTGAAAAAAAAATGTGTATACTGCTGTTGTTGGGTGAAGTTTTCTAAATATGGCAATTAAAACCTGGTGGTTGATGGTTTTGAGTTCTTTCATTTCCTTGCTGATCTTCTGTCTAATGATTCTGTCAGTTGCTAAGAGTGGAGTATTGGAAGTCTCCAGCTGTAATTGTGGATTGTCTGTTTCTCTTTGAGTAATATAATTTTTGCTTCACATATTTTGTAGCTGTTTTGTTTGGTGTGAACATATTTAGGATTGTTATGTTTTCCTGGTGGATTGATCCTTTTATCATTATGTAATATTCTTCTTTGTCTCTAGTAAAATTTTTTGCTCTGAAGTCTACTTTGTCTGATGTTAATATAGCGACTCCTGCTTTTTTTTAAAAAAACTGTTTACATGGTATATTTTTTCCATTTTACTCTCAACCTACCAATGTCATTGAATTTGAAGTGGGTCTTATAGACAGCATATTGTTAAAGTATGTTTTTTTTTTAATCCACTTTGCCTGTCTCTTAATTGGTGTATTTAGATTTACATATATATTTAGGTAATTGTTGATATGTTAGGGTTTACATATGCCGTTTTATTTGTGTTCAGTTTGTTTCTTCTGGTTCTCTTCTGTTTCTCTTTCTTACCTTCAGATTGGTTTGTTGAGTATTTTTAGGATTATATCTTGACTTATAGTGTTTTAAGTATATTGCTTTGTATAGGTTTCTAAGTGGTTGCTCTAGTTATTGCAATATAGATGCATAATTTATCATAATTCAATTATGATCTGTCTTAGCATGGATTTCTTTGGGTTTATTCTATTAGGATAGAATGGGATCTTCCCTACAGCTTGTTGAATCTGTAGGTTTATATCTCTTGCCATGATTACAAGTTTTCAACCATTATTTCTTTGAATATTATTTAATCCTACTTCCTCTCTCTCCTCTCCTTCTCAAACTCTGATCATATGAATGCTAGCTTTTTTGTTATTGTCACACAGGTCTCTGAGACTCTGTTAATTATTTTTTCTGTCTGTTTTCATTCTTGTTCAGATTGGTGAATTCTGTTGATCTATCCTAACATTCACTGATTCTATCTTCTGTCCTTAAACTCTGCTGCTGAGCCCATCGGTGAGGTTTTTTTCTTTTTTTCTTTCAGTTATTAATATCTTTCAGTTCTATCATTTCTGTTTGGTTTTTTGTAACTTCTGTTTCTTTGTTGAGATTTTCTTTTTTTTCATTTCAAGAGAATTTTTAATTGCTTTTAAAAGAATTTTTATGATGGCTGCTTTATAATCCTTGTCAGATAGTTCCAACATCTGATTCATCTCAGTGTTGGGTCTGTTGATTATCTTTTCTCATGAACATTATGATTTTCCTGGCTCCATGATGAGTGATTCTCCATTGAGCCTTGATTATTCTGGAGGTTATACTGTGAGACTCTGGATCCTATTCAATCTTGTTTTTTATTTTTTAGCACACATTCCCCTTGTTGAGATAAAGCGTGAAAGCCAAATGGGTATGTTTGTTCAGCTTCCTGCTAGGTCCAGTGACACTACTTTAGCAAAAGTTGGGTTTTGACTCACACTGCCTTGTATCAGACTGGTGAAGTTGAAGTTAACATATTGCCCTTGGCCCCATTCACACCTTTCTGGCAAAAGTAGGTCAACAACTTGCACAGCCTTGTGTCTCTGCATGGGGATATAAGATCAGTTCACCACTGAACTCACTGTCACCAGGGAGGGGGGAACCAGAGAGCTGTCTCATACTGCTTTTTTGCAGCAGGGTGGGGGCAGAAGCTTGGCTTCTCTCTGTGCCCCACGGACACCAAAGGATGGGAGAAGTAGGGTGCCAACCAGCCCTGATTCTGCCTCGTTGATGCCAGCTAGGAGTAGAGGCTCAGCTCCCTGCATGTCCCACTGGCATCAGAGGAAGGGAAGCAGGGTGTTGATTACTCTGTCTCACTACCTTTTTCTACCTCACTGATACTGGGTGCGGTTGGAGGCTTCTGACTGAGACCCTCTGACACAGGATATGGGTAGGGAGTCAGAATAAGAGTGCCACCAGTCCTGTTTTTCACTGCTTCCTTTGGTCTCTTTGCTGCCAGTTGGGTTTAGTTCCCCACTGGGCCTCACTGACACAAGGAGTGTAAGGAAAGTGAGTGCTTACTACTAACAACTTGTACCGCTTTGTTCAGATTCATTGGTGCAGGGTTGGGGTGGAGGCTCAGCTCCCCATTGGCCCCACTGACACTACCGTCTGGGGGAATGGGAGCATATCTTCCTTCTACAGAGGGGAACGGAAGATCGACCCTCAGCTTACCCCACTGATACTATACCGGCCAGGTGACCTGGAGTGCACCACCTGCATCTATAGGGCAGGGCTCTGGTGGTGTGGAAGATCAACTCTCTGCTCAGTTGTGTCTGCCCTTAAACCATGAGGTGGGGGGGGGGTGTACAGTTTTACAGTTGATATTTGGCGAGAGAAGGCAGCTATTACCAAGATTGTTTTCTGTTGTTTAGTCAGGCTTTCCCTGATCAGCTAAGTAGATCAGACTTTTCTTAGTTTTTTTTTTTTTTTGTCTGTGACTGTTGGTGGTTCTGGGTTGGAAGCTTCTGTAGCACTCTGTGGGATGTATGGGAGACAATAAGCAAACTCAGGGATCTCATTGCCTTGGCATTTCTCAAGTCCTGAAGCAGTGCTACTCCATCTTGGTTGTGACCTTGTGTTGATTTTTCAGTCAACTTAGATATTGCTTTGAGTAACTAAGAACATTTTTTTCAAGTAATGGCTTAAATTCTCACAATGTTAGTAGGTAGCTCACAAAAGTTAGTAGTTAGATATATGCATCTCTACATGCCTGCTAAATATTTCCTTTTTGATTTCTCTTTTGCTTATGCCAAATTGAGATGGTGCATGCAAATTTAAGCAGTGGAAGGATAGGCCTGTCCATGAGGAGCTAGACTTAAGAGTTCTGTTGATCATAATTGGTCATTCTCACAAATCAGGTGAGCTGCAGAAGTCAAATCTAGACCAGTCAGCCCAAGGAAGGGGCATAGCTACATACCAACGGTTAAGAGAGCCAGACTGAGTCCACAGTTTGGGATCAAATTAACAGAGCGTCTACAAGTTTATAAATGAAGACAATTGGAGGAAATAGATGTACCTGGCTGGAGTAGAGGATAATGGGGCAAACAAGGCAGATTTTGTAAGTCATTATCTTACTCTGCCAAAACTACCTCCCTCATAGATCAGTTATGTCAGTTAAGAATGCATTCTGGAGCAAGTGGCTTAAATGAACAAGGTTTTATTTGTTTCTTGAATCAAAAATAAGGGGTGTAGGCAGCTCAGAATGTCACCAGGGATCCAGCCCTTTTCCATCTCTCATTCTGTCTTTCTCAGTGAGTAGGCCTTCAGTCTCATGCTGATCTCCTCATGATCTCAAGATGGCTTCTGCACTGTCAAAAGTACATTTCTAGGCAGAAATATGAAAGGGGAAGCAGTCAGGGGAAATGCCAGTGACAGGAGGTCAAAAGCTTTCCCACAACTGCAGGGGAGTCTGGGGAACTGACTTCAGGGAGTTGGCTCATTGCTTCCTGAAATAACAGGGTCTGTTGTAAGGAAGAAGACACTAGCAGGGCCTGCCTCTCTGGACATTACATTTCCCTCCAGAAAATAACACATGGCTGCTTACTTTAGTTCCTTAAGAGGGGGAAAAAATAGTTATCTCAAGAAAAGAAACCTATCAAGGGCTCCCTTTTTTAAAGGTCTTGTCTTTTGCACACGTCTTATTCAGGCTCAGCTTTTTTACTTGTACAGTACTCTCTGTTGTCTATGAAAGTAGTGTAAGAGGCATACATGTTAAAAATGTTTGGGACAACTGAATTTTGAATAATCAAGATTTTATAGAACAAAGAACTGATGCAGAACTATAGCTCTCATGGTTTGGGCATACTTCCTAGGCATTCATTTCAAATATCTAGGGGCTTTCTCAAACCTTCACCTCTCTCCTAAGATTCTGATTTGCCTTTTGGGGCCAAGTGGGAATCTCCGCAGTGAAATAAAAGCTGTTACTGATGAGAGTGTGATTGGGCATATTAACATGGGGAAGGCAGGAAAAAAAAGGTTGAGTACCGTTTGGAAGAGCATTGGTTCTTTTTCAGGCCACTGAAAAATGACTCCAATAGACACAGGGTGTTAGTAGCAAATAATTTAAACCTAGATGTTTATATCATGTTTCTCTTATTCTAGATGTATGGATATGAATTTATTATATTGATATTTGTACTATGCATTACTTAAACTTTGAGAAGCCTAAACAGGTTTTATTCATACCATGTAGCTCTAAGACCAGCTAATCCTTTTATTATCTTTTCATTTTTCTCCTGTACCAGCACTGATTGTGCTCCAGACCAAAGTACTTAGGTATAGAGCATACTGTTTTCCATTATTCCTTTTCCTTGTGGACACATACAAACAGTAAATACTAGAAGTTGACAGCTGGTTTTTACTATTGATATAAATAATATTTACATGGGTTTCTCATTACTAAATCTGGCAAGGTTATGGAGATTGATATTTACTCAACAACATTGATAGACCTATGTATTCATGTATATCTTTTATTACCAGTATAACTTTGAAAGCTCTTCTGTGTATCATTATGTTGTTGCTATAGCAACATGGTTACCAAAATAAAGTACATTTTTTCTGCTTTGTGTTTTTAAAGGAGGTCTTTTTATCCCTCAAGCTTTTTAATCAACACCGCAGAGCAGCGGTCCCCAACATTTTTGGCACCCGGGACCAGTTTGGTGGAAGACAATTTTTCCACGGACGGGGTTGCGGGGGAAGATGGGGGGATGGTTTAGGTGGTAATGCAAGTGATGGGGAGTGATGGGGAGCGGCAGATGAAGCTTCACTCGCTCTCCTGCCACTCACCTCCTGCTGTGTGGCCCGGTTCCTAACAGGCCACAGACCGGTACCAGTCCCCAGGGTTGGGGACCCCTGCTTTAGAGTTTCTGTCCCAGACACTCAGTATTCCTTCTATTTATCTTTCCTCCTTGAATTTCCCTTACTTAAAATTAGTTATCATTATAATATAAAATACAGTTTGTATTGGACTAAATCCTAGTGGGATTATAAGAATAAATGAAGGGGAGCAGTGTATGGTATAGTATAAACAGTAGAGGCTCTGCTATTGCTTAGCCCCATGACCTTGCCTCGTAATCTTTTTGTACTTTTAACATATAGCTTTTTTTTTTTTTTTTTTTTCTGGTCGCAATGTGGGGCTTGTGGGATCTTAGTTCCCTGACCAAGGACTGAACCTGGGCCCTTGGTAGTGAAAGCACTGAGTCCTAACCGTTGGAGCGCCAGGGGATTCCCTCTTTTTGTACTTTTGATTTTTCATCTATAAAATGGTCAGAGACATAGCTACTTCACTGGGATGATATATACATTACTCTGTGCCTGGCAGGAATTCAGTTCTTTTCACTTCCCTCCCCTTCCTTTCTTTTTCCTTTCTGTGTTTTTTAACTAAGGTTAATAGCATACAGTCCCCCGCCCCCTCCCCCCCACCATAGATAGCATCACATTCCCACCTACGTTGGATATCTAAACATTGCCCAGTATCACAAGGGAAGTTCTTGTATCTAGGAAATATCCTGATCTCAGCTCTATCATGACAATTAATTTCAGTTTAATTGGGGGGTTTAAAATGCCTAGCCCAACTTTGATTAGGTTCATACCCTGTGTTTTCTGCTTGGTGGAGTAGAGATTTTGTAGAAAGCATAACTTTAGAACTTAATTGTTACTTTTATTTATCATACCCCCTTCTTTCCAAAAAGGGTGTGAGGTGTTTTAAAAGGACATAATAAAATTAACAACATAGGGGAAAAACGGAGGGAGCTGTTGGATAAAATCCAAGAAACGGAATATGTAAATCCTGAGGGTCAACAGTTAAGTGCAGCTTTCCTGCAAATCCTTCTACCTGAGCTTTTAGGGATTTCTGAAAGGCTTTTTGTAGGAGTAGGATTGGAAGAAGGGTTTGGGGAGGTGGATTTTATTTATTTCTTTTTTACGTTTATTTATTTAAGCAAGGCTGACTTAGCACTAGAAGAAATCTATGAGAGCTCTACGGAAGTAATTCAGGAGGGCAGTGAGGCCCTAGTGAACCTGCACTATGTGCCCTATTGAAGCTAATCCTATCAGGCGCTAGGTAGCTGCCCGCTAACACTGGAGGCAGCAAGACCATTCCAAACCACCCAGCCCTGCTTACCTTTCCGTTAGTTTTCTTTCTATCCTCACCTTTCCACCGAGCTCCTTACTGCCTCACCACCAGGCCTGAACAAACAAGTCAGGACATGTTATTTTAGCTTAGGAATAGAATGATCTTTATTTGTTGTGGGTTCGAATTAATGCATCTTCAAAAAGTGTGCATTTTTTTTTAATTTTTATTTTTTTTTATTTATGGCTGTGTTGGGTCTTCGTTTCTGTGCGAGGGCTTTCTCTAGTTGCGGCGAGCGGGGGCCACTCTTCATCGCGGTGCGCGGCCCTCTCACTATCGCGGCCTCTCTTGTTGCGGAGCACAGGCTCCAGATGCGCAGGCTCAGTAATTGTGGCTCACGGGCCCAGTTGCTCCGCGGCATGTGGGATCTTCCCAGACCAGGGCTCGAACCCGTGTCCCCTGCATTGGCAGGCAGACTCTCAACCACTGCACCACCAGGGAAGCCCAAAGTGTGCATTTTTGTTTCTTCTTAGATTCTTCACTATTTACATATTTCTAAATGGGAACACTTTCAAACTGGAGAAAACTGAATTAACTCATTGAGTGAGGTATGATTAGAAACTCCTGTTATATCCATTTTATAGATGGATAAGCAAATAAAAAGATTCAATAACAGTGCTCACACAGTTGATTAAATTCGTTGTCTTTTCTGTAACATCACTATTTGGGTTAGTTGAAGAAACCAGACAAATATGGCTATGGCAAGCGATGCCATGAAGACACTGTCATTGGAGACCTGCTGTTTTCTATTTTGATTCTACATTTTCTCTTCAGTTTCCAGCTGCTCTTATCCAATCCCAAGGCCTCAGTTACTCTCTTTGTGTTGTGGGCTTGTGACTCTCCACTCTTACTTCTAACTTATCCTCTGAGCTCCAGGGTAATCTATTCAACTCTCCAATCAACATTTCTACCTGGCTGCATCACAGGCTTCAGCAGTGCCCCAAGATGAACTGGTCATCTTCTGTCCACATCTGCTACTCTTGTCTTCTTAATGCCAGGAAATGTTTCCCCCATTATTACTATGCAGCATTTAAGGTAGTGTTGAGAATCTGGGTTCTGTAATCAGATTGACTGGGTTTGAATCTTGGCTCCACAGGTTATTCATGTTATGGACTTGCTTCAGTTTCCTAGTCTGTAAAATGGGAGTAATGCTGCTACCTATATCACAAGGTTATTCTGAGTATTAAATAGAGTTGTTGTGAAGTGTTTATATATATGTGCATTTAATAAAATACATAAATTACTTATATAACAGATTATGATTATTATCATTCCTGGGTATTCCTTGATTTTTCCTATTTTATCACCTTCTTCATGAATATCTCTTCAATCTGTCTATATGTTTCTCAATCCATACAGCCACCATCCTGGTCCATTCTCTGTTTGGACATCTACAGTATTCTCCCTACATGACCTGAATGAATCTGTTCTTTAGTCTGTACCCAAGATGGTTGTGTCAAAATACATATCTGACCATTACACTCTACCACTGTACCTGCCACAGGTTTGCATTTTCCTTAGAATAAAGTCCAAAATCCTCTTTATGGTTTGAGACTCTATATGATCTGTGGCCCTTGGTTACACCCCAGCCTCACCTGCTTTGTTCCAGTCATCCTAGACTTTTTTTTTTTCAGTTCCTAAGATGTACCATACTCTCAACCATACCCTTTGAATGTACTGCACTTTCTCCTGGGGATTCTTCCCCCTTCCACTTTCTTCTATTTCCTTTTGCAGGTCTCAGCTAAAATGCCATGTCCTCAGGAATTCCCTGACCCCTGATGGAGCTCCATGATATTCTTTGTTTTCCATTTTTATAGTGCTCTTCATACTTATAGTTATTTGTTTAACATTTGCATTTCTGGCTTTAATGTGAGTTCTGTGAAAACCAGTCTTATTCTTTGCTTTATCTATCCCCAGCACCTAACAGAGTGTCTGGCATATAGTAACACTCCCAAATATTTTTTTGATTTGATTATTTATAAGCAGATATGAAAAGTGTATAGTGACTTCCTGTGTTGGAAAATTTCTCCACTCTTTGATTCTTGTAAGCAGTAGAGCTGACCTTTCTCTGTAGATGCTGAAAAGGCTAGACACTCACTTTCCCAGCCTCACTTGCAATTAAGGGGGACTTTCTATGAACATACTATCAATTAGTTGTAAGTGAAAATCTGCTGGGGGTTTGTGGGAAATTTTGCACTCCTCCTCCCCTTTGTGGTTTCCTTTTTATTCTTCCTACCTGAAATTCAGAGGACAGGCTGGAGGCAGATCAGCCTTCTATAATGGTGAGGTTACTGTGAGGAGGGTGAGCATGACATTCTAAGAAAGACAGAAGGAGTCTGGGTCATTGATGACATCTTAGTACCCTTCTACTGTCCCTGAAATGCCTCTCCCCAGACTTCTTGTTATATGAGAACAATTAACCACTATATGGTTAGTATACTGTAGTCTGTTTTCTGTTGTATGTAACCAGATGCAATCCCTGGTAAATAAACTTGCTACCTACCTCACTTATTTGGTACCTAGCATGTACTCTTTTATGATAGTGGATGAATGGATGGATGAATGCATGGATGGATGGGTGGTTGGGATGGATGAGATGGATGGACAGATGGGTGGATAAACAGCAACCAATAGATTATACTGCAGGAGAATCAAGACCATGTCTTATTTTTTGTGTGTCACCCTTTCCCCACCCAACCCTATCCACCCTGAATACTGCCCTGCATATAGTAGATGCCCAACAAATGTTCATCGATGATGATGTTGATTGTGGATTGAAGATGTTATTTCATTAGGGAAGGCTATGAATCAGGTTTAATTTGGTTTCTAACAATGAAATCCCCTAAAATGGTAGCTTCTATACTTTCATATGCTCATAGGCATTTGGATCAATCTTGTGGTGGTACATCCCAGATAATTTAGAAATTTACATATTTTTATAAAAGTCAGAATCAAGGATATATCTTGGCAAAGGTTCTTCTCAATGGTGTTTAAAACAAAACAACCTTTACTAAATGAAAGGATGTCAAGTAGTATAATTCTCTGCTGAGACAGCACATTATAAGTAAGAGGACCATAAAATTCATATCCAAATTGGGAACTTTATGAGAGTCAAATGGATGTTATTAAGAATTATTCTTTGAGACTTTATTTTTTAAAGCAGTTTTAGGTTCACAACAAAATTAATAGGGAGGTACCAAGACTTCCCATATCCTCTCTTCTTCCACACATGCATAGCTTGCCCCATTATCAACATCACTCACCAGAAGTGTACATTTATTTTTTCCAAGGATCAACCTATATTTACATATCATAATTGCCCAAAGTCCGTAGTTTTTCTTAGGGTTCCCTTTTGGTGTTGTATTCGTAGGTTTGGCAATGTATAATGATGTATATCCATCTGTTGTATCATACAGAATAGTTACACTGCCCTAAAAATTTTCTGTCTTCTACCTGTTCATCTACCCCTCCCCCCAGCCACCACTGATCTTTCTCTTGAGTCCATAGTTTTACCTTTTCCAGAATGTCATATTGTTGGAATCATACAGTATGTAACCTTTGCAGATTGGCTTCTTGCACTTAGTAATATGCATTTAAGTTTCCTCCATGTCTTTTCATGGTTTCTTTTAGTGCTGAATAATATTCCATTGTCTGGATGTACCACAGTGTATTTATCCATTTACCTACTGAAGGAAGTCTTAGTTGCTTCCAAGTTTTGGCAATTATGAATAAGGCTGCTATAAATATTCGTATGTAGGTATCAAGGAGCATGATTGCTGGGTCATATGATAAGAGTATATTTAGTTTTGTAAGAAACTGCCAAACTGTCTTCCAAAGTGCCTGCATTCCCATCAGCAAGGTATGACAGCTCCTGTTGCTCTACATCATCACCGGCTCTTGGTGTTGTCAGTGTTCTGTATTTTGGCGTTCTAATAGACCATCTCATTTTTGTTTAATTTGCACTGATGACATATGATGTGGAGCATCTTTTCATATGCTCATTTGCCATAACTTCTTTGATGGGGTGTCTGTTAAGGTCTGTGGTCCATTTTTTAATTGGGTTGTTTGTTTTCTCATTGTTGAGTTTAAAGAGTTCTTTGTATATTTTGGATAACAGACCTTTATCAGACGTGTCTTTTGCAAATATTTTCTCCCATTCTATGGTTTTTCTTCTAATTCTCTAGATATTGCCTTTTGCAGAAGTTTTTAAATTTAATGAAGTCTAACTTATCAGTTGTTTCTTTTATGAATCTTGCCTTTAGTGTTGTATCTAAAAAGTCACTGCTGTACCCAAGGTCATCTAGGTTTTCTCCTATGTTATCTTCTAGGATTTTTATAGTTTTGTATTTTATTGTCAGGTCTATGATTCATTTGAGTTAATTTTTGTAAAGGGTGTTAAGGTCTGTGTCTCCATTCATTTTTTTGCAAGTGAACATCTTGTTCCAGCACCATGTCTTGAAGAGACTGTCTTTGCTCCATTGTATTGCCTTTGCTCCTTTGTCAAAGATCCGTTGACCATAGGGAATTCCCTGGCAGTCCAGTGGTTGGGACTCGGTGCTTTCACTGCCAGAGGCCGGGATTTGATCCCTGGTCTGGGAATTAGGATCCCACAGGCCGTGTGGTATGGCCTCCCCCACCCCCCCAAAAAAGAAAGATCAGTTATCCATATTTATGTAGTTCTACTTCTGGACTCTCTATTTTGTTCCATTAATCTATTTATCTATTCTTTCACCAGTACCACACTATCTTGATTATTGTAGTTTTATAGTAAGTCTGGGAAGTCAGGTAGTATCTCTTTCAACTTTATTCTGCCTTCAGTACTGTGTAGGCTATTCTGGGTCTTTTGTTTCTCCATATAAATCTCAGTATCAGTTTATTGATATCTATAAATTAACTTGTGGTACTTTGACATTGAATTGAATCTATATACATCAAGTTGGGGAAAACTGACACCTTGACAATATTGTCTTCCTATTCATAAACGTGGAGTATCTCTTAATTTATTTAATTCTTCTTGGATTTCTTTCATCAGAGTTTTGTAGTTTTCCTCATATAGATCTTGTACGTATTTTGTTAGATTTATACCTAAGTATTTCATTTTGAGGGGTGCTAAGGTAAATGGTAATGTGTTTTTTAATTTTAAATTGCATGTGTTCATGGTATACAGGAAAGTGATTTACTTTTGTATATTAACTTTGCATCCTGTAACCTTGCTATAATCGCTTATTAGTTCCAGATTTTCTACATAGGCGATCATGTCATCTGAGAACAAAGACAATTTCATGTCTCCCTTTCCAATCTGTATACCTTTTAGTTCCTTCTTTTGCCTTATTGCATTAACAAGGACTTCAATATGATGCTGAAAAGGAGTGATGAGAGGTGATATCCTTGCCTTGCACCTGATATTAGAAGGAAATCTTCAGTTTCTCACCATTAAGTACGATTTAGTTATAGTTTTTTTCTGTGGATCGTCTTTATTAAGTTGAGAAAGTTTCCCTCTATTCCTAGTTTACTATGAATTTTTACCATGAATGGTTGTTGGATTTGTGAAATGTTTTTTTCTGCATCTATTGATATGATTATGTGATTTTTCTTTTTGAGGCTGTTGATGTGATGGATTACATTAACTGATTTTCAAATGTTGAATGAACCTTGTATACCTGGGATAAATCCTACTTGGCTGTGGTCTATATATTTTAAAACTTTTTTGGATTCAATGTGTTAATAATTTTTTGAAAAATTTTGCATCTGTGTTCATGAGAAATGTTACTCTGTAGTTTTCTTTTCTTGTAATGTTTTGTCTGATTTTGGTATTAGGGTAATGCTGGCCTTGTCAAATGAACTACGAAGTATTCCCTTTGCTTCTATCCTCTGAAAGAGATCATGAAGAATTGGTATAATTTATTTCTTAAATATTTGTTAGAATTCACCAAAGAACCCATCTGGGCCTTGTTGTTTCTCTTTTGGAAGGCTGTTAATTATTGATACAATTTCTTATCTAGGTATAGCCCTATCCAGATTGTCTGTTTATTCTTGTGTGAGTTTTGACAGTTCTTTCAAGGAATTGGTCTGTTTCACCTAGGTTATCAAATTTGTGGGCATAGAGTTATTCATAGTATTCCTTTATTATCCTTTTACTTTTTTTATGTTATCTGTAGTGAAGTCTCTTTCATTTCTGCTATTAGTAATTTGTGTCCTCTCTCTTTTTTTCATAGTTAGCCTAGTTAGAGACTTATTGATTTTGTTGATTGTTATCAAAGAAACAGCTTTTGGTTTCATTGATTTTCTCAAGTGATCTTCTGTTTTTTTTTTTTTAATTTTTTAAAGTATTTATTTATTTATTTTTGGCTGTGTTGGGTCTTCGTTTCTGTGCGAGGGCTTTCTCTAGTTGCGGCAAGTGGGGGCCACTCTTCATCGCGGTGCGCGGGCCTTTCACTATCGCGGCCTCTCTTGTTGCAGAGCACAGGCTCCAGACACGCAGGCTCAGTAATTGTGGCTCACGGGCCTAGTTGCTCGGCGGCATGTGGGATCTTCCCAGACCAGGGCTTGAACCCATGTTCCCTGCATTGGCAGGTGGATTCTTAACCACTGTGCCACCAGGGAAGCCCTGATCTTCTGTTTTTAATTTCATTTCTGCTCTAATTATTAATTCTTTTCTTCTGTTTACTTAGGATTTAATTTTCTCTTCTTTTTCTAGTTTTCTAAGTTAGAAGATTAGATTATTGGTTAGTAGATCTTTCTTATTTTCTAATATATGCATTCAATACTATAAATTTGCTTCTAAACACTGCTTTTGCTTCATCCCACAAATTTTGATAAGGTATGTTTTCATTTCATTTAGTTTGAAATATCCTTACATTTCTTTTGAGATTTCTTTTTGGACTCATGTTATTTAGAAGTGTGTAATTTAATCTTCACATTTTGGGGGATTTTCCAGACATTTTTCTGTTATTTCTAGTTTAATTTCTTGTAGCCTTAGAGCAGACTCTACACTCGTGTATGATTTATATTCTTTTACATTTGTTAAGATGTGTTTTATGGTCCAGAATGTAGTGTATCTTGATGAATGTTCCATTGATCTTGAGAAGAATGTGTATTCTGCTCCTGTTGGATGAAGTTGTCTACAGATATCAATTATATAGTTGTGATGGTGTTACTGAGTTCAACTATTTCCTTACTGATTTTCTGTCTACTGGATCTATTCATTTCTGATGGAGGGGTGTTGAAATCTGCAACTATAATAGTGGATGCATCTATTTCCCGTTACAGTTCTATAACTTTTTGTCTCAGGTACTTTGGTGCTCTGTTGTTAGCACCTACATGTTAAGAATTGTTATGTCTTGGGAGCTTCCCCAAAATGGTGGAGTAGGAAGACTCTGAACTCACCTGCTCTCACAGACACACCAAAATTGCAACTGTTTACAGAACAACTATTTATGAGATGACCCAAAGAGTAGCAGAAAAGATGTTCGACAACTAAAGAGATAAAGAATGAACTACAACAGGATGAGTAGGAGGGGTAGAGATGCAGTTATAGTGAAGAACCACACCTCTGGGTCAGCAACCCAAAAATGAGAGAGATATCACAACTGCAGAGGTCCTGCCTGAGGAGCAAGGGGTCCTGAGCCTCATGTTGGGCTCCCCAGCCTGGGGGTCCTGCACTGGGAAGATGAGCCCCCAGAATGTCTGGCTTTGAAAACAAGCAGGGCTTAAATTCGGGAGTGCCAGACGGATATAGGAAATGGAGACTCCACCCTTTAAAGTGCAGGTGCAAAATCTCACGTGCTCCAAGTACCAGTGCAGAGGCAACAGCTTGAAAGGAGCCTGGATCAGACCCACTTGCTGATTTTGGAGACCTCATAGAGAGGCAGGACTCCCCCTGGTGTTGGAGACACTGGCAGCAGCCATTTTGGGCAGCTCATTCTACTGTGATGACACTGGTGCTGGGAAGCACCATTTTGGAGTTCTCTCTGTAGCCGATTAGTGCTGGGGGCTTGCCCTGCCCATCAGCAGGCCTGCAGCAGCTGCATGCCCCTGGGCCAGCCAGATGCACAGGGAGCCAGCCCTGCCTACCAGTGGGTCGGCAGCTGCCATGTGCCACCAAGATGCACAAATAGCCATGGAAGGAGCTGGCTTCATGAACCAGTTAGCCCCCAGCAACCACATGCTGTTGGGCCACAAAGCCAGCTGTGTGGGGAGTCTTCCCCACCCACCAGTGGACCACAGCCACCACACAAGGCAGGGCCTTGCAGCTAGCTGGGCTGGGGGCAAGCCCCACCTACCAATGTGCCCACAGTAGTTGGCCCCACCACAACAGAAGGGTGCATGTAGTTCCCATAGGTAATATCCCTATAACATATACCTCTGGTGATTAGAGGGGGTGTGCTGCTGGGCCCCATAGGAAGTCTCCTACATAAGGCCACTTCTCCAAGACTGGGACATATAACTGACCTACCTAATGCATAGAAATAAACAGAGAATTGGGCAAAATGAAGAGACAGAGGCATATGTTCCAAATGAAGGAACAAGACAAAACCTCAGAAAATGCACCAATGAAATGGAGATAAGCAGTCTACCCAATAAAGAGTTCAAGGTAATGATCATAAAGATGCTTATCGAACTCAGGAGAAGAATGGATAGACACAGTGAGAATTTATAAAGAGTTAGAAACTATAAAAAAGAATTTATAAAGAGAGAATTTATGAAGAGTTAGAAACTATAAAAAAGAACCAAACAGAACTGTAGAATACAATAAGTGAAATAAAAAATATATATACTAGAAGGAATCAACAGTAGATTAGAAGATGCAGAGGAACTGACCCATGATATGGAAGATAGAAAAGTGGAAATCACCCAAGCTGAACAGGAAAAAGAGAAAAGAGTTTTAAAAAATAAGGATAGTTTAAGAAACCTCAGAGACAACATTAATCTTAATAACATACAAATTATAGGAGTCCCAGAAGAAGAGAGAGAAAAGGGCAGATAATTTATTTGAAGAAATAATAGCTGAAAACTTCCCTAACCTGGGGGAGGAAACAGACATTAAATTCCAGGAAGGACAGAGAGTCCCAAACAAGATGAACCCAAAGAGGTCTGCACCAAGACACTTTAATTAAAATAGCAAAAATTACAGAAAGGATCTTAAAAGCAGCAAGAGAAAAGCTATTACCTACAAGGGAACTCCTGTAAGACCACCAGCTAACTTCTCAGCAGAAAATTTGCAGGCCAGAAGGGAGTGACATGATATATTCAAAGTGCTAAAAGGAAAAAAACCTACAACAAAGAATACTCTATCCAGCAAGTTTATCATTCAGAATTGAAGGAGAGATAAAGAGTTTTACAGACAAGCAAAAGCTAAAAGAGTTCAGCACCACTAAACGCCTTACAAGAAATGTTAAGAGGACTTCTTTAAGTGGAAAAGAAAAGGCTACAACTAGGAATAAGAAAATTATGAAAGGAAAACTCTCATTGGTAAAGGCAAACATACAGTAAATGTAATGGATCAATCAATTATAAAGCTATAGGAAGGCTAAAAGATAAAACAAGTAAAACCATCTGTATCTACAATAAGTATTTAAGGGATACACAAAATAAAAAGATGTAAAACGTGACATCAAAAACATTAAATATGGGGGGAGGGAGGTTTGTTAGAATGTGTTGAAACTTAAGAGAGTTTCAAGTTAAAATAGTCACCTGTAAATATAGGTTGTTATATTTGTATAACCTCAGAGAAACCATAAAACAAAAACTTATAATGGAAGCACACACACAAAAGAAATGAATGCAAACCTAACACTAAATGTAGTCGTCATATCAAAAGGGAAGACAGCATAAGAAGAAGAAAGGAACAAAAAGAACTACAAAAACAACCAGAAAACAATTAACAAAATGATAAGAGGTACATACCTATCAATAATTACTTTAAATGTAAATGGACTAAATAATCAAAAGACATAGGGTGGATGAATAGATTAAAAAAAAAAAAGACTCATACATATGTTGCCTACAAGAGACTCACTTCAAACCCAAAGAAACAAACTGAAAGTGAGAGGATGGAAAAAGATATTCCATGGAAATGGAAATGAAAAGAATGGTGGGGTAGCAATGCTTATATTGGACAAAAGAGACTTCAAAACAAAGACTATAATAGGAGACAAAGAAGGACATTACCTAATGATCAAGGGATCAATCCAAGAAGAAGAAATAACGGTTGTAAATATATATGCACCCAACATGGGAGCATCTAAATACATAAAGCCAAATATTAACAAACATAAAGGGAGAAATAGACAGTAATACAATAATCGTAGGGGACTTTAACACCCCACTTATATAATGGACAGATCATCCAGACAGAAAATTAATAAGGAAACACTGGCCTTAAATAACACATTATTTCAAATCTTGTTAATAGGCATATACAGAACATTCTATCCAAAAACAACTGCACATGGAATACTCTCCAGGATGGATCACATGCTAGGCCACAAAACAAGTCTCAATACATTTAAGAAGGTTGAAATATCCGGCATCTTTTCTGACTACAAAGGTGTGAGACTAGAAATTAAATACAAGAAAAAAAACTGCAAAAAACACAAATACACGGAGGCTAAAAAATATGCTACTAAATAAACAATGGGCCATTGAAAAAATCCAAAGGCAATCAGAAAATGCCTGGACAAAAAGGAAAATGGAAACAAAACAATCCAAAATTTATGGGACGCAGTAAAAGCAGTTCTTAGAAGGAAGTTTATAGCGTTACAGGGCTACCTCAGGAAACAATTACAGTGTTAACCAATCTAATCTTGCACCTAAAGGAACTAGAAAAAGAAGAAAAAACACAAAGTTAGTAGAAGGAAAGAAGTAATAAAGGTCAGAGTGGAAATAAATGAAATAGAGACTGAAAATAGCAATAGAAAAGATTAATGACACTAAGAGCTGGTTATTTGAAAAGATAAGCAAAGTTGACAAGACTTTAGCCAGACTCATCAAGAAAAAAAAGAGAGAGGACCCAATCAATAAAATGAGAAATGAAAGAGAAGTTACAAGCAACATAGAAGAAGAAAAGATCATAAGAGATTACTATGAACAATTATATACCAGTAAATTGGACAACCTAGAAGAAATGGATAAATTCCTGGAAATGTACAATGTCCCCAGGCTACATCAGGAAGAAATAGAAAATATGGACATACCGATTTCCAGTAATGAAATTGAATCAGTAAAAAAACAAAACAAAACGAAAAAACTCCCAACAAACAAAAGTCCAGGACCAGGTATCTTCATAGGTGAATTCTAATAGACATTTAAAGAAGAGTTAACACCTATTTTTCTCAAACTATTTCCAAAAACTGAAGAGGAAGAAATGCTTCTGAACTCATACTATGAGGCTAGCATCATCACTCTTGATACCAAAACCAGACAAAAATACCACCAAAAAAAAAAAAAAAAAAAAAAAAAGGAGAGAGCGTTAAAGACCAATATCACTCATGGACATAGATGCAAAAATCCTCAACAAAATATTAGCAAACCAAATTCAACAATACGTTAAAAGGATCACACACCACAGTCAAGTGGGATTTATCCCAGAGATGCAAGGATTGTTCAATATTCACAAATCAATATGATATACCATATTAACAAACCAAAGAATAAAAATCATATGATCATCTCCATAGATAAAGGAGAAACTTTTGACAAAACTTAACAATCATTTATGATAAAAACTCTCACCAAAGTGGGTATAGAGGTAACATACCTCAACATAATAAAGGCAATATGTGACAAACCCACGGTTCACATCATACTCAACAGTGAAAAGCTGAAAGCATTTCCTCTAAGATCAGGAACAAAACAAGAATGCCCACTCTCACCACTTTTATTCAACATAGTATTGGAAATCCTAGGCAACGTAGTCAGACAAGAAAAAGAAATGAACAGAATCCTAACTGGAAAGGAAGAAATAAAACTGTCATTGTTTACAGATGACATACTATATGAAAAAAATTCTAAAGAAGCCATCAGAAAAACTGTTAGAAATAATAAATGAATTCAGCAAATTTGTAGGTTACAAAATTAACATGCAGAAATTTGTTGCATTTCCATACACTAATGACAAACTATCAAAAAGAGAAATTAAGAAATATTTCATTGTGCATTTTGTGTATCTCACATCTTCTTTATCCATTTGTCTATTAATGGGCACTTATATTGCTCCCACATCTTAGCTATTGTAAATAATGTTGCTATGAACATTAGGGTTCATGTATCTTTTTGAATTCGTGTTTTTGTTTTCTTCAGATATATGCCCAGGAGTGGAATTGCTGGATCATATGGTACTCCTATTTTTAATTTCTTGAGGAACTTCCGTACTGTTTTCCATAGTGGCTGCACCAATTTACATTCCTACCAACAGTGTACAAGGGTTCCTTTTTCTGCAAAACCTTGCCAACATTTGTTATTTGTTCTCTTTTTGAATAATAGTCATTCTGACAGGTGTGAAGTGATATCTCATTGTGGTTTTGATTTGCATTTCCCTGATGATTAGTGATGTCAAGTGCCTTTTATTGTGTCTGTTGGCTATCTGTAGATCTTCTTTGGAAAAATGTCTTTTTGGGTACTCTGCCCATTTTTTAATTGGGTTGTTTGTTCTTGGTATATTTTGGATATTAACCGTTTATCAGATATATTGTTTGCAAATGTCTTCTCCTATTCAGTAGGTGACCTTTTTGTTTTGTTGATAGTTTCCTTCACTGTGTAAAAGCTTTTTAGTTTCATGTTGTCTCATTTGTTTATTTTTAATCCTTTAATCTGCATGTGTCTTTATATTTAAAGTAGGTTTCTTATAGACAACATATAGTTGATTCATTTTTATTTTTTTGTTTTTTGGATCCACTCTGATTATCTGTCTTTTAATTGGTGTACTTAGACCTTTCCCATTCAAAGTGATTATTGATATAGTTGAATTAATTTCTGCCATATTTGTACTGCTTTCTACTTATTGCCCTTGCTCTTTGCTCTTTTTTTTTTATCTTCTACTCTTTTCCTATCTTTTGTGTTTTTAACTGAACATTTTATATTATGCTCTTTTCTTTCCTCTTTTTGACATATCAATTCTACTTCTTTTTTTTACGTTTTCAGTGGTTGCCTTAGGGTTTGCAATATATATTTACAGCTAATCCAAGTTCACTTTCAAGTAACACTATACCACTTCATCAGTAGTATTATGTGTACCTTATAATAACAAAATAATCCTGATTTCTTCCTCCGATCCCTTGTATCATTGCTGTTATTCATTTCACTTATATGTACATAGCATATATATACTGATAAGTTATATACATAAGCATTCATAATCAAATACATTGTTGCTATTATCATTTTGAGCAAACTGTGACCTGTTAGATGAATTAAGAATAAGAAAAACATAAGGTTTTTTTTTAACCTTAACTTATTCCTTCTTTGATGCTCTTCCTGTCTTTATGTAGATCCTAGTTTCTCACCTATATTATTTTCCTTCTCTCTAAAAAACTTTTAAAATATGTCTTGCAAGGCAAGTCTACTGGCCACAAATTTCCTCAACGTTTGTTTGGAAAGCCTTCATTTCTCCTTCACCTTTGAAGGATAGTTTCACAGCATACAGAATTCTAGGTTGGTGGGTTTTTTCTCTTAACACTTTGAATATTTATCTACTCTCTTCTTGTTCACAAAGGTTTCTGAGCAGAAGTCACATGTAAATCTTATCTTTGTTCCTATATAGATAAGTGTTTCTGCCCTCTGGCCTCTTTCAGGATTTTTAAATTTATCTTTGATTTTCTTTAGTTTGGAGGTGATGTGCCTGAGTATGCATTGTGGGGGTTTTTTGTTTGTTTATTTTTTATTTGTTTGTTTGTTTGTTTTCACTTACCCTGTATGGTGTTCTCTGAGGTTCCTGGATCTGTGCTTTGGTATCTGACATGAATCTGGGGGAATTCTCGGTCATTATTTTTCAAATATTTCTTTTGTTCCTTCTCTTTTTCTTCTTCTCTTATTCCCAGTATGCATGTGTTATACCTTTTATGGTTGTCCCACAATACTTGGATATTCTGTTCTGTTTTTTTCCATCTTAGTTCTCTTTGCTTTTTTAGGTTCAAGTATTCTATTGATATATCAAGTATATACTGATATACTGATAATTTAGAGATCCTTTCCTCAACTGTACTGTCTACTAATAAGCCCATCAAAAGTGTTCTTCATCTCTGTTATAGTTTTTTTTGTCACTAACATTTCTTTTTAGGTTTTTCTTAGGATTTCCATCTCTCTTTCATTGCCCATCTGCTCTTGCATTCTACTTTGTACCTTCAAGCATATTAACCTTAGTATATTAATCATAGTTGTTTTAAATTCACAGTCTGATAATTCCAATATCCCTGCCATGCCTGGTTCTGATGCTTGCTCTGTATCCTCAAATTGTGTTTTTTTGCCTTTTGGTATGCCTTACAATTTTTTTCTTGATGGCTGGACATAATGTACAAGGTAAAAGGAACTGCTCTCAATAGGCCTTTAGTAATGTAGTGGTGAGGTGTTGAGGGAAGGGAAGTGATCTGTAGTCCTGTAATTAAGTCTCAGTCTTGTAGTGAGCCTTTGTCCTGTGAACTTCATAAGGTTTCCCACCTTCACCCCTGCCCACCTTCCATCCCCAGCCCTTATTTGGGACAGGATGGCTGGAGTGAGCTGGAGTTGGGTATCTCCCTTAGCAAGGCCTCTGATAATACCTCAGCAGGTTAGGTTCTGGTTGGCTGGTTTCCCCTGAGTGCAGGTCTTGTTAAGAACAAAGTGCTCTGGCATATTCATTTTCCATTCCCTCTGCTAGAATCAGAAGGCGAAGGGGGTTTTTCTTCAATATCTACTATGGGAACCCAGTCAAGTTCCTAGAGGTAAATTGCACAATATTATGGAGGCAGTGCTATGACTAGGTCACTTTCAGAGTTGTCCACAGTGAGCCTTCAGCAGTTTGTCATTTGCAATTTAGGTTTTCCTTCCCTCAGTAATTATTCTTGGATAATAAGCTTAAACTGGAACTATCCTAGGACTTACGATTAATCTTGGGAAAATAACTTATTTGCATATGTAAAAAGTCTGTAATTTTGATACAGATATGAATTAATATAAAACTTTCTGAGGCCATTCTCATTTGTGTGTTTGCACATATTTTTTCCCAAGCCAAAATAAACTACCCATTTCATTTCTTTCTTTTTGCTTAGATTATTTTGATTCTTCAAGATCTTTCTTTTTTATCATGTTACCTCTGTTTACTCCAGCCCATAATAATCTTTTTGATATAATATAGCACTTACATTTTCAAGCAAACCATTTAGCAGTTGAATAGGTACTGTCTTATTTTGTATTTTCGTTGGTGTTTGTTCTTAAGTCTTGCCTTTTTAATATGTCAAAATCCTTGAGGGCAGTAACTGTCTTTATCTTCCCCTATATTATCCATAGGACCTAGCACCTAGTGGTGGGTGCATGGGAGGTGTTTGCTAGTTTGCTGAGTGATTGAAATGCATGATATTAATCATGAAGCCAAGGTTTTCATATTACTTTTCATTTTGATTTTACCACTGTCCATAACAAAGAAATGTTTACACACCTCCTGGAAAGTACTCAAGCTTATGCGTTGCTCTATATTATAAATGATATTCATGTCAAGGATGGAGAAATGGAACATATCTCTTGCTGCCACCTTTGTTTTCTGTTAACAGTAAATGCATGTAGGCCTCTAGATGGCTGTCTGCTATGAATTGCATCATTTACACTGGCTTTTAATATGCCTCCTGGCATTTCAGTTTCTGTTCTCAGCAGGCAACCTCACTCATGCTGAATCCTCTGATATTTGTACCCAGATAAATGCTTAGATTGCTATGAAAGATGTTCTCGCTTTGCTTCTTCATGGTTTCAGATGAATGTCAATGACACATTGGAAAGCACATCATTCAATATAATTTAAAATATTGAATCATAACAATTTCCTAGAATTTATATTCCATTTTTCTGTTAAGGACATGAGTTTTTATACTGAGTTTTGTCGCCTGTATATGATTACTCCTGGGTTTTGTCATCAGCTGCTCTCAGAAGAGGAGGGATGTATTTTACCTGCTACTAGCCAGCATCTTGTGGAATACCTGTGCCTGAGTTCAGAAAGGGGAGCAGAGAAGCAGAGAGAAAGGAAAAATGGAAAATGATTTATGACATTTTCCTTATCCAAATTGGGGATGGAGTGTTGCAAGGAAGCTTGGAAGAAGGAAAATGCGTATTTAAATGTGTTATTAGCTTTTAATCAAGGCTCAGAGAGCAAGAAAAAAATTTTTACTTTGTGATAATTATACATTTTTCATGTGTCAGTAATTATGTAGATGAACTAACCATTTTTTTAAAGCTTTTTTTTCGTCAGGACCCTTTGTGTTCAAAGACTCATGTTGTACACAAGATAAAGGTAAAAGAAAATCACATTTATTTTCATGGAGAACATTCTTTTTCAAATTATATGTTAGTAAAATGATATAGATTTTTTTTTTCAGGGGACAAGACTTCATAATTAAAAACATGTATTCATAAATATTAGGATTATTTTTTAGATGTTTTGTGTGGCCGTCAGAATGGTAGCTTTGAATTCCGATTTCTCTATTGAAAAATATTTGAATGATACTTTCTATATTCTGCTTTATTGGTATATTAATGAAAGTCCCCTGGTTATTGCTCAGGGGAGAACACTCAAATAGCAACTCATATAATTTATATGAGTTATAATCCTAATGTTGATCTAATTTAGAATCATTTTTATCTACTGGAAATTTTTTAAAAATTTTAAATGGAACATAATTATTGTGGTAAGGTGCTGGAATCAGGGTAATTCTTCTGACCCTCCCCTTGCCATTTGAAAAAAATCTGTAGATAAAGATTTAGGTTAACTTGTTCACTCATTTATTCATGAATGACTCATCATTTTCTAATTTTTTCCTGGTGGTATATCTTAAGAAAGACATATGAATATTCATTTGTATATATTCTGCATCATTCTGTTATTATTTTGACAAACTCAACAGAGTTGTTCAGTCCATGTTCTGTCATTAACATGCAAATAGAATTGTGATAACAGTGAACATAATGATACAATCAGGGAATAGGGAGGCAAGGTAGTATGTATGGCCAATCTTAACAGCAGAATATATCCCAGACTCAGGCTTAGACTGGAAATACAGTATGGCCAAGAAAAAAACTAGTGCCAAATTCACAACACTCTCACTGAGCCGTGCATAGATCTGTGATTTATGTTGTCCTTATCCTTTTGTTAATAACCTTGGTTTTGTAAAATAAGTAATTTTGTGAAATGAGGTTAATAGCTTTCTTTTGATATTAAGTCAGAAGATTTTGGAGAGGCACAGAGAGAGAAACAAAAATAAAAAGATTGAAAATGCCTAGTTAGAATATCCAGCAGATCTGGGGGGCTGCTAATCTGAGGAAAGGGATAGCTAATTAAATGTGCTGTGTCCTATTGCTCCTTTCCTTTTGCTTGGATTTATTTGTTTTCTCTTTCTTTAATCTTTTGCTTTTAGCCTTTTGCTGTCTTTTGTTTCTTTTTAAGTTGTGTCTGCTAAAGGCAGAATTTTCTTGGAATATTTGTCACCATTGTTCTGTATCAGACTTTAGCCAGTGTTTTCAGGTCTTTCTCACCAGCGTCACATTCCAAACACAAGCCTGTCTTTTTTTCCTTTTTTTTTTTAACTTAATGAAAAGCTAATTAGAATATGAGCAGAAAAACATACTATGTTTATGCCTCTGAAAAAAGAAACGTTAGTATAACCTGTTTTAGAGCTCTTATTTTCTGAAACGGAAAGCTTATCTTCTTGTAAATGTTAAATCCTAGATTTCTTTATTAATCTTGTTTTCTTTGACTAGATATTTTATTCACTCATATCTTTATATCTAGAAGAATAGGTTATAATTTTCTCTATTTCCTATCACTTTTAGAGGAAAAAAGAAGTTAGCTATAGAAAGTAAAACTCAAAATTGTCAATGAGTTAGAAGCCAATCATTTAGTACCTCATTTACACTATAATATTGGCCTGGGGTTTTACGCTGTTGTGAGAGGGAAGCTGCAGCTCGAGAGCTTTCTAGGGTTGATAGCAAGAATTATACTAAAAAAATATGTTTCACATAATTGTAAGCATGTTTTGTTTGTTGCAGTAGAAAAAAATAGCAACACCAACAACCCCCCTTATGCCTCTTTCCTCCAGTGCCTTTCTTTCTTTTGCCCAAATCTGAAGCCAATTTGGAGGGAGTTAGAAGGAGATGAAAGAGATTTGCTGTGGAAGCTAGAATATTAAGCGCTTTGGCAAGCATTTGGATTTCTCTCTAAGGAGGAAAGGAGCAGCATGCCAAATTCTTACCGTGCTGAAAGACAGAGACTAACTGAGGTTGATTCTGAAAACATTTTATGCCCATGAAACAAAGGTTCGTGAGAATTACCAGTGAACTCTTTCCCTCTGTGAACTCCTGGGTTTTGTGAGGGGATTTAAAAAAAAATGTATATTTGGGAATATGTGTAAAGTTAATCTTCTGCTTAACTTCATGCGCATAACATTTTTAGCTGCTGCTCACTTCCCTTTCTTAATAAGGCCATTTCCTACTTCTCGATTCCTGTCAGTCCCCATTAAGTATCAATTCAATCAAGACAGAAGTCAAAGTACAATATGCATATAAAAATTCATCTTCTAAAGTGATATGCAAATAAATAATCAAATGTACAAGATCAGAGCAAAGTATGGTCAATTCCACGTTAGTAGCAGGATGAGAGTTAGGCTGCCTGGGTTCAAATCCTGGCTCCATCCTTGCTGGTTGTGTGGCCTCGTTCAGCTTGCTTACCACTCCGCCTCTTCATTCCTTTACCTGTCAAATGGGGCTGGTTATGAATTAATCTCATAGGAATATTGTGATGTTTCATGTAAATTATTAAGCACAGTGTCTGGCACTCAGTAGAGTTAATTATTATTTTTGTTGTTATTATTGTCATTGTTATAAAAGTTTTCTGAACTGTAGGAAAATATGATTTTGAAAAATAAACGTTTTACTATCAATAAAATAGCAACATATAAAGTAGCATACTAAACTAACTCATTTATTTAAATGCCAAAATTAAGAGAAGTAAAATCTCAGAAGTGGTAATTGACCTCAAAATTCAGCATTGTTTGCCAAGAGCAATCTAAATTACTAAATATCTAAATGAGAGAATTTTTTTTTTTTTTAGTTTATTTATTGCTGTGTTGGGTCTTCGTTTCTGTGCGAGGGCTTTCTCTAGTTGTGGCGAGCGTGGGCCACTCTTCATCGCGGTGCGTGGGCCTCTCACTATCGCGGCCTCTCCTGTTGCGGAGCACAGGCTCCAGACGCGCAGGCTCAGTAGTTGTGGCTCACGGGCCCAGTTGCTCCACGGCATGTGGGATCTTCCCAGACCAGGGCTCGAACCCGTGTCCCCTGCATTGGCAGGCAGATTCTCAACCACTGCGCGACCAGGGAAGTCCCCACTAAATGAGAGAATTTTTAATATATAGTTTTAATTCATTGAAGTATATATAAGTAATAAAACCAGGATGACAAAGCACTATGTGATTTAATACTTCACCGATTTGATTTAATAACCCTTAAACCTAATGTTAAACTTTTTATTTCTAAATGTAAACAGTTCATACTTAAGTATTTTTCTGAAGTTTGTAAGTGGTTGTTAAATTAATATTTCCATCATAAATAATGCAGACAAACTTCAGCCCAGTCTTTTGTTCCAACTATCAGAAATTCCCTGTTAGTATATTTGGAGTCAATTAAATTGCAATATTGCATTATATTTACCAGGCAACTCTGCGGTGTCTCTATGCTGTTGATTGAGATCAGCACAATCAGCCTACCCCTGATAGAGCATTACTTTGACAGAGGGTGGATAAGAAAGGAGGCAGCAACCTTGGACATGGGCAGTTATTTTCTAAAAGTTGTGTTGTTTTTTTTTTAATCAAAGATGACAGCAGTGTTTATGGGAAGCTAGATAAGCATCTTTATGCTTGTTTTTACTATGACACTCTAGGAGAATTTTTTTTATTTTACAAGTTTCAGGTATACAGCATTATAATTCGACATCTGTATACACTACAAAGTGATCATCACCACAAATCTAGTTACCATCCATCACCATAGAATTGACCCCCTTCACTCATTTTGCCCACCCCTCAACCTCTTTCCCCTCTGGTAACCACTAATCTGTTCTCTGTATCTATGAGTTTGTTTTTGTTTTGTTTGTTTATTTTGTTTTATAATCCACATATGAGTGAAATCATAAGTATTTGTCTTTGGCTGACTTATTTCACTTAGCATAATACCCTCAGGGTCCATCCATGTTGTCACAAATGGCAGGATTTCATTCTTTTAGCGGCTGAGTAGTATTCCATTGTGTCTACATACCACAGCTCATTTATCTGTTTATCCATCAGTGGACACTTAGGTTGTTTCCATATCTTGGCTACTGTAAGTAATACTACAGTGAACATAGGGGTGCATATATCTTTTTGAATTAGTGTTTTTGTGTCCTTCGGATAAATACCCAGAAGTGGAATAGCTGGGTCATATGGTAGTTGTTTTCTTAATTTTTTGAGGAATGTCCATTCTGTTTTCCATAGTGGCTGCACAAATTTACAGTCCCACCAAAAGAATAGGAAGGTTCCACTTTCTCCACATCCTCTCCAACATTTGTTATTCCTTGTCTTTTCGATAATAGCCATTGTAACAGGTGTGAAGTGTCACCTACAAATTGGCACTTGAAATGGTCATGTAATGCCTCCCAAACCATGGTCGAATTTATGACCATGAGGGGGCCCTGTCACCTACAAATTGGCACTTGCCATCTACCTCTACAAGAATCAAATTATGAGCCGCTGCAGCTGCTGACCTTCAACACCCCCTGAAAGGAGTTCAGGGTGGAGATCAGGAACGAGGCACTCTGTGCTCTGGGAAAAACTGGCAGAATAGGTCTTCAGATAGTTAGATATTTTCAGGAGATGATTTTATGAGCCCTATTCTTGCATCTCCTCATATCTAGAAAAGCACTAAAATCCTTCATGGTGACGTCTGCTCCTTGTGACTAGCAGTAACCTTCATGGGACTAGCAAAAACCTTCTGCAAAAAATATGTGCTTGATTGCATGTACTCCCCCTTCACCAACATCACATACACAATGACCTTCCCCCCTACCTCTTTGGAGCAGTTTCTCAGAGCTATCTGAAATGCTTTCTCCCGGGCTATAGTCCTCATTTTGCCCCAAATAAAACTTAACTCACAGCTCTCACGTTGTGCATTTTTTTTCAGTCAACAGAGGTGATATCTTGATTTGCATTTCCCTGATGATTAGTGATATTGAGCACCTTTTCATATATTATTGGCTATTTGTATGTCTTCTTTGGAAAAGTGTCTATTCAAGTCCTTTGTCCATTTATAAATCAGGTTATTTGTTTTTTTGATATTGAGTTGTATAAGTTTCTTATATAGTTTGGACATTAATTCCTTATTGGATATATGGTTTGCAAATATTTTCTCTCAGTCCATAGGTTGTTTTTTCATTTTGATAATGGTTTCACTGTGCAGAAGCTTTTTAGTTTAATGTAATCCCATCTGTTTATTTTTGCTTTTGTTTCCCTTGTCTTTGGAGACAGATCCACAAAAGCATGTCTAAGACCAATGCAATCAGGTTACCACTATGTTTTCTTCTAGGAGTTTTACGGTTTCACGTTTTACGTTCAAGTCTTTTATCCATTTTGAGTTATTTTTTGTGTATGGTGTAAGATAGTAGTCTAATTTCATTCTTTTGCATGTGTCTGTCCAGTTTTCCCAACACCATTTATTGAAGAGACTATCCTTTCTCCATTGTATGTTCTTTGCTCCCTTGTTATAAATTAATTGTCCCTATATGTGTGGGTTTATTTCTGAGCTCTCAATTCTGTACCATTGATCTATGTGTCTGTTTCTGTGCCAGTACCATACTGTTTCGACTATAGCTTTGTAATATAGTCTGAAATCAAGGAGCACTATACCACCAGCTTTGTTCAGGAGAATTTTAATTTTGAGAAATAAATTCAAAATTACTAAAGGGTAAGAAAAAGTATTCACTTTTGCCTTCTGGATTACATGATTCCATATTCAATAAATTATAAATCCTATAACGTAGGCCCAATACTATCTGGTTTCTTTTTTTTTTATTAATTTATTTATGGCTGCATTGCAGTGCTGAGCGCAGGCTTTCTCTAGTTGAGGTGAGCAGGGGCTACTCTTTGTTGTGGTGCGCAGGCTTCTCATTGCGGTGGCTTCTCTTGTTGCAAAGCACGGGCTCTAGTGCACAGGCTTCAGTAGTTGTGGCTCGTGGACTCTAGAGCGCAGGCTCAGTAGTTGTGGCGCACGGGCTTAGTTGTTCCACAGCATGTGGGATCTTCCTGGACCAGGGCTTGAACCCATGTCCCCTGCATTGGTAGGTGGATTCTTAACCACTGCACCACCAGGGAAGTCCTACCTGGTTTCTAAGAGTGGAAGAATTGAAGCATTTATTAATCTTTTAAATCTGGATAAGGGAAGGAAACACTTAAAGGGTAGCAAAGGAGAAGTATAACATGATTATTTTATGGCATGCAACGTAAGACTTAGGTGTCAGTGAGGATCAGTCTGAGGAGCCAGGTTATCATCTGAGAGAACAGTTAGAATAAATGGCAGTTATCACCTTCCTGAGCTCAAGTGAAGGTTGGCTTGATTTCTTATGACAAGCATATAGCTTACTAGAAGGGGCTGGGACCTGGAATTACGCTCATCCATTGGCTAGAACAGGTGCTAAGGAAAACAGCCTCAGCCTTATGTTCTGTATAGGTACATATGTACTGTATAGGTACTGTACAGGTACTGTATAGGTGTAGACTTTTACTACTTCCTCTCCTTCCACACACATCCCTTGAATTTCTAAGTTGATGTGTTGGATAAAAATTAACATGAGAAGTTCAAGGCAAAGTACTAATAACTAAAAAGTTTCCTCAACAGATAGCAGGGCTCATGTTGGGGAATCCAAAAGTTGATTTAATCACTCAGTCAGGGACAATTAGAGAAACTGAATTGTAAGCCTGTGATCCTGGCCTGGAAAGAGAATATTACGGATCTAGTCTTAGATGGGATTACCAATAGAAGAAAAGATTACAAGAAACCAAGATAGAAGCCTGTTTATTAATGGAGCATAAAAAATTCAGCAACAAGAATGAATTGGTGCAGGGCTGTTGAACTCAGGCCTGGAGTCAGAACTGGTGTCCTAACAAGCAGGAAAGAGAGGAGGAGAGAGGAGAAAGGCATGAGGGCAGGAGTTCGAGTCTCTAAGTGAGGAAATCATGTGGCAGTAGTTGTGAAGTAGAATAAGCACTGGTTGATGCTATCAATCAATGAGAGTATCTATAAGTTGAGCTGTATAGGAGAAACAAGATTCTTAAGGAGAGGACTCAATTGGAGGATATACTGATAAGAGGAGGTGGTTCTTCCCCTCAAATATTCCTGAGCCTAAGTCTCTTTGGAAGTTTTTTAGGTGACTTCTGGCAGAGCAATCTTTCTAAAAGACAAATCTGATTCCTGCCTCAAATCCCCCAGGGGCCCCATAGCACTGAGGGAAAAGTGTACATTCCATAACATGGCTCACATGATCTTCAGTTTGCCCTTAATTGTTTTGACTCCATGGGAACCACTAAGAATTAACCAGAATATGCCAGTTTTTCTCAAGCTTCTCTGCTTTGGCTAATGCCCTTCTGAAATTACTTGCTTATTATGCCCTCCTCTGCTCCATACTGACCCTAACTCATCCTTTACCATTCCAACTTCCTTGACTGAATCCTCCTCTGTGCTCACAAAAAATTCTGTGCATGCCTGCTGTTATAGTACTTACCTTTAGTGCAGGTTGGCCAACCAACCAGTCTTCTAAATTAACTGAAGTTCTTTGATGAATGAATAAATGAATAGGTGAGACTGAGTGGAGAGAATTATTGCTAAGATTTAGCCTGGTTTGATGGTCAGCTTGTTTGAAGCACCTCAGGCCTACTAATGATAGCTTCCTGTTTGCAGTGAAGGAACTATCCAAAAACTTTCAAGAGGTCTCCCTTAGCTGGCTTCTGTTTCTCAATAGAGCCCTTTGTGGGACACTGGAGCCTTGTTAGGTCAAGATACATAGGAGAATCTCTGTTATTGAGGGGCTCAGGAATTCTAACTATGCCTTTGCTATCAGGGGAGGTTTCAGATTCTATATTTTGGAGAGTGGAGAAGTCTAAAAGAAATAATGTAGTTTCTGTCTTTAAGATCCTGGTGAAGGAATGGCATTGGAAAAACCTTCCTTGGCTATAATTTTTATCCATGGATCTTGAAGTTCTTGGTGTGGGCTGCTTGGGAAATATCTGAAGATCAGATAGATTAAATTTTGTGGATTTGACAATGTGACAAGTTGTGGGTATGAGAACATACTCTGCATTAGCTCACTTCACGTATCTTTTGGATTGGCCTTACTGATCTTTAACAAGAAAAATATTAACATTCAACTTCACCAAACTTATAGGAACAGCATCTTTATTTTATTTATTTTATTTTATTTTATTTTTTTGCCAGAGTCCAAGAATTGATCATTTTTTTACAGGAACTAATTCACACTAACTGTACCTAATGACAATCATTTATTATTATCTCTCACTGTTCTGGGAATTGACTGGATCAGCTATGTGGTTCTTTTTTTTTTTTGGAGGGGAGTGTATTTTTACTTTTTTTTTCTTTCCTTATTAGTCATCCATTTTTATACACATCACCGTATACATGTCAATCCCAATCTCCCAATTCATCACACCACAACTCCCAACCCCCGCCGCTTTCCCCACTTGGTGTCCATATGTTTTTTCTCTACTTCTGTGTCTCAATTTCTGCCCTGCAAACCGGTTCATTGGTACCATTTTCTAGGTTCCATCTATATGCGTTAATATACGATATTTGTTTTTCTCTTTCTGACTTACTTCACTCTGTATGACAGTCTCTAGATGCATCCACGTCTCTACAAATGACCCAGTTTCGTTCCTTTTTATGGCTGAGTAATATTCCATTGTATATATGTACCACATTTTCTTTATCCATTCATCTGTCGATGGGCATTTAGGTTGCTTCCATGACCTGGCTACTGTAAATAGTGCTGCAGTGAACATTGGGGTGCATGTGTCTTTTTGAATTATACGAATTTTAAGATTTTTTGTTCTAGTTCTGTAAAAAATGCCATTGGTAATTTGATAGGGATTGCATTGAATCTGTAGATTGCTTTGGGTAGTAGAGTCATTTTCACAATATTGATTCTTCCAATCCAAGAACATGGTATATCTCTCCAGCTGTTGGTATCATCTTTAATTTCTTTCATCAGTGTCTTATAGTTTTCTGCATATGGGTGTTTTGTCTCCCTAGGTAGGTTTATTCCTAGTTATTTTATTCTTTTTGTTGCAGTGGTAAATGGGAGTGTTTTCTTAATTTCTTTTTCAGAATTTTCATCATTAGTGTATAGGAATGCAAGAGATTTCTGTGCATTAATTTTGTATCCTGCAATTTACCAAATTCATTGATTAGCTCTAGTAGTTTTCCGGTGGCATCTTCAGGATTCTCTATGTATAGTATCATGTCATCTGCAAACAGTGACAATTTTACTTCTTCTTTTCCAATTTGTATTCCATTTATTTCTTTTTTTTCTCTGATTGCCGTGGCTAGGACTTCCAAAATTATGTTGAATAATAGTGGTGAGAGTGGACATCCTTGTCTCGTTCCTGATCTTAGAGGAAATGCTTTCAGTTTTTCACCATTGAGAATGATGTTTGTTGTGGGTTTGTCATATATGGCCTTTATTATGTTGAAGTAGGTTCCCTCTGTGCCCACTTTCTGGAGAGTTTTTATCATAAATGGGTGTTGAATTTTGTCAAAAGCTTTTTCTGCATCTATTGAGATGATCATATGGTTTTTCTTCTTCAATTTGTTAATATGGTGTTTCACATTGATTGATTTGTGTATATTGAAGAATCCTTGCAGTAAATCCCACTTGATCATGGTGTATGATCCTTTTAATGTGTTGTTGGATTCTGTTTGCTAGTATTTTTTTTTTTTTTTTTTTTTTTTTTATGGCTGTGTTGGGTCTTCGTTTCTGTGTGAGGGCTTTCTCCAGTTGCGGCAAGTGGGGGCCATTCTTCATCGCAGTGCGTGGGCCTCTCACTATCGCGGCCTCTCTTGTTGCGGAGCACAGGCTCCAGACGCGCAGGCTCAGTAATTGTGGCTCACGGGCCCAGTCGCTCCGCGGCATGTGGGATCTTCCCAGACCAGGGCTCGAACCCGTGTCCCCTGCATTGGCAGGCAGATTCTCAACCACTGCGCCACCAGGGAAGCCCTGTTTGCTAGTATTTTTTTTTTTTTTTAAATTGACCTGAATTTTGTTAATTCCCAATTTACCCATGACTTTTAGATTTTTTTTTTAGAAATTCACGTTCTTTTATTTATTTATTTATTTATTTATGACTGTGTTGGGTCTTCGTTTCTGTGCGAGGGCTTTCTCCAGTTGTGGCAAGTGGGGACCACTCTTCATCGCGGTGCGCGGGCCTCTCACCATCGCGGCCTCTCCTGTTGCGGAGCACAGGCTCCAGACGCGCAGGCTCAGCAATTGTGGCTCACGGGCCCAGTTGCTCCGCGGCATGTGGGATCCTCCCAGACCAGGGCTCGAACCTGTGTCCCCTGCATTGGCAGGCAGATTCTCAACCACTGCGCCACCAGGGAAGCCCTGTTTGCTAGTATTTTGTTGAGGATTTTTGCATCTATATTCATCAGTGATATTGGTCTGTAATTTTCTTTTTTTGTAGTATCTTTGTCTGGTTTTGGTATCAGGGTGATGGTGTCTTCATAGAATGAGTTTGGGAGTTTTCCTTCCTCTGCAATTTTTTGGACAAGTTTGAGAAGGATGGGTGTTAGCTCTTCTCTAAATGTTTGATAGAATTCACCTGTGAAGCCATCTGGTCCTGGACTTTTGTTTGTTGGAAGATTTTTAGTCACAGTTTCAATTTCATTACTTGTGATTGGTCTGTTCACATTTTCTGTTTCTTCCTGGTTCAGTCTTGGAAGGTTATACCTTTCAAAGAATTTGTCCATTTCTTCCAGGTTGTCCATTTTATTGGCATAGAGTTGCTTGTAGTAGTCTCTTAGGATGCTTTGTATTTCTGCAGTGTCAGTTGTAACTTCTCCTTTTTCATTTCTAATTTTATTGATTTGAATCCTCTCCCTATTTTTCTTGATGAGTCTGGCTAATGGTTTATCAATTTTGTGTATCTTCTCAAAGAACCAGCTTTTAGTTTTATTGATCTTTGCTATTGTTTTCTTTGTTTCTTTTTCATTTATTTCTACTCTGATCTTTATGATTTCTTTCCTTCTGCTAAGTTTGCGTTTTGTTTGTTGTTTTTCTCTAGTTCCTTCAGGTGTAACGTTAGATTGTTTATTTGAGATTTTTCTTGTTTCTTGAGGTAGGCTTGTATAGCTATAAACTTCCCTCTTAGAACTTCTTTTGCTGCATCCCATAGGTTTTGGATCGTCGTGTTTTCTTTGTCATTTGTCTCTAGGTATTTTTTGATTTCTTCAGTGATCTCTTGGTTATTTAGTAACGTATTGTGTAGCCTCCATGTGTTTGTGTTTTTTATGTTTTTTTCCCTGTAATTGATTTCTAATCTCATAGCATTGTGGTCAGAAAAGATGCTTGATAGGATTTCAGTTTTCTTAAATTTACTGAGGCTTGATTTGTGACCAAGATGTGATCTGTCCTGGAGAGTGTTCTGTGTGCTCTTGAGAAGAAAGTGTAATCTGCTGTTTTTGGATGGAATGTCCTATAAATATCAATTAAATCTATCTGGTCTATTGTGTATTTAAAGCTTATGTTTCCTTCTTAATTTTCTGTTTGGATGATCTGTCCATTGTTGTAAGTGAGGTGTTACAGTCCCCCACTATTACTGTGGTACTGTTGATTTCCTCTTTTTTAGCTGTTAACAGTTGCCTTATGTATTGAGGTGCTCCTATGTTGAGTGCGTATATATTTATAATTGTTATATCTTCTTCTTGGATTGATCCTTTGATCATTATGTAGTGTCCTTCCTTGTCTCTTGTAGCATTCTTTATTTTAAAGTGTATTTTATCTTATATGAGTATTGCTACTCCAGCTTTCTTTTGATTTCCATTTGCATGGAACATCTTTTTCCATCCCCTCACTTTCAGTCTGTATGTGTCGCTAGGTCTGAAGTGGGTTTCTTATAGACAGCATATATATGGGTCTTGTTTTTGTATCCGTTCAGCAAACCTGTGTCTTTTGATTGGAGCATTTAATCCTTTCACGTTTAAGGTAATTGTTGATATGTATGTTCCTATTACCATTTTCTTAATTGGTTTGGGTTTGTTTTTGTAGGTCCTTTTCTTCTCTTGTGTTTCCCACTTAGAGAAGTTCATTTATCATTTGTTGTAGGGCTGGTTTGGTGGTGCTGGATTCTCTTAGCTTTTGCTTGTCTGTAAAGCTTTTGATTTCTCCATCGAATCTGAATGAGATCCCTGCCGGGTAGAGTAATCTTGGTTGTAGGTTCTTCCCTTTAATCACTTTAAGTATATCATGCCACTCCCTTCTGGCTTGTAGAGTTTCTGCTGAGAAATCAGCTGTTAACCTTATGGGAGTTCCCTTGTATGTTATTTGTTTTTCCCTTGCTGCTTTCAATAATTTTTCTTTGTCTTTAATTTTTGCTGATTTGATTACTATGTGTCTCGGCGTGTTTCTCCTTGGGTTTATCCTGTATGGGACTCTCTGTGCTTCCTGGACTTTGGTGGCTGTTTCCTTTCCCATGTTAAGGAAGTTTTTGACTATAATCTCTTCAAATATTTTCTTGGGTCCTTTCTCTCTCTCTTCTCCTTCTGGGACCCCTATAATGCGAATATTGTTGCATTTAATGTTGTCCCAGAGGTCTCTTAGGCTGTCTTCATTTCCTTTCATTCTTTTTTCTTTATTCTGTTCTGCAGCAGTGAATTCCACCATTCTGTCTTCCAGGTCACTTATCCGTTCTTTTGCCTCAGTTATTCTGCTATTGATTCCTTCTAGTGTATTTTTCCTTGCAGTTATTGTATTGTTTATCTCTGTTTGTTTGTTCTTTAATTCTTCTAGATCTTTGTTAAACATTTTCTTGCATCTTCTCCATCTTTGCCTCCATTTTTTTTCCCCCAAGGTCCTGGATCATCTTCACTATCATTATTCTGAATTCTTTTTCTGGAAGATTGCCTATCTCCATTTCATTTAGTTGTTTTTCTGGGGTTTTATCTTGTTCTTTCATCTGATACATAGCCCTCTGTCTTTTCATCTTATCTATCTTTCTGTGAATGTGGTTTTTGTTCCACAGGCTGCAGGATTATGGTTCTTCTTGCTTCTGCTGTCTGCCCTCTGGTGGATGAGGCTATCTAAGAGGCTTGTGGAAGTTTCCTGATAGGAGGGACTGGTGGTGGGTAGAGCTCAGTGAAACTTTAATCTGCTTGTCTGCTGATGGGTTTGGCTGGGTTCCCTCCCTGTTGGTTGTTTGGCCTGAGGTGACCCAACACTGGAGCCTACCTGGGCTCTTTGGTGGGGCTAATGGTGGTCTCTGGGAGGGCTCACTCCAAGGAGTACTTCCCAGAACTTTTGCTGCCACTGTCCTTGTCACTTGGTGAGCCACAGTTGCCCCCTGCCTCTGCAGGAGACCCTCCAACACTTGCAGGTAGGTCTGGTTCAGTCTCCTGTGGGGTCACTGCTCCTTCCCCTGGGTCCCAGTGCGCACACTACTTTGTGTGTGTCCTTTAAGAGTGGAGTCGCTGTTTCCCCCAGTCCTGCCGAAGTCCTGCAATCAAATCCCGTTAACCTTCAAAGTCTGATTCTCTAGGAATTCCTCCTCCCGTTGTCAGACCCCCAGTTTGGGAAGCCTAACGTGGGGCTCAGAACCTTCCCTCCAGTGGGTGGACTTCTGTGGTATAAGTGTTCTCCAGTTTGTGAGTCACCCATCCAGCAGTTATGGGATTTGATTTTATTGTGATAGCACCCCTCCTACCATCTCATTGCAGCTTCTCCTTTGTCTTTGCATGTGGGTTATCTTTCTTGGTGAGTTCCAGTGTCTTTCTGTCAATGATTGTTCAGCAGTTAGTTGTGATTCCGGTGTTCTCGAAAGAGGGAGTGAGAGCATGTCCTTCTACTCTGCCATCTTGAACCAATCTCAGGAACGGCATATTTAGATACGGTCCTATAGCTCTTCTCTCAAAATCAAAGAAAGTGTCTAGGTCTGAGGAAGAAATTTGGTTTTGGGGTAGGGAACATGCCCCAATTGCCCTCTGCAGGTGGAGGACAGGATTGGGCACATTGGCCTACTCAAGGAGTCTTCCAAGTTGAAAACAGTGGGCCAAGGGTGAACTTAGAGGTGAAACAAAGGATCCAGAACTGGAAACCAGTTTGATTATCAAGAAAGCTTGGAGGGCAGAGCCTCAGACCACCCCTGAAATAGTACGTAGGGAAAGGAAGCCTTTAATGGGGCAGAATACATCCTGGGCAGGAGTCCCTCTGAAGGGGACAGCTTATGTGGCCAGATGTGAGTCCTCTTCAGGACTCAATAGGAAAAGAAGAATCTCTATTCTTGTTGGGAGTAGCTGCTATCTGCTCGACTTTCTGCCTTTTGCTGATATGTTCTGATACCCTATTGAAATGAACATCACTTTAAATAAAAGTAACCACTTGAATGATTATTAAATTAATACTGAAAATAGAACACGCTCAAAGTGTGTTCCAAGGGATTCCTGAGAAATGTTACTGAAAAAGTATTCTATGGTCAAATTTTAAGTTTAGACCATTCTCTACATTTATCTTTTCTTGGTGATTCTCTTTACACATTAGCATAGTAAAAGCTGTGAGAAGTCTTACAGTAAAGAAATCTGTTTTTTCTAATCTTAGTTTACTATGAAACCATTATAATTGTGGTGGGGGCTTACTGTAGAACACACCTTGACAACATTAAAATAAAGGTTAATGAAACATTTGATCTGGTGAAGAAACTGCTAAATATCTGGTGAAAATCCCTTGATTGGAACTGAAAGGAAATTGAGAAGCTGGAGCTAAACCCCAAAAGATTGCAATCAGAACATCTGTAAAGCATGTTGCATGGGCCTTTTGTATAGTTGGTGCTGGGTCACTTCTTGCTGCACTTGTTATTGTTTTTATTGTTTAAAGGAAAAGGAGATGAAAAAGGCCTATTCTTGCCAGCTGTGGTTGAACCAAATTGCTGTCAGTATGGTAGATATCAGCTAATGTTTCAGTTAAGGAACCACTGCAGTTTTGGAGCAGTCATGGTTTCTTCTTGCCTTCAAGTTTTAATATCTTGGTAACTGTCAGTATAAATTTAGATTTTTCTCTATGTTTTTACCATTCTCTCTCTCTCTTTCTCTTTCTCTTCCTCTCTTTCTCTCTAGATAGATAGAGATAGATATATACGTTTTTGTTTTTAAAAATAAAAATAGAGTTCATTTATTCTATGGAATTCCTCAGGTGAATGGCAGGCAACCACCTTTCGTAATTTTCAGAGAAAAAAAATATTTGAAGTAGCCAAATGCTCATTCAGTTGGGCTTATTTTAGAAGTAGGCAGAATGGCAAATCAAATTCCTATGGAGCAAAACAGGTATCCAGAGTAAGTGAACAAAACAGGCTGGATGTGAACTACAGTGATTGGAAAAGTGCAGGCTCATTAAATGAGGCAGCTGCTCCAGGAGATAGAAATGTGGGCCACTGTTTCTGAATTACTTGATTTTTACAGAAAAAGCAGAGAATCTGGATCTTTATGTAAAATCCCTCAAATTTTCAACTGGTGCTCATTAAAAAAAAAAAAAAAAAAAAAAAAACCCACTCTGCAAGTCAAATAAAACATGTTCAGGAACTGGTTTGCAGCTTCTAAATGAGGCAAATGTAAGATTGTTCACAGCAGAACCCGGGCAAGTCCTCACACCAGCTTAGTTCTCTGTTCTGTTTATAGCTGAACCCTTTACAAAGAAACTAGTGTAACAATGTTCCTAGCCAACCCTGTAGCTGAGGTGTCTTTTGTGAACCTTATAAGCATCTGCTTAAAATTAATTTGAGGCCACAGTACCATTATATGATGATCGAAAAAAGTCACATTACATTTCCTACTGGCATTGCCATTAGGAAACTTTCAATTTAAGGTTGTAGTATTTGAGTTAGAAAATATTTAGTAAAACAATGATAGCAGAAAAACTGGCCAAAAGTAAAATAGTTTTCTTAACTGCAAGAATATTTTGGCTATTATATTTTTATGTGATTTAATCATTTTCAGTTGGAGAATATTTCATAACTTTATTTTCTCAGAATATGGCAGGCAATAAGTTGAATTTTAAATAAATACTACTTAAATTTTTTTTCCTATTTTTCTTATTCTCTTTGAATGGTGAAATGAAGAGCATGTAATATCTTGTTAAAAAGATTTTGCACGCATTTAAAATGTCACTGCAGTATTAATGAACTTATTTGAATGACCTTTGATTTGGGAATAACCACAATAACTCATTTTTTTTGATGATCATTAAATATTTTGAGAAGGAAATTAAATCTTTCTAACAAATCTTCATTTCTTCCCTCCATTATGCTTGGCGGACCTCCTCGCTCTTTTCTTCTCCCCTCCCTCCTTGCCTGTTTACAACAGCATTTATGATGAAATCAGAGAGACTTCTCTAATCAGAAAGTTCTTCATGCTTTCCAGGACACAGAAAGAGCAGCTGGTTACTTGCCTTTCTCTGCCTCCTCTCATCTGCCTTTTTCCTTTACCATTTTTATAGCACTGGAATGTAACTACCTTCTTTTTTGCTCTCTGCCACATCTAACCATGAGTCCCTCGAGGACAGGTACCATTCCTTTATATCCAAATAAATAAATGGTGTCTGGTGTGGTATCATGCACATCGTGGGCATGTAATACATAGTTTAAAGTGAATGACTTTCATCTTTCTTTTTTCTCCCTAGTGTAATCAAGTTTTATCAGAAGATACAAATAGTGACCTGAAGCTGTCACATCCTCTCTTTTCCTTTTATTGAACCAAGGTTACTATTTCAAACCTAAAAGTGGGAAGAAAAGGAAACCTTAAATTTTAATGATTCTTTGAACATCTTATAGTTGTATATGTTATTTCTAGAAGCTTACGTACAGCTCTCTTGAACCTCTTCAAAGAAAAATAGATGTTAGACTAGTGTTTAAAACAACTGATGTAATCTAATGATATTTTGGGGCACATTAATAAATGGGTTATCATAGTGTGTTTCAGATGTACTCATTTTTTCATCATTTCAAATGTTAATTTGTAGATGATTTGCTGATCTAGTATCTATTCTTTAGCAAAAATTAACTGTCTTATTTTTGCTGTACACATTATGGAATATTTGGAAAGCAGAAAGTAGGGACTTCCCTGGTGGTCCAGTGGTTAGGACTCTGCGCTTCCACTGCAGGGGGCACGGGTTCCATCCCTGGTCAGGGAACTAAGATCCCACGAGGCATGCAGCGTGCCAACCCTCCCCACCAAAAAAAGAAAGTAGAAAGTAGATGAAAAAGATTACCTTAATTTTACTTCCTATAATAGCTGATATTAACTTTTAGAGTCAGTTTCTTCTTTTAAAATGTGTTCATTGTATTACCCCCCAAAACTTTAAAAATCACATTAAAAAAAATATATTTCAATGAGAAAAAGAGATTTAGAAGCTGAGAATTTCACAATCAAAACACTGTTTTTTTTTTTCAAAACACTGTTTTTCTATAAGAATTTTAATAAAAGTTTAAAAGTCTTTTATAGATATTTTACTATTGCAGGATAAAAATAATAAATATAGTTTAACTAAGGGACAAACATATACTTAAATATCACTGAGAACATCCTGAACAGCCTGTATAACTGTACTGAAATTGGGTTTCTAGGAATTGTGCATCAGAACCACCAACAATAAAGAAAGGAGGCAGCCGACTCAACAGCCAACCCCTTACACAGAGTAGCCGTGTGTTCCTGCATTTGGAGAACAACAGCTTTTATCCCTTCACACAAGGTGCTAATACCTGTAGACATCAACTTTTCAGTAAAATCAGTCTTCAGAATGCAAATTATGTTCCCTGTTAACCTATTAAATAATATCTAGCTTATATTATAAAAACGTTCATAGTCAAAGACATGCCTGATTTATTCTGTTTATATATATAGTTTTTTTTTTTTTAAATAAATTTATTTATTTATTTTTGGCTGTGTTGGGTCTTCGTTTCTGTGCGAGGGCTTTCTCTAGTTGCGGCGAGCGGGGGCCACTCTTCATCGCGGCCTCTCTTGTTGCAGAGCACAGGCTCCAGATGCGCAGGCTCAGTAGTTGTGGCTCACGGGCCCAGTTGCTCCGCGGCATGTGGGATCTTCCCAGACCAGGGCTCGAACCCGTGTCCTCTGCATGGCAGGCAGATTCTCAACCACTGCGCCACCAGGGAAGCCCTATATGTAGTTTTAAAAACATTTAATTTTGCAATCTGATATTCTGATTTTTAAAAATCCAGTACCATAATATAAGCATTTTTCTGTGTTATTACACACACCGACTATAAAATTATTTCTAATGACTAATACTGCATTGAATAAATTAATAAATCACTTTCTTACCAAGCATTTGTATTACTCTCAGAATTTTGCTACTGCAGATTACTTGGTGGTTGGCTTTCTTCAAAGCCAAAGCAAAGAAAAAAGTTTTCTGCATTAGGGCTAGATCCGAGCAGTGGAATTCCTGGGTCAAAGAATATGAATACTTTTAAGCTTCTTAATGCATAGTTTCAAAATATATTATAAAAACAGTTTATAAAAATTTATTCTTCCACAAATGATGTAAGAGAATGCTGTTTCATTGTAACTTGCCAATATTGGATATGCTCATTTTTGTTAAGGCTTTGTTAATTTATTAGATTAAAATATTATTCAGTTTCCATTTCTCTGAATTTTAGTGATATACATTTTTTGGGGTGTTTTTTACTCAGAATATTTCTTTTCTCTGAATTGCCCATTTATTGTCTTCTTTAACTATATGTTTTTCATTCTTAAGGACTGGTAGAAAGCATTCAGTCTTCAAACACTATTAGTTAGGACTCTTGGTTGTAAGGACTAAAATCTAGCTTGAACTGGTGTAGGCAGGAAGTGTTTAATAGATCACAGATTTCAAGGAAAAATTTGAACAGTGGAAGGGTCTATGAAGCTAGGCTTCAGGAATAACCTGAACAAAGGACATGACCAGCCCTAAGATTTTCCTTTTTTTATCTTTCATTTCTGCTTTTCTTTGCATTTTGCCTTTATTCTCTTAAACTGCTGATTGGCTTTCTTTACCTAAAGGAAAAATTGTTGCCCACAATGCCTAAGTTTTACTTCTTACATCTACTGCCGCCTGAGAGGGGCTGTCTGCTGTTTTCTGCAGTCCCAAGAAAATAATCCTGGATAAGAGCTCTGACCCAGTTTGGGGCAGGTGTTTCGTCCACTAAGCCACTGGGGTTGGGTCATAGAACATGGAAACTTCTGTCTGTGGCAGTCATATGAATGGTTGGATCTGTAAGAGTGGGGTAGAAGGAAGCATTGATGATTCCCAAAAGAAAAGGAATATGTTAGGTGGACAAAATAGTAGGTAACTACTACAGGAAAAAGAGAGGATATCCAAGGATTTTATATGCTTTTTCATCCTTTAGCGTTAATCAGTAGAAGAATATTTATCAATGCCTACTATGCTACTAGAACTCTCAGGAGAGAACAATTAGGGAAGTAAGAAACATAAGTTCTTGCATTAAAGAATAAGTAAGGTAATTTTTATTCAGAGTACTTTAAAGTGATGGTAGCAATATTTAAGACAGTATTTTATATAAACAACGTGATTTTATTAAGAGCACTTTAAAACAATGGAGATTTCAGTTTTTCTCTAAATTGTCTTTTATCTCTTTACCTTCAAGAAAAATACAGTAAAACATTTTGCCTCCATTTTATGAACTATATATATATCAACCCTAAAATACAGAATTGTGTGCTTGGTTTTTTATTAAGTCAGGGTTAAGGGTTTTAACTTCTGCTTCTGCACTAGTAAAGCTTAACATTATCATATTTAATCAAGGGAAGATCTATTATTTTAATAGACTCTCTACATATTAAAGAGACCGGGGGGAAATAAGTGAATAATCAAAGACTGAATAAAGCTCAAATGAAGTTAATTAAATGAGGTTAATTTAACAAGCAATGTAGATTCAGTCCAATGCAAGGTACCATTCTCTCCCCTTATTGGGAGAGGGTGGGGAGAGACAGAGACAGAGGGGAGAGGAGAGAGGAGGGAATGAATATGAATGTGTATCAAAGTCAAGCGATGGCTTATTAATGTTAGACTTTTGAAACCCCTATCTGTTAGCAAAGCTGAATATTCCTGATCCTTAACTCAATAGGGCAAGCACGTTTTAGAAGGAGTCAAACTAAAGGAGTACATTGTACAGGGTAATGACTCTTCAGGATAAATTTAAAACTACTTTAGCAAAATAATATATTTTAGTAACTAAGTTAGAACTTTTATAGGAAGATAGATATAAGTATCACGCTAATTTTTAAAATAAAACCAATAGAATGCCACTCAAGAGGAAATTAAGTGTTTGTATTCACAAATAATTTTGTCTTAAATATTGCTACTGTTCTATACACTTGTATGTTAGTGACATTTCTGGTCCTGTGCAATCTCCTGTTGACATTTTTGAAGTTGCCATAGGTCCTGATAATAGGTAAAGAAGTTTGGGTTCTGCTTCTGGAGTTTCACAAAGTACTTATGACTTTTCTCTGCGAAATAAGAATTCTTTCTAGTTTTATTGAATCCTGAGTGATTTATCTACCTGTATACGTGGACTTCCCACCCCCATTCTTTATTTTCTAGAAAGGTAATTTAATTTTCTGGATGCATTTAGGTAGTGATTGATTCCAAAAAAGTGGTTACAGAAGCCACTTCTTGGCAGTCGTATGTCAATGTCTAAAATCCATTTCCCAAGAACCCTTGAAGTACTATCTTGTTTTGATTGATTTCTTTGTTGCAGTTCTAATTTTCCCCTTGATAGTTAGATGCCTTTGCCTGTCAGATCTTGGTAGGATACAATCCTGAAAATCCCCCACTTTATTTTTTTCAGACCCTGAACTTCTACCTGTCATCTCAGATTGCTGCAAAACCAGTTTGATGGAAAGACTGAAAATAAATGAATCCTTAGAACCAGGAGCTTAACAAAAAAGAGTTTAGGTTTCAGGTGGTAAAATACCCAATGACACGATCAGCTTTCTGGTTGTCTTTTCTAAAGTGTTTGACTACAGAGTGGAGGGAAGTTAAAAGGACATTTTAAAGTATTTTCCTTTAGAATATTTTCATTACGAATAATGTCAATAGATGATCCAAATGAAAATAATTAAGAAGAGACAATAATACCTTTCCCAAATTTGTTTTACAACTCTGTGATTCTTACCACAATCCATTTTGATCAAGTTGGCTAAGGGAAAAACTGGGAAATAGATAACAGTAATAAATGTGTTGTTCTCATGGTTGCGTTGGCAAGAGGGTTATAATACAAGTCATCTAATTCCAGTACAGGACTCTGTCCGCTAGAATATGCTGTTAGTCCCACTGTTTTTGGAACACCCTCTGACTAGACAACAGCATGTCCTCACGTCAGTCAACATGGTGTTCAAATTCTGTGCAGAATTATGACTCTTAGAGAAAACCGTGTGCTTGCACAGTGCATATTGGATTGCAATATTTTGTGAATTATTTATTTCATAAAGTTGATATAATATATACAGTAAAAGTGAACATAAGGACCTTTCAGGCATGTCATTTTTAACCTATCAGTTTGATTTGAAAGAAGTGGAGTTAGCAAAGCCAGAACAGAGTGAACTAGTGTGACCTAACTTCTCAGGGAGTGTTGTCGGAGGGCTTGAGATGCTATTTATATGTAACATTCATTTGGGGAATATATCAAAATAAGTGACCTTGGAAAGTGTTTTAATGTGTGTGTGTTTTTTTTTAATTATAAAAAGAAAAATGTTTTGTTAAAAAACAGGCTTAGAATTCTTTTGTGGGTAAATCTTAATAGCTGGAGTGGGCTTTTTAAAAGAATTTTATTTTTATACAATTTTTAAAGGTTACACTCCATTAACAGATTTTTTTTTAAGTGGTAGCACTGACGATAGCTCCAGTCAGTTTTATTTTTTAAAATTTTAATTTAAAGGATATACTATATAGCATAGGTAATTATACCCATTATCTCGTAATAACCTATAATGGAATATAATTTGCAAAAATACTGAATCAATACGCTGTACACCTAAAACTAACACAATATTATAAATCAAGTATACTCCAATAAAAAATTAAAAATTTTAATTTATTTTTAATTTTTATTGAAATATGGTTAATATATCATATTATGCTAGCTTTAGGGGTACTACATAGTGATTTGACTTTTTAAAAAATTTTTATTGGAGTATAGTTGCTTTACAATGTTGTGTTAGTTTCTACTGCACAGCAAAGTGAATCTGCTATATGTATACATATTTCCCCTCTTTTTTGGATGTCCTTCCCATTTAGGTCAACACAGAGCATCGAGTAGAGTTCCCTGTGCTATACAGTATGTTCTCATTAGTTATCTATTTTATACAGAGTATCAATAGTGTATATATGTCAATCCAAATCCCTCAATTCCTTCCACCCACCCCCTTTTCCCCTTGGTATCCATACATTTGTTCTCTATGTCTGTGTCTCTACATCTGCTTTGCAAATAAGATCATCTATACCATTTTTCTAGATTCCATATATATGCATTAATATACAATATTTGTTTTTCTCTTTCGGACTTACTTCACTCTGTATGACAGTCTCTAGGTCCATCCATGTCTCTACAAATGACCCAATTTTGTTCCTTTTTATGGCTATGTAATATTCCATTGTATATATGCACCACATCGTCTTTATCCATTCCTCTGTCAATGGACATTTAGGTTGCTTCCATGTCTTGGCTATTGTAAATAGTGCTTCAATGAACATTGGGGTGCATGTGTCTTTTTGAATTATGGTTTTCTCTGGGTATATGCCCAGTAATGGGATTGCTGGGTCATATGGTAGTTCAATTTTAGTTTTCTAAGGAACCTCCATACTGTTCTCCATAGTGGCTATATCAATTTACATTCCCACCAAGAGTGCATGAGGGTTCCCTTTTCTCCACACCCTCTCCAGTATTTATTGTTTGCAGACTTTTTGATGATGGCCATTCTGACTGGTGTGAGGTGATACCTCATTGTAGGTTTTTTTTCTTTATTATTATTATTATTCTTTTTCTTTGGCTGCGTTGGGTCTTAGTTGCGGCACACGGGTTCTGTTCGTTGAGACATGCAGGATCTTTTGTTGTGGTGCACGGGCTTCTCTCTAGTTGTGGCGTGTGGGTTTTTCTCTCTCTAGTTGTGGTGCATGGGCTCCAGAGCATGCCGGCTTCAGAGCACATGGGCTCTGTAGTTGCAGCACCAGGCTCTCTCGTTGAGGTGTGAGAGCTCAGCAGTTGTGGCGCACGGGCTTAGTTGCCCTGCGGCGTGCAGGATCTTAGTTCCCTGACCAGGGATCAAACCGGTGTCCCCTGAATTGGAAGGTGGTGGATTCTTCACCGCTGGACCACCAGGGAAGTCCCCTCATTGTAGTTTTGATTTGCATTTCTCTAATGATTAGTGATGTTGAGCATCCTTGCATGTGTTTGTTGGCAATCTGTATATCTTCTTTGGAGAAATGTCTGTTTAGGTCTTCCACCCATTTTTTGATTGCATTGTTTGCTTTATTGATATTGAGCTGCATAAGCTGTTTGTATATTTTGGAGATTAATCCTTTGTCAGTTGCTTCATTTACAAATACGTTCTCCCATTCTGAGGGTTGTCTTTTCATCTTGTTTATGATTTCCTTTGCTGTGTAAAAGCTTTTACGTTTAGTTAGATTCCCTTTGTTTATTTTTGTTTTTATTCTCATTACTCTAGGAGATGGGTCCAAAAAGATCTTGCTGTGATTTATGTCATAAGAGTGTTCTGCCTGTGTTTTCCTCTAAGAGTTTTAGAGTGTCTGGTCTTACATTTAGGTGTCTAATCCATTTTGAGTTTATTTTTGTGTATGGTGTTAGGGAGTGTTCTAATTTCATTCTTTTACATGTAGCTGTCCAGTTTTCCCAGCACCACTTATTGAAGAGACTGTCTTTTCTCCATTGTATATTCTTGCCTCCTTTGTCATAGATTAAGGTGCATAGGTGCATGGGTTTATATCTGGACTTTCTATCCTGTTCCATTGATCTATATTTCTGTTTTTGTGCTAGTACCGTACTGTCTTGATTACTGTAGCTTTGTAGTATAATCTGAAGTTGGAGAGCCTGATTCCTCCAGCTCCGTTTTTCTTTCTCAAGATTGCTTTGGCTATGCATGGTCTTTTGTGTTTCCATAGAAGTTGTAAAATTTTTTGTTCTAATTCTGTGAAAAATGCCATTGGTAATTTGATAGGGATTGCATTGAATCTGTAGATTGCTTTGAGTAGTATAGTCATTTTCGCAAGACTGATTCTTCCAATCCAAGAACATGGTATATCTCTCCATCTGTTTGTGTCATCTTTTATTCCTTTCATCATTATCTTATAGTTTTCTGTGCACAGTTCTTTCGTCTCATTAGGTACGTTTATTCCTAGGTATTTTATTCTTTTTGTTGCAATGGTAAATGGGATTGTTCCCTTGATTTCTTTTTCTGATCTTTTGTTGTTAGTGTATAGGAATGCAAGAGATTTCTGTGTATTAATTTTGTATCCTGTGGCTTTACTAAATTCATTGATTAGCTCTAGTAGTTTTCTGGTGGCATCTTTAGGATTTTCTATGTATAGTATATCATCTGCAAACAGTGACAGTTTTATTTCTTTTCTGATTTGGATTCCTTTTATTTCTTTTTCTTCTCTGATTGCCGTGGCTAGGACTTCCAAAACCATGTTGAATAATAGTGGTGAGAGTGGACACCCTTGTCTTGTTCCTGATCTTAGAGGAAATGCTTTCAGTTTTTCACCATTGAGAATAATGTTTGCTGTGGGTTTGTCATATATAGGCTTTATTATGTTGAGGTAGGTTCCCTGTATGCCCACTTTCTGGAGAGTTTTTATCATAAATTGGTGTTGAATTTTGTTAAAAGCTTTTTCTGTATCTATTGGGATGATCATATGGTTTTTATTCTTCAATTTGTTAATATGGTGTATCACTTTGATTGATTTGCATATATTGAAGAAACCTTGCATCTCTGGGATAAATCCCACTTGATCATGGTGTATGATCCTTTTAATGTGTTGTTGGATTTGGTTTGCTAGTATTTTGTTGAGGATTTTTGCATTTATGTTCATCAGTGATATCGGCCTGTAAGTTTCTTTTCTTGTGGTATGTTTGTCTGGTTTTGGTATCAGGGTGATGGTGGCCTTGTAGAATGAGTTTGAGAGTGTTCCTCCTGCTGCAATTTTTTTTTTTTTTTTAAGAGTATAGCTCTTTTTTTAAAAAAATAAATTTATTTATTTATTTTTGGCTGTGTTGGGTCTTCATTGCTGCACACGGGTTTTCTCTATTTGCAGCGAGTGGGGCTACTCTTCATTGTAGTGCGCAGGCTTCTCATTGCTGTGGCTTCTCTTGTTGTGGAGCAGAGGCTCTAGGTGCATGGGCTTCAGTAGTTGTGGCACGTGGGCTCAGTAGTTGTGGCTTGTGGGCTCTAGAGCACAGGCTCAGTAGTTGTGGCACATGGGCTTAGTTGCTCTGCGGCAGGTGGGATCGAACCCGTGTCCCCTCCATCGGCAGGCGGATTCTTAACCACTGCGCCACCAGGGAAGTCCCCCGCTGCAATTTTTTGGAAGAGTATGAGAAGGATAGGTGTTAATTCTTCTCTAAATGTTTGATAGAATTCACCTGTGAAGCCATCTGGTCCTGGGCTTTTGTTTGTTGGAAGATTTTTAATCATAGGTTCAATTTCATTACTTGTGATTGGTCTGTTCATATTTTCTATTTCTTCCTGGTTCAGTCTTGGCAGGTTGTACTTTTCTAAGAATTTGTCCATTTCTTCCAGGTTTTCCATTTTATTGGCATATAGGTGCTTGTAGTAGTCTCTTACGATCCTTTGTCTTTCTGCAGTGTCAGTTGTAACTTCTTTTTGATTTCTATTTTATTTATTTGAGTCTTCTCCCTTTTTTTCTTGATGAGTCTGGCTAAAGGTTTATCAATTTTGTTTATCTTTTCAAAGATCCAACTTTTAGTTTTATTGATCTTTGCTATTGTTTTCTCCATTTCTATTTCATTTATTTCTCCTCTGATTTTTATGATTTCTTTCCTTCTACTAGTTTTGGGTTTTGTTCATTCTTCTTTCTCTAGTTGCTTTAGGTGTAAGGGTATGTTGTTTATTTGAGATATTTCTTGTTTCTTGAGGTAAGATTGTATTGCTATAAACGTCCCTCTTAGAACTGCTTTTGCTGCATCCCATAGGTCTTGGGTCATCATGTTTTCATTGTCATTTGTTTCTAGGTATTTTTTGATTTCTTTAGTGATCTCCTGGTTATTTAGTAACATATTGTTTAGCCTCCATGTGTTTGTGTTTTTTACATTTTTTTTCCTGTAATTGATTTCTAATCTCATAGCGTTGTGGTCAGAAAAGATGCTTGATATGATTTCAGTTTTCTTAAATTTACTGAGGCTTGTTTTGTGAATCAAGGTGCGATCTACCTTGGAAAATGTTCTGCATGCACTGGAGAAGAAAGTATTTTCTGTTGCTTTCAGATGGAATGCCCTATAAATATTAATTGTCTGGTCTAATGTGTCATTTAAATCTTGTGTTTCCTTATTTATTTTCTGTCTGGATGATCTGTCCATTGGTGTAGGTGGGGTGTTAAAGTCCCCCACCATTATTATGTTACTGTCAATTTCCCTTTTTATGGCTGTTAGCATTTGCCTTATGTATTGAGGTGCTCCTATGTTGGGTGCATAAATATTTACAATTGTTATATCTTCTTGGATTGATCCCTTGATCATTATGTAGTGTCCCTCCTTGTCTCTTGTAATAGTCTTTATTTTAAAGTCTATTTTGTCTGATATGAGAATTGCTACTCCAGCTTTCTTTTGATTTCCATTTGCGTGGAATATCTTTTTCCATCCCCTCACTTTCAGTCTGTATGTGTCCCTAGGTCTGAAGTGGTTCTCTTATAGACAGCATATATATGGGTCTTGCTTTTGTATCCATTCAGCCAGTTTCTGTCTTTTGGTTGGAGCATTTAATCCATTTGCATTTAAGGTAATTATTGATATGTATGTTCCTATTACCATTTTCTTAATTGTTTTGGGTTTTTTTTTGTAGGTCTTTTTCTTCTCTTGTGTTTCCCACCTAGAGAAGTTCCTTTAGCATTTGTTGTAATGCTTGTTTGGTGGTGCTGAATTCTCTTAGCTTTTACTTGTCTGTAAAGCTTTTGATTTCTCCGTCGAATCTGAATGAGATCCTTGCTGGGTAGAGTAATCTTGGTTGTAGGTTTTTCCCTTTCATCACTTAAAATATGTCCTGCTACTCCCTTCTGGCCTGCAGAGTCCAAAGACCTACCTAGAGGTATTGGAGGGCCTCCTGGGGAGGTGGGGATTGGCTCTGGGCACTGTGGGACCAGCTCAGACAATGCCCTGCCCCAACTCCCACGTGTACTTGTCCCCAAAGTCCACTGCTGCTAAGGCTAGACCAATTTCAACTGTGGGAACTCTCATTGTCTATTCAGGTATTCCTCAGACGCAGGATTTACCAAGCCGATCTCAGGGATTTAATCAGCAGCTTGTGCACCTTCACGGAAAGATTTCCATTCCTTTTTCTTAGTCTCCCTGCCCCTGGGGCTCAGCTTTGGTTTTGGGCCCATCTCTGCATGTGCATCACTCTCAGGCATCTGTTCCCTGCCCATGTGAGAGGGAGCGAAAGCAGTGGCTGATTAGGGCACACTTACTCCTTCCACCTGGGGAGGGGTACAGCAGCCACAACTGGGGTGTGTGCAAGTTGCCTGTGGCGGCAGGGACCAGCAGGCAATTGCAACAGACTGTGGCATGCTCGGTCTGGTGGGAGTCCCTCCCAGTGCCCACGGAGGAAAGGGCTGGCGTGTGGGGGGCAGTGGCAGCCCCACCCCTTGCACACCTCTCAACAATGGTGCCTCGTTTCCTCGGCAGATCACGCTTCCTCTAGGGGCATTCCCAGCCATGGAGCCCCTCACTCCCATCCCCTCTGTTGTATTCACACAGCCAGTAGCATTCGTCTGCCCAGATCCTCTCTCTTAACCCCTCACTTTAGTATTCAGCCCCCACCAGCATTGGCAGATTTCCATCTCATGCAGGGGCACTCAGGACCCCAGAGCCTATGCAGGTGGAGGAGACCTTGGCTGGAGGGATAGGCGAACTACTCAGATGGGAGCCTTTCCAGTCCCCATGGAGGCCGAAGAAGCTGGCGGGTGGGGAAAGGGGTTGTAATAGCGGCCCCGCCCCTTGGGCACCACTCAACAATGATGCCTTGCTTCTATGGTGTTCTGGGCTTTTTTCCATAAACTTCCCCGGTTGTGCAGTCCCTTATTCCTGTCGCTTCAGGCTGTCTTTATACAGCCAACAGCTGTCCCCTCCCTGCGTCCACACTCCAAACCCCACTTTCCAGCACCCAGCCCCCCTCAGCAACAGGCGACTCACGACTCAGGCTGGGGTGTGCAGAGCTGCAGCGCAGACTATGCACGCAGTTCTTACTTTGTCCTGCCTTCCACAGGCCGTCCACTGCATTCTCCTTTGATCCCCTGAAGGTCTCCTTCTGTCCCAGCTGACTTCCCCACCGTGAGGGATTTTCTGAGTGGGGGCACCTCCCCTCACCTTCAGCTTCCCACCAGGGTTGCTGGTCCCTTTTTTGACTCCTCTTTTCTTCTTTCTTTCGTCCTACCGAGTTGTGAGGGGATTTTTCTTGTCCTTTTAGGTGTCCGAAGTCTTCCCCTAATGCTCAGCAGGTGCTCTGTGAGAAGTGTTCCATTTATAGATGTATTCTTGATATACTTGTGAGGGGTGACAAATTCTGCATCCTCCTATTCCGCCATCTTGCCTCCTTCTTCCATTTACAAGTATCACAAAAGATTGGCTGTATTCCTCATGTTTTATTAAGGAATGTTTAATACAAATTTCATTTAACCCCACAATGTACTATATAAGGTTAAAATCCTTCTAATATTTCTGGACTTTTTTCCCTATTTATCAACTTTAGATGTACTTACACGTAATGAGACTGTCTAGGTGTTTTTGTTAATTCTAATTTTATTTAATTTTTATTTTTATAAATTTTTATTGAAGTATAACATATATAAGAGAAAAATACACAAATAATACATGTACAACTAAATTAAATTTCACAAAGTGGATTTCCCATTAATCAGCATCCAGATCATGAAACTGAAGATTAACATCCCCCTAGAAGCTCTCTTGTACTTATCTTACTGTCACCCACCCAAAGGAAATTACTATCTTGAATTATAACACCATAGATTAATTTTGCCTATTTTTGAACTTTATGTAAATGGAATCATATGGTGCGTATTCTTTTGTCTGGTTTACTTCACTTAGCATTATGTTTGCAAGAAGCAGTCATCTTGCTATGGGTAGCTGCTGTTCGTTCACTCTTATTGCTGTTCAGTTTTCCATGGTATGAATATACCACAATGGTTTTATCTATCCTACTGTGGTTGAGCATTTGGCTGTTTCCAATTTGGGGCTATTAAAATCAGTGCTGCCATGAACATTTGTGTGCCTGTGTTTGGTACATATTTGAGTACATTCTGCTGTTGGGTATGTACCAGGTGTGGAAATTCTGGGTCATGGCATTATGGATATGGCCAGGCTTAGTAGATCCTACTATTTATTCAAAGTAGTTGTGTTAATTTACATTCCCAGTAGGAGTGTTTGAAAACTTTGTTGATCTGTAAATTACAACTTGCTTTTCTTTTTTCTTCTTTTTAAGTCTTAGTATTCTTTCCATGCCAGGACATAGAGATCTACTTCATTCTTTTTTTTTTATATATATATATGGTATTCCATAGGAATATAGGTTACTTAAGGTTTCCCTAATGTTGACCGTGAAGGTGTTTTCTTTTATTTTTGCTATATAAAAATGCATAACTTCCAAAATTTAAAGTATACCCACCTTTTTACACCATAGTTTATAACAGATACATTTGACATGTACAAATTATTCATTAAATATGTACAAGTGATTTTTTAAACTTTTTATTTTGAAATAATTTTAGATTTATAGAAAGTTGCAAAAAGAGTACGGAGAGTTCCCATATACCCAGCTTCCCCGAATGCTAACAACTTTCATAACTATGGTACAATTATAAAAACTAAGAAATTAACATTGGTATAATACTGTTAACTAACCTACAGACTTTATTTGATTTTATCAGTTTTTTCACTGACATCTTTTTTTTTTTCCAGTCCAGGATTCAATCTGGGATCACTGATTGCATTTAGACCTCATATCTTTTTAGTCTCCTTTGATCTGTGACAGTTCCTCAATCTTTCTTTGTCTTTCATGACTCGAGGGTTTTGAAGAGAACTGGTCAGTTATTTTGTAGAATCCCCTCAATTTGGGTTTGTCTGATGTTTACCCATAATTTTATAGAGATGTTCATTTTTGGCAAGAATACCACAGAAGTGATATGCCCTTCTCAGTGTATCATGTCAGAGTGTATGTGATGTCAATATGTCTTGATACAGATGATGTTAAACCTTGATCACTTGGCTAAGGTGATGTATGCCAGGTTTCTCCACTGTAAAATTATTATTTTTCCGTTTACAATTAATAAATATCTTGGGGTAGAAACTTTGAGAATATTCAAATATTCTGTTTCTCCTCAAACTTTCACCTACTTTTTAGCATAGATTTTGCTTGCAACAGTTATTACTGTGCTCTTCTAACAATTTTTTCTTTTTCTCATTCCTTCTATGTTTATTAACTGGAATTTCTCTGTAAGGAACAGCTGTTCCTTCTCTCCCATTTGTTTAACTATTCAGTTATTTGTTAATGTCAGTATGGACTCATTCACTTTTATTTTGTGGGTTATAATCCAATACTACAGTTATTTATTTTGTTGCTCAGTTGTTCCAGTTTGGCCATTAGGAGCTCTTTGAGGTGGCAGTTGTGCCCTTTCAACATGCCTCTGTCTTCCTTTGAACTCTTCCTTACTTTCTGGCATCATAAAATGTTCTAGGCTCATCTTAAATTTTTCCTGCCCCACCCCTGGAATCAACCAGTTCTCTAAGATCTCCTGATGTCTTTTACTGGAGAATAGTATTTAGAAACCAAGATATTGGCTTTGGGTGTGCTCATTGCTACTGGGGTTGCCTTGCTTCTGAACATTCATTGTTTTTTGTCATTTGTGCTTTTCTCCTGGATTGTGACATTCAGAGTACACATTCATTGTTTTTTTTAAAGTAAATATTTAAAGCTATAAATTTTCTTCTAAATACTATGATAAATAGTGCTTCCATTACCATTTATTTCTAAATAGCTTATAACTCGACTTCTGTTTCCTCTTTGGCCCAAGGTTTATCAGATGTATGTCGAAGTTTCCACGTATGTGGTTTTTGACTACCGTTTGTTGTCAATTTTCATGTAATTTTATTGTGGACAATGAATGTGGGTGTAATATTTTTTTCTTTTTATGAATATATTAAAATGTCAGTTGTGGCTGATTACGTGGTCAATTTTTGTGGTTATACCATGTGTTTGGAAGAAATGATTATTAGATATAAGTTCCGATTATGGCCATACATTAAGCTTGTTAATTATGTTATTCAAATCCTCAATATCTTTACCTATTTTTCATGTCATTGTGACCATTTCTGTGAGAAATGTGTTAATACCTTTTATTATGATTATTAATTTGTTCTTATTGGATTTTTAACAGATTTTTCCTTTATATAATTTGAGGCTACGTTTTGAGTATACAAAGGCTCATAATTAGTATTTTTCGTGGTAAATTGGGCTTTTTATCAAAATAAAAGTGTTGTTCCATTTAATGTCTTGCTAGTTATTAGCATTAATGTATATCTTTTATCGTTTTAAAGCATCTGTCCAGTGTATATTTTCTTAACCTTTTTTCTACATTCCTCTGTTAAATATTTTTTTAAGGTGTGACTCCTGAAAACAAATTCAGCTGATTTTTTTCCTCTTAGTATGCTTAGAGAAATACTTTCAGGGTACAAAGTGGGACTGGAAATAGTACGATTCATGAAAAATATTTTAAAGGTGCATTTAGGCTTTTCAGAACTTCTTCCCAGTCTAACTTCCCAAAGGCTGATAATTACCCTTCCCTGACTCGGGCAGATGGCACAGGTACTATCAAAACAGCTAGTTCCTCACCTGATTTCCCCACAGTGAAGCCCATCATTTAACAACTACTGTACACACATACACGCGCGCACACACACACACACACACACACACACACACGCACAAGCTTACAGACAGCATTTCAGTACCTCATTCATTCATTTTTCTAAACAGAACATAGTATAATAAATACCCATTTACACAGATTCAAAAATTACCAAGTTTTTGTTATATGTGTTTCATCTGTTCCTATTCTTGTTTGCTGAAGTAATTCAAGGCAGATCCAAGACTCCATACTGTTTTCATCCCTGTTTACTTCAGTTTTTTTTTTTTTTTTTTAATAAATGTATTTATTTATTTTTGGCTGCGTTGGGTCTTTGTTGCTGCTCATGGGCTTTCTCTAGTTGTGAGAGCGGGGGCTACTCTTCATTGCGGTGCACGGGCTTCTCATTGTGGTGTCTTCTCTTTGTTGTGGAGCACAGGCTCTAGGCACGTGGGCTTCAGTACTTGTGGCTCGCAGGCTCAGTAGTTGTGGCTCACAGGCTCTTGAGCACAAGCTCAGTAGTTGTGGCACACAGGCTTAGTTGCTCCATGGCATGTGGGATCTTCCCAGACCAGGGCTTGAACCCGTGTCTCCTGCATTGGCAGGTGGATTCTTAACCACTGTGCCACCAGGGAAGTCCCTACTTCAGTTGACATGCCATTTTCTTATATAACAACAGTATTATTAGCCCTAAATTAGCAACAGTTCCTCAGTATTATCTAATTCCCAGTCCATAATCAAATTTCCTCAATTCTTGAAAAAGAAGTATATTTTTTTACAGTTTATTTGTTTGAATCTGATTCTGTACAAGGTCCATGTATCCCATTTGACTGTCACTTGTCTTCTCTTTTATCTTGAAAATTCTCTCCCTCCTTTTCTCCCTTTGTCATCATTAACTTGTAGAAACTGGACCAAATATCCTTTTAAGTGCCTCATTCTTAAATATGAATAGACAATAAAGGATCTCCAGACTTTTGAGAGATGCCTCAAATGTGAAAGACAAAAAGTAAAGAAAGAAAAAAACAAACCCAGAGGAAACAGAAACAATGCAGTGAGCTGAAGAAAACTTTAAAAACACATTATAATTGATAACCTCAAAAAAATAAACAGAATAAATGGTATCAATGAAACAAAAACAAGGTGCAGTAAAAAGAGGACCTTTTGGAGAATAAGAATTCTTGGTAATTAAAATATGATAGCAGAAATTAAAAATTTCATAGGCAGGATGGAAGATAATGAAAGTAGAACAAAATGTCAAAAGTGGTATGATGGCAAAGAAAGGGTAAGAAAATTAGAAGATCTCTCTGGGAAGCCCCACATTCAAAAAAATAGAAAGATGCTCCAGAAAGAAAACAGAGAAAATGGAGGGGAAGGAGTCTTTCTCCTCTTCCTAGGAAAAAATTCCTGGAATTCAAAGACATCCATTTCCAAAGGAATTATTCACCATGCGCCCAGTACAGAGAATGACAAAAGACTAACATGAAGATATATTGTGATCAAATTTAAGAATACAAAGTGAAAAGAGAAGCTTTTAAACCTTCTGAACTGGGGTGGAGACAGGGTGGGGAGCACCTACCATGTATCACACAAAGCAGTAGGACTTAGAATGTCATTGGACTTCTCAGAAGCAACATGAAGAGTTAGGAAACAGTAGAACAAAGCCCTAATTTTCTGATGAAGATTACTTTCCTCATCTATGATTCTACATCCAGCCAAACTCTTCAGTCTGAGATCAAATAAAGATATTTTCAGATTATCAAGGTCTCAGATTTACCTCTCATGCACAAAAAGCTCTTGGAGGATTTACTCCACCAAAAGGAGTAAACCAAGGAGGAGGAAGACTTTAGAACCAGGATACAGGAGATCTGACATGAAAGAAAGCTGAAATGATAAGGAAGGGAAGTCCCAGAATGACAGTTGTATAGTCAAACCAGAGCATAATGAGACTAGAGCAGGGGAGTGTAGAGCTCTAGGAAGGCTGCCTCTGGAAAAGAAATGATATGGAAGGATTATTTGCTGTGCTGAAGGTATTGAGAGAGGAGGATTACACCTCTGTAAGATTCAGAAGAAGTAATAGGCACACAAAAAAACTAAGAAGGAAGAAAAGGAGATGTTTTTTAATCCAGGGACAACAAAAAGTTGTACAAAAAAAGAAATGTGATCATGGCATAACATGTAGCCCATAGTGAAGAATAATATCAACACTGGATAAAAAGATTGATTTGACTATATTGGGAGGATGAGGGGAGGAAAGCTCTGTGTGTGTGTATGTGTGTGCGTGTGCGTGTATGTCTGTATAGGCGTGTAGATATGTATAGGAGGGTTAATTCTTATTACAATTGTGTTAGAGACTGCAAGGTACTTATCCCAACATACATTCTTCTTTCTTCCTTAGAAATAGAACTATGGATATATCTGGGGTTTAATCTTTCCAGTTAAAAGACTACATTTCTCAGCTTAACTTGCAGCTAGGTATAGCCAGGTGTCTAGGTTCAGCAGAAGTATACAGTGGTACTTCCAGGAAATCTCCTTGAAAGGGACAGAGGAGTCTTCTACTGCTGATGGTCTGGAATGGGAAAGTGATAGTTGGCATTTCTGCCGTTATCATAGACCATGAGAATAATGGACACACACCAAAGATAGTAGACCACAGAGTTGGAAGGATCCTGGGGCCCTGATGACACTCTAAAGCTATCATATCAGCATTGGACTGGCTACCAATACATTTGTTTTATGCAAGATAATATATTGATACCTTTGTATATTTAAGTCATCATATTCAGGTCTCAGTTATATTAAGTAGCAGAACCAGATTTAACTGATTTATTCACTAGACAATATCTAAAATGAAATTTAAGAAATAACAGTATAAGCATGTTATTTAATAATACAGAGTTAAATACTAGAAGAAAAAAAGTTGGAAGTAGTTATTTTGGGCAGTGAGAATTGGGGTAAAATCAAATGATTACTATTTTTTCGTATAACTTTTAGAAATATTTGACATTTTAAGTTATGTACATGTATTACTTTGATAAAAGTTAAATTATTTGTTCAGGTACATTTTAATTAGTATGACAAGTAAAAATACACGTTCATTGCAAAAATTCAAACAATACAAAAGATATAAAGTTATGCTTCCCTTCAATATTTGTTGCCTTTTCCCTGTCTGAGAGTTCCACTCTTCTCCCCAGGGAAAATGGCTATTTGGTATGTGTCTCTCTGTACTTTTTTCTGTACGTTCATTTAGCATATAAGAGAAGCATAGTTTTTTTTCTTGTTTTTTTTAACATCTTTATTGGAGTATAGTTGCTTTACAATGTTATGTTAGTTTCTGCTGTATAACAAAGTGAATCAGCTATATGTATACATATATCCCCATATCCCCTCCCTCTTGCGCCTCCCTCCCACCCTCGCTATCCCACCCCTCTAGGTGGTCACAAAGCCCCGAGCTGATCTCCCTGTGTTATGCAGCTGCTTCCCACTAGCTATCTATTTTACATTTTGTAATGTATCTATGTCAGTGTTACTCTCTCACTTCGTCCCAGCTTACCCTTCCCCCTCCCCGTGTCCTCAAGTCCATTCTGTACGTCTGCGTCTTTATTACTGTCCTGCCCCTAGGTTCATCAGAACCATTTTTTTTTTAAAGATTTCATATATATGTGTTAGCATACGGTGTTTGTTTTTCTCTTTCTGACTTACTTCACTCTGTATGACAGACTCTAGGTCCATCCAACTCAGTACAAATAACTCAATTTCATTTCTTTTTATGGCTGAGTAATATTCCATTGTATATATGTGCCACATCTTTATCCATTCGTCTGTCGATGGACACTTAGATTGCTTCCATGTCCTGGCTATTGTAAATAGTGCTGCAATGAACACTGTGGTAGATGTCTCTTTTTGGTCTATGGTTTTCTCAGGGTATATGCCCAGTGGTGGTATTGCTGGGTCATATGGTAGTTCTATTTTTAGTTTTTTAAGGAACCTCCATACTGTTCTCCATAGTGGCTGTATCAATTTACATTCCCACCAACAGTGCAAGAGGGTTCCCTTTTCTCCTCACCCTCTCCAGCATTTATTGTTTGTAGATTTTTTGATGATGGTCATCCTGACTGGTGAGAGGATGGCCTCATTGTGGTGTTGATTTGCATTTCTCTAATGATTAATGATGTTGAGCATCCTTTCATGTGCTGGTTGGCAATCTGTATATCTTCTTTGGAGAAATGTCTATTTAGGTCTTCTGCCCATTTTTGGATTGGGTTGTTTGATTTTTGATATTGAGCTGCATGAGCTGCTTGTATATTTTGGAGATTAATCCTTTGCAAATATTTTCTCCCATTCTGAAGGGTTGTCTTTTCCTCTTCTTTATGGTTCCCTTTGCTGTGCAAAAGCTTTTAAGTTTCATTAGGTCCCATTTATTTATTTTTGTTTTTATTTCCATTTCTCTAGGAGGTGGGTCAGAAAGGATCTTGCTGTAATTTATGTCATACAATGTTCTGCCTATGTTTTGCTCTAAGAGTTTTACAGTGTCTGGCCTTACATTTAGGACTTTAATCCATTTTGAGTTTATTTTTTGTGTATGGTGTTCGGAAGTGTTCTAATTTCATTCTTTTACTTGTAGCTGTCCAGTTTTCCCAGCGCCACTTATTGAAGAGGTTGTCTTTTCTCCATTGTATATTCTTGCCTCTTTTATCAAAGATAAGGTGACCATAGGTGCGTGGGTTTATATCTGGACTTTCTATCCTGTTCCATTGATCTATATTTCTGTTTTTGTGCTAGTACCATACTGTCTTGATTACTGTAGCTTTGTAGTATAGTCTGAAGTCAGGGAGCCTGATTCCTCCAGCTCCATTTTTCTTTCTCAAGTTTGCTTGGGCTATTTGGGGTCTTTTGTGTTTCCATACAAATTTTGAAATTTTTTGTTCTAATTCTGTGAAAACTGCCATCGGTAGTTTGATAGGGATTGCATGGAATCTGTAGATTGCTTGGGTAGTATAGTCATTTTCACAATGTTGATTCTTCCAATCCAAGAACATGGTATATTTCGCTATCTGTTTTTATCTTCTTTAATTTCTTTCATCAGTGTCTTAAAGTTTTCTGCATACAGGTCTTTTGTCTCCCTAGGTAGGTTTATTCCTAGGTATTTTATTCTTTTTGTTGCAGTGGTAAATGGGCGTGTTTCCTTAATTTCTCTTTCACATTTTTCATCATTAGTGTATAGGAATGCAAGAGATTTCTGTGCATTAATTTTGTATCCTGCTATTTTACCAAATTCATTTATTAGCTCTAGTAGTTTTCTGGTAGCGTCTTTAGGATTCTCTATGTATAGTGTCATGTCATCTGCAAACAGTGACAGCTTTACTTCTTCTTTTCTGATTTGGATTCCTTTTATTTCTTTTTCTTCTCTGATTGCTGTGGCTAAAACTTCCAAAAGTATGTTAAATAACAGTGGTGAGAGTGAGCAGCCTTGTCTTGTTCCTGATCTTAGAGGAAATGGTTTCAGTTTTTCACCATTGAGAATGATGTTGGCTGTGGGTTTGTCATATATGGCCTTTATTATGTTGAGGTAAGTTCCCTCTGTGACTGCTTTCTGGAGAGTTTCATCATAAATGGGTGTTGAATTTTGTTGAAAGCTTTTTCTGCATCTATTGAGATGATCATATGGTTTTTATCCTTCAATTTGTTAATATGGTGTTTCACATTGATTGATTGATTTGTGTGTATTGAAGAATCCTTGCATTCCTGGGATAAACCCCACTTGATCATGGTGTATGATGCTTTTAATGTGCTGTTGGATTCTATTTGCTAGTATTTTATTGAGGATTTTTGCATCTATGTTCATCAGTGATATTGGCCTGTAGTTTTCTTTTTTTGTGACATCTTTGTCTGGTTTTGGTATCAGGGTGATGGTGGCCTTGTAGAATGAATTTGGGAGTGTTCCACCCTCTGCTATATTTTGGAAGAGTTTGAGAAGGATAGGTGTTAGCTGTTCGCTAAATGTTTGATAGAATTCACCTGTGAAGCCACCTGATCCTGGGCTCTTGTCTGTTGGAAGAATTTTAATCACAGTTTCAATTGCATTACTTGTGATTAGTTGTTCATATTTTCTATTTCTTCCTGGTTTAGTCTTGGAAGGTTGTGCTTTTCTAAGAATTTGTACATTTCTTCCAGGTTGTCCATTTGATTGGCATATAGTTGCTTGTAGTAATCTCTCATGATCGTTTGTATTTCTTCAGTGTCATTTGTTACTTCTCCTTTTTCATTTCTAATTCAGTTGATTTGAGTCTTCTCTCTTTTTTTCTTGATGAGTCTGGCTAATGGTTTATCAGTTTGTTTATCTTCTCAAGGAACCAACTTTTAGTTTTATTGATCTTTGCTATTGTTTCTTTCACTTCTTTTTCATTTATTTCTGAGCTGATCTTTATGATTTCTTTCCTTCTGCTAACTTTGGGGTTTTTTTGTTCTTCTTTCTCTAATTGCTTTAGGTGTAAGGTTAGGTTACTTGAGATGTTTCTTCCTTCTTGAGGTAGGATTGTATTGCTGTAAACTTCCCTCTTAGAACTGCTTTTGCTGCATCCCATAGGTTTTGGGTCATTGTGTTTTCATTGTCATTTGTTTCCAGGTATTTTTTGATTTCTTCAGTGATCTCTTGGTTATTTAGTAGCGTATCATTTAGCTTCCAAGTGATTGTATTTTTTAGTTTTTTTCCTGTCTCATAGCATTGTGGTTGGAAAAGGTACTTGATACAATTTGAAGTTTCTTAAATTTACCGAGGCTTGATTTGTGACCCATGATATGATCTATCCTGGAGAATGTTCCATGAGCATTTGAGAAGAAAGTGTATTTTGTTGTTTTTGGATGGAATGTCCTATAAATATCAATTAAGTCCATCTTGTCTAATGTGTTATTTAAAACTTGTGTTTCCTTATTTATTTTCATTTTGGATTTTTTGTCCATTGGCAAAAGTGGGGTGTTAAAGTCCCCTACTATTACTGTGTTACTGTTGATTTCCCCTTTTATGGTTGTGAGCATTTGCCATATATATTGAGGTGCTCCTATGTTGGGTGCATAAATATTTACAATTGTTATATCTTCTTCTTGGATTGATCCCTTGATCATTATGTAGTGTCCTTCTTTGTTTCTTGTTATTTTATTTTAAAGTCTATTTTGTCTAATATGAGAATTGCTACTCCAGCTTTCTTTTGATTTCCATTTGCATGGAATATCTTTTTCCATCCCCTCACTTTCAGTCTGTATGTGCCCTAGGTCTGAAGTGGGTCTCTTGTAGACAGCATATATATGGGTCTTGTTTTTGTATCCATTCAGCCAGTCTGTGTCTTTTCATTGGAGCATTTAATACATTTACATTTAAGGTAATTATCGATATGTATGTTCCTATTACCATTTTCATAATTGTTTTGGGTTTGTTTTTGTAGGTCTTTTCCTTCTCTTGTGTTTCCTGCCTAGCAAAGTTCATTTAGCATTTGTTGTAAAGCTGGTTTGGTGATGCTGAATTCTCTTAACTTCTCCTTGTCTGTATAGGTTTTAATTTCTCTGTCAAATCTGAATGAGATCCTTGCTGGCTAGAGTAATCTTGGTTGTAGGTTTTTCCCTTTCTTCACTTTAAATATGTCCTACCACTCCCTTCTGGCTTGCAGAGTTTCTGCTGAAAGATCAGCTGTTAACCTTATGGGGATTCCCTTGTATTTTATTTGTTGCTTTTCCCTTGCTGCTTTTAATGTTTTTCCTTTGTATTTAATTTTTGATCGTTTGATTAATATGTGTCTTGGCATGTTTCTCCTTGAATTTATCCTGTGTGGGGCTCTCTTTGCTTCCTGGACTTGACTGACTATTTCCTTTCCCATATTAGGGAAATTTTCAACTATAATCTCTTCAAATATTTTATCAGACCCAGGTCTTCTTCTGGGACCCCTATAATTTGAATGTTGGCACATTTAATGTTATCCCAGAGGTCTCTGAGACTGCCCTCAATTCTTTTCATTCTTTTTTCTTTATTCTGCTCTTCGGTGGTTATTTCCACTATTTTATCTTCCAGGTCACTTATCCATTCTTCTGCCTCAGTTTTTCTGCTATTGATTCCCTGTAAAGAATTTTTAATTTCATTTATTGTGGTGTTCATCATTGTTGTTTGCTCTTTAGTTCTTCTAAGTCCTTGTTAAACGTTTCTTGTATTTTTTCCATTCTATTTCCAAGATTTTGGATCATCTTTACTATCATTACTCTGAATTCTTTTTCAGGTAGACTGCCTATTTCCTCTTCATTTGTTAGGTCTGGTGGGTTTTTACCTTGCTCCTTCATCTGCTGCATATTTCTCTGTCTTCTCATTTTGTTTAACTTACTGTGTTTGGGATCTCCTTTTTGCAGGCTGCAAGTTCATAGCTCCCGTTGTTTTTGGTGTCTGCCCCCAGTGGGTGAGGTTGGTTCAGTGGCTTGTGTAGGCTTCCTGGTGGAGGGTACTGGTGCCTGTGTTCTGGTGGGTGGGGCTGGATATTGTCTTTCTGGTGGGCAGGCTGTGTCCGGTTTTGTGTTTTGGGGTGTCTGTGAACTTAGTGTGATTTTAGGCAGCCTCTCTGCTAACGGGTGGGGTTGTGTTCCTGTCTTGCTAGTTGTTTGGCATGGGGCATCCAGCACTGGAGCTTGCTGGCCGTTGGGTGGAGCTGGGTCTTAGCATTGAGACGGAGATCTCTGGGAGAGCTCTCGCCGATTGGTATTATGTGGAGCTGGGGCGTCTCTCTGGTGGTCCAACGTCCTGGACTTGGCTCTCCCACCTCGGAGGCTCAGGCTTCACACCCAGCCAGAGCACCAAGACCCTGCCAGCCACATGGCTCAGAAGAAAAGGAAAAAAAAAAGGGAAGAAAAAAAATAATAAAATTTAAAAAATTATAAAATAAAGAAATAATAAAATAAAAAAAGAGAGCAACCAAACCAATAAACAAATCCACCAGTGATAGCAAGCACTAAAAACTAAACTAAGATAAACATAAAAATCAGAAACAAATCAGTCGCAGACAGCAAACCCCTAGTCTACAGTTGCTCCCAAAGTCCACTGCCTCAATTTTGGGAATATTCATTGTCTATTCAGGTATTCCACAGATGCAGGGTTCATCTAGTTGATTGTGGGAATGTAATCTGCTGCTCCTGAGGCTGCTGGGAGAGATTTCCCTTTCTCTTCTTTGTTCGCACAGCTCCTGGGGTTCAGCTTTGGTTTTGGCCCCACCTCTGTGTGTAGGTCTCCCTCAGGCGTCTGTTCCCCACCCAGACAGGAGGGGGTTAAAGCAGCGGCTGATTAGGGCTCTTTTGCTGTCTCAGGCCGGGGAGAGGGAGGGGTATGGTAGTCATAATTGGAATGCGATGGGAGCCTGCAGCGGCGGGAGCCTGCAGCGGCAGAGGCCAGCATGACATTACAACAGCCTGAGGTGCTCTGTGTGTTCTCCCGGGGAAGTTGTCCCTGGATCTGGGGACAGTGGCAGTGGTGTGCTGCACAGGCTCCTGTGGGGTTGGGGGTGGGTATGGGTAGTGACCTGTGTTTGCACATAGGATTCTTGGTGGCAGCGGCAGCAGCATTAGCATTTCATGCCTGTCTCTGTGGTCTGAGCTGCTAGCCACAGCTCATGCCCATCTCTGGAGCTTGCTTAGGTGGTGCTCTGTCTCCTGTGGGCACACATGGAAGGAATCCCCTCTCCTCACACACTCCGAAACAATAGTCTCTTTCCTCTTCGGCAGGTCCAGACTTTTTCCCTGACTCCCTCCCAGCTAGTTTTAGCGCACTAGCCCCCTTCAGTCTGTCTTCACGCAGCCAACCCCAGTCCTCTCCCTGGGATCTGACCTCCGAAGCCCAAGCCTCAGCTCCCAGCCCCCACCCGCCCCGGCGGGTGAGGAGAAAATTGTCTCAGGCTGGTGAATGCTGGTCGACACTGATCCTCTGTGCAGGAATCTCTCCACTTTGCCCTCTGCACCCCTGTTGCTGTGCTCTCCTCCATGGCTCCAAAGCTTCCCCCCTGCCCACCTCCCATCTCTACCAGTGAAGGGGCTTCCTAGTGTGTGGAAACTTTTCCTCTTTTACAGCTCCCTCCCAGAGGTGCAGGTCCTGTCCCTATTCTTTTGTCTCTGTGTTTTCTGTTTTCTTTTGCCCTACCCAGGTACGTGGGGATTTTCTTGCCTTTTGGGAAGTCTGAGGTCTTCTGCCAGCATTCAGTAGGTGTTCTGTAAGAGTTGTTCCACATGTAGATGTATTTTTTTTTCACACACATACACTGTATTTTATTTTTATAAGAGATAAATAGACTGACACCAAGCATTGTAAATGGATGACCACAACAAAAGCAACAATGATTGCAGTTACCAAACACGAAACACACTCATACTATGTCATAATATTGATATTCAGTCCAGTAGTCCTCCACTGTAACAGCCCCTTTACTTTGCAGTGAAAATTGATTTGTATATTCTTTGCTTCTGAGTCCTTGTGGGATTTTTTTTTTAATTCAAACAGAAAGTCACAAAAATTATAATCATCCTCATCAGTTCACTCAGTCCCATGTAATTAATTTTTTTTTTCATCTTGATCTTTTGTTAGCACTTTTATGAGTTCATCAGTTTTTCATTAGAGTTCTGAAAATGCTTATTCATTCAGTTCAGCAGTACAATCAGTTACCAGAAACCTGTACTTGTCAGAGTCTTTTCCATGAATTCCTTGAAGATAAAACCCTTTTATAGGAACATATTTGCAAAAGCATCAGAGTACACCCAGAACTGTCTGTAAATGACAAAAGACTTAAAAGTGACCACGGTTAAAGACTTGATGAAAGTTCATAATAATGCAATTGACAAGGAAATTTAGTTATTGCTGAGATATACATTTTAAAGTAATAACTAGAATTATGACTTATAACATTATACCAGAACATATAAGATTTTTAGAAATTTCATGTAATGTCTGAAACATTTATATTAACATATTTCCATACAAACAACCCAATGAAACTTTAGTATTAGTTGTTTTGTTTGTTTTTTTATACTGCAGGTTCTTATTAGTCATCAATTTTATACATATCAGTGTATACATGTCAATCCCAATCGCCCAATTCATGTAGATGTATTTTTGATGTAATTGTGGGGAGGAAGGTTATCTCCACGTCTTACTTCTCTGCCATCTTGAAGGTCCCCCCCATAGTTTTATTTTTATTAAAAATGGATTTCAAATTTTAAAAAAATTTTATTGGAATATAGTTGATTTACTATGTTGTGTTAGTTTCAGGTGTACAGCAAAGTGAATCAGTTATACATATACATATATCCACTCTATTTTTAGATTTTTTTCCCATAGCCCATTACAGAGTACTGAGTAGAGCTCCCTGTGCTGTACAGTAGGTTCTTATTAATTATCTATTTTATATGTAGTAGTGTGTATATGTCAATCCCAATCTCCCAGTTTATCCCTCCCCTTCCTTATCTGCTGGTAACCATAAGTTTGTTTTCTATTGATACATCTGTGACTCTACTTTTGTTTTGTAACTACGTTCATTTGTACCCTTTTTTTAGATTCCACATATAAGCAGTATCATATGATATTTGTCTTTTCTGTGTCTGACTTACTTCACTCAGTATGACAATCTCTAGGTCCATCCATGTTGCTGCAAATGGCATTATTTTGTTCTTTTTATGGCTGAGTAATATTCCATTGTATACATGTGCCACATCTTCTTTATCCATACCTCTGTTGATGGACATTTAGTTTGCTTCCATGTCCTGGCTATTGTAAATAGTGCTGCAATGAAAAAAGTGGATTTAAATTTTGATAAAGTACTCATGAGGAAATATTTAGGCTTATAATGGTTGTTATTTGTTTATATTTTTAGAATTCGAGATGCAAGCATGCAGTTTAAAAGTCACCAAAATGATTTTCAGAGAGTACAGAAAGAATTGAGTCAGTTGCAACATGAGTTAAAAATTAAACAAAGACAATCACAAATCTTCAGGTAAGATTATCTTTAAAGAATTGAAAATTATAGTATTGAAAATATACACTCATTTAATACTAACTTTATAAACATTCAAACACGTTTTAGTAATATAGTTTCTATATTTATATAGTTTAATATTATAGTGTTGTTGAAAAAAATGGAAACACTTCACTTTTTTTTAAACTATTATCTCAGCTAAATAGTTTTGCCAATAACATTTAAATTAGGCAAACACCTTGTTCTGATTTTGCAGTGACATTTAGAATGAAAGCACAATAACTAATTCATTTTCCTCTTGGCCAGTATTTCTTGGTATACTTGATCCCCTGACTGACAGTCCAGTGACATGAAAAGAATAGAATGGGGAAACTTTCTAATTGGATAGTAATAGACCTCCTAAATTTAGAAATTTCCAATATAAATGGTATTAAATCTGCTTTTATATAATCTTTGAAGGCTTTATAATAACTAAAGGTAAAGCCCAATGTTCTAAAGAAAATAGGAAGTACTTTTTAAAAATGGAATTGAATATATTGAGAATATCAGAAAGAATGATTAATTTTTAAATTGAGTAACTTTTAGCTCTTAGAAAAGGGAAATAAGTTAAATGAACATTATAAATAGACACAGGTTCAGGATGACTAAAAAAAAATATGCCGGGTAAATACTTTTAATGTTCTTATGTTTTCCAATCTACTTATTATTATTGGGAATATTGTTCTGTTAAAAAAATTATCTGGGCTAATAATTTTTTTATGCAATATCTGGTGATAACCTGTTAGCCATCTAACCTTTCATTAATGCCTTGCACGTAACTGATGCTAAATAAATAATTTTTGAATGAATGAATGAGTCTACTCACAAAACAGATGACAATTTTTGTCATCAGAAATCTTCTCTGTCCTTTCCTAGAAATCTAGTATTGAACCAGCAGGATATCACCCAGGTGACCCCAACTCTCCATTTTAGTCAGGACCATCAGTATTCAATCTTGGCCCCAACAATAGCTTTGGCTCAGGTCCACTCGGGAAGTCCCATTTATTTTATCCAGATATGCCATTATGGATGGCAGGATTGACTAAATTTTAAAGGTTAGACTAGGACTAGATTAGAAAATTAATGCTGCTTCAGGATATTATGGACTGATAAAGTCAGTCTTTATTATTCACATTTTACATGTAATTTGTAGTATTTTAAATTCTTGAGGAAAGTTATACACATTTAAATGTTATTTTTATTCTGTGTTGTAATTTTGTCATCATTTTGCATTATACTTTTACTGCTTATTTTTTCAAATGTTTCCAAAAGATCTGTGATTTTTGTTTACTTTTAGATAAAAGACCACAAATTGGGAGTTTTGGGATCTGATTTATATAAAAAAGTAACACTTACTAGAAATTTTAGAAGTAACCATTTAACTAGACAGTATAAATAAAAGTTTGTGACAGATGAATAAAAATAATTACAGGTTTTATTAATACTCTCACTAGTAGGTACATTGCATGGGAAAAGGCAGTCTGGTGAAAATAAAATCAAACCAAAAGTTGTAGAGTTCAGTGATTTTGTTGCATTACTAAAAGCTCATTTTAAACTAGTTTACTGATTATTTAAAAAAAATATCTACCAGAACGTAAAACTTCGAGTTTGCTGTGGATAAAGAAAAGGAGCTTATAATCTTCTCTCTTAAAGTGGTAAAGAAAAGAAGCTTGAGCTTTAGCTACTCAGATGTAATCATCTTTATTTATGGAGTCCAAAAGGAACTTTCAAGAGGTCAATGCACTATGTCTTTGAGTCACTTTGCTCTTTTAAAATTATTCTCTCATTTGTTTAATTGCAATAGCGCTTAATCACCTAGCCTCCAGCAAAGTGTTCTTCATGCTTTGTATTTTCCCTGACCTCATTTCCAACCTGTCTCTCGCAAGGGGGTGATGAGGAGTAGCTGTGGAATGCCTCAGTTGGCTCAGCACAACTGCTATTCAGAATAAAGTGTCTTTTGAGAATGGAAATTAACTTTTGAAAACCTATAAAATAGATACTAAAAAACAATATGGAATATAGGTATACTTCACTTTATGTAAAGTTGTGTATAACTCCAATATTCCAAATCAGTCCATATTTGAAATATTTTGGTAGTGCTTACTTTTATAGGATTCCTATTGTGAATCTTTCATAAATTATTTGAAATATAGTTATCCTTTAATTTTTCTTGTTTGTAAATCCAGACTCTGTCATCTCTGAAATTTTCAAGCCAGCTCCCCAAATCTCTCACTTTCACACCAACTCTTCAGCCACATTATGGCTTCTAGTTTTGTTTTTTGTTTTTTGTTTTCTGATTTTCCCAACCATTTCCTGGCCTTTGTTTTCTAGCCTTGATCCCATAATCAGCTCATGTCTTTTTTAAACAACTTTAGTGAGATATAAGTTACATACTACAAAATCCACCCCTTTTAAGTAGACAATGTAATGATTTTTAGTAAACTTACTGAGTTGTGCAACTATTACCACATCCAATATTAGAACATTTGAGTCATCCTGAGAAGATCCTCATGCCATTCGCAATCTCTGTCTTCACCACCATTCCTAGGCAATTGCTTATCTTCTTTCTGTTTCTATAGATTTGTATTTCTCTGGACAATTCAAATATATGGAATCCTACAATATGTGGTCTTTTATATCTGACATCTTTCAATAATGTTTTTGATGTTTATCCATGTTGTATCATGCATCAGTACTTTGTTCCTTTTTATTGCTAAATAGTGTTCCATTGTCTGAACATACATTTTATTTATGCATTTATTAATTGAAGGACATTTGGATTGTTTCTGCTTGTTGGCACTTATGAATAATGCTGCTATAAACATTCACATGTAAGTCTTTGTGTGGATGTATGTTTCATTTCTTTTGAGTAGATACGTAAGTGTAGAATTACTGAATCATATGGTAAATTGATATTTAACCTTTAAGAAACTGCAAAACTCTTTTGCAAAGTGGCTGCACTATTTTACATTCCTACCAGGAATGAGGATTCTACTTTCACTGTGTTCTTGACAACATTTCTTATTGTCTTGTCTTTTTTTTAATAGTAGCCATTCTAGAGGCTGTGAAATGGTACCTCATTGTGCTTTGATTTGTGTTTCCCAAATGACTAATGGTGTTGAACATCTTTTCATGTGCTTATGAACCATTTTTATAGTTATTTGGTGAAATATCTATTAAAATATTTTTTTCTATTTTTCATTGGTTTGTTTTCTTGTTATCAGATTATAAGAGTTCTTTGTATGTTCTGGGTACGAGTCTTTTATTTGAAATATGATTTGCAAATATTTTCTCCCAGTCTGTGGCAAGTCTTTTCGTTTTTTTAATTGTGTCTTTTCGAAGAACAAAAGTTATTATTTTTAGTGAAATACAGTTTAATCAATGTTTTCTTTTAGGGATTGTGCTTCTGGTAATGTATCTAAGAACTCTGCCTAACCAAAGGTCACAAAGATATTTTCCAGTAGTTTCTTCTAAAGGTTTTATAGTTTTAGCTCTTACATTTAGGTCTGTGATCCATTTTAACTCTTGTGAATGATGTAAAGTAAGGATCTAAATTCATCTTTTTTTTAATGTGAATATTCAGTTATTCTAGCACCGTTTGTTAAAAAGACTATTCTTTCCCTATTGAGTTGCCTTGGTCCCTTTACCTAAAATCAATTCACCATGAATGGAAGGAATTATTTCTGGACTCTCTATTCTATTTTATTCATCTATTGATGTATATCTATTCTTAATGTCAGTACCACACTCTCTTGAATATTATAATTTTTAGTGAATTTTGAGATCAAGAAATGTAAGCCCTTAACATTTCTTTGTTTTCAAGATTGTTTTGGCTATTCTGGGCACCTTGTATTTCCATATAAATTTTAGGAAAGTCTTGTCAATTTCTGAAAAATAGCCTACTGGGATTTTGATAGGTATGGCATTAAACCTATAGATCAATTTGGGGAGAATTGCCATTTTTAAAATGTTGAATTTTTCAATCCAAGAATCCATATATCTTTCCACTGAGATCTTTAGTTCTCTCAGAAATGTTTTGTTTTTAGTATACAAGTCTTGCACTCCTTTTATTAAGTTTATTTCTAAATATTTTATTCTTTTTGATGTTATGACCAGTGGGATTTTTTCTTAACTTTATTTTTGGGATTCATCATTGCTAGTAAACAGATTGGTTTTTGCACATGGTTTATGTATCCTGTGATCTTGATGAACCCATTTATTCTAGTATTTGTGTGTGTGTGTGTGTGTGTGTGTGTGTGTGTGTGTGTGTGTGTGTATTCTTTAGGATTTTCTTCATAGAGTATGTTTCTGCATAGAGGAGTTTACCAATACTCCAGCTACTTTTACCTCTGCTTATTTACCCTTAAAACCCTCAGTTTTTATACCCACTTACAGGTTGTTAAACACCAGGCCCTCAATTTCTTCAATACTATTCTAAATCCTCAATATTCTGTTTAAAATCTTTGTGCTACTCATCTCTCACCAGCTGTGTGTCTTGCCTTGTATTTCACAAAGAGAGTTAAAGTTATCAACACAGGTGTATTTCCTGTGAGTCAAATGATACTTAAGTTTCAGAACCCCGCACTCAGGACCCCCTTCCAAGCTTCTGGGAGGGCCCCTGGCAAAAGTAAGACGGTTTTAAATTATAATTGTAAAAATTCTGTCTCTTTGCACTCTGATTTCCCTTCTGCTACTTCTGATGTCAGTATGCCTTTGGAGTAGTCACTGGCATTTGGGGAATCTGAGAGAGAAAGTTGTTTTGGGAATATACATTATAACTGCCATTTGGAAAGACATTTTAGACTGCTTCAATTACACAAGCAAGACATTGCAGACTAAAAATAGGGATGTGTATGAATTTTTTTGAATTAATGGAGTAAAAGCAATAAAGATGAACAATTTAAACAATAGAAATTATTCTGTCATAAAAAACAAATTATAACATTTTTTCAGATTACATCATATGAGATACATTTTCAATAAAATCTCTTGGATTATTTTGTAATCCATTCAATGAAGAGGAGTTAATTATTTGAATACATTGGAGAAAGATTTAAGTTTCTTGCTGATTTGACCAAAGCTGCTGACATCACTGAATATAACATAAATATCATAGTATACCACTTCAAGGACATCTGAGATAAGCTGGTTCATGAGTTTCATCATTTCAAAGACAATTTAAGATGTCATTTTCCAAGAAAACTTGAAATGCCAAAAATTTTATCATATATGAAAAATTTTTATTAGGATTTTCCCAAATTTGACAATGCTTAATATTTACATGATATTACCAATAATGGGCTGTGAAGCTAAAAGAATCTTTCTAAACTACCACGGATAATAAAACTAATGGCCTTGCTAGATGAAAGGCTGTATAATTTTTATATTCTCTCCACACAAAGTATTATTATAAAATGGTTCTCATATGAAAAGTGCTTGTAAAGCATGTAGCCAAAAATTGTAGCCAAAAAAAGTATTGTAGAGCTGTTACTTATTAAAAAGTTACATTGTTTTTCTGTATTTTGTGATATTGATGAGATTTATTAACTTTTAAAATTTTATTTGTAACGATTTTTCTCAATCTATAAGTGCACATTTTTAAACCTAATTTTGTAGTCATCTTTTACAAGAAAGCCATCCCTCTATCCACACCAATCATATAAGATCTAGGCCGCACAAAATGTGATGGATCTGCTCTTCGCTAAGAGGCTTGATTTTTCTGTTTCCTGCCTTTTTTCCCTACAGAAGCACATGCATCCGTATCTGGTCTTTCTTCTATTAAATATCCCTTTAGGCCTTGACCCCCATGTGCATGACTTGCTCCCAGCAGCTGCCTTACATCGGGCCCATTAGGCCTTTAACCTTGACTTAGTTCATAGTTCTTGTCTCTGTCTTACCACTTCCTGGCTTCGCATTCAAACTTCCCATCCTCACCGTTGCTCCCCTTTGCTTTAGTTATCTGTTGGACTCTTTATTTGATTTTTTTTTGGCTTTTTTTAAATTGAAGTATAGTTGATTTACAATGTTGTGTTAATTTCTGCTGTACAGCAAAGTGATTCAGTTATACATGTTATATACATTCATTTTTATATTCTTTTCCATTATGGTTTATCTCAGGATATTGAATATAGTTCCTGTGCTATACAGTAGGACCTTGTTGTTTATCCATTCTATATGTAATAGTTTGCATCTGCTAACCTCAACCTCCCAATCCATCCCTCCCTCACCCCCACCCCTTTCTTTGATTTTTTTTTTTTTTTGAAATCAACATCTCTCTTAGCTCCCTGGTCTGCATGCTGATTGAGGATTCCCTGTGGCTTTTGGTCACTCAGGTGGACCTTATTAATTAACCACACAGAATGACACCACCCTTCTTCTTCCCGGCAAAGGCTAATCTTTCAGCCTTTGTTTTACATCTGTCCTTTCTTTCTAGCTCTTTGCACAAGAAATGATCACATCTCTTGCCTGTGTTTTTTAGCCTCTGTGACTACACTCATACTGTCTGCTCAGCTCTGTAAACGCTCAGGTGTCTCCCATCCTAACAAACCATTCTACTGTGTATCTTCCGTTTTCTCTCCTTGCTGCCTCAATCAAGGTTCTTGATTGCTGGTACCACATAACTATTTTCTCACTTCTGCTTTACTGCTCAGTCTTTTCCTACCTGAAGCCTCTCTCTGAGGTCACCAAAGACCTCCTTAATACCGGATGTAATGGACTCTGTTCAGCCTCTGTCTGAGGCCTTAGGCACTGACCACAACTCTCTACTTTAAATTCTCTTATCCCCTGGCTTTTCCGATGTTATCTTTTTGGCTTTTCTTTTAACTCACTGGTTGCTCCTCTGTCGTCTCCTTTGAGGGTTTCTTTTCTGATTTATTCCCATAAATATTAGTGTTGTACAGTATTTTATCCTCAGTATTTCTTACTTCTTTATTCCTCCAACAGAGTGATCTATTTTTTTCACTCATTCATTCATTCATTCATCAATATGTGTTGAGTACATACTATGTGGTAGGTACTGTGCTAGGTGCAAGGGAGACTCTGATGAACAAGACAGATACAGTCTCTGCATAATAGATCTTAGTCTACTTAGGTAGATAAATATTAACCAAATAATTAACTCCCATGGCTTCAGTCATCATCTTTTTGCTGATAACACTCATATCCTTGTCTGCATCTTGCTTGATTATTAGGTAAATGATACCCAGGACATCTGAAGTAATAAAAATCATTGAGATGGTAAAAAAACATGTGGTTACTTTGAGCTGTGGCATTTGATGTAGGAAAAGCACTGGATCAGTCACTTAAAAAGGTTTCATTTATTATTACCCCAGGTTTTACACTGCCTGTAGGACTATAGCACAGGAAGAATGCTGTCTACAAATCTGAGATTCTCTTTTAGGCTCAGTGACTAAGTCAGTTTTTAATTTTTAAAATTTATTTTATTTATTTTTTTTGGCTGCATTAGGTCTTCATTGCTGCAGGCGGGCTTTCTCTAGTTGTGGCGAGCGGGGGCTACTCTTCATTGCGGTTTTCTGGCTTCTCATTACGGTGGTTTCTCTTGTTGTGGAGCACGGGCTCTAGGCGCGTGGGCTTCAGTAGTTGTGGCATGTGGGCTCAGTAGTTGTGGTTTGTGGGCTCTAGAGCACAGGCTCTGTAGTTGTGGCACACAAGCTTAGTTGCTCTGTGGCATGTGGGATCTTCCCAGACCAGGGATCAAACCTGTGTCCCCTGAACTGGCAGGTGGATTCTTAACCACTGCGCCACCAGGGAAGTCCTGACTAAGTCACTTCTGACTGAATTTCCTTCACTAAATGTTTGCTGTTAAATTAATTTTAAAAGATTAATAGAAAAATGTGTATGAAAGTAGTTAGCTATCTTTAATTATAGTTAAAATATTATAACACAATGGAAATGAGTTGGGGTGACCACATACCTCAGTCTTCCTGGGATAACCCCAGTTTGTATGTTATCTCAGCAAAATGCAGATAGCACCTACTTTTACTTTCATAACTGTCTCCATTTAAACAGTAGATTGTATGGTCACTCTAAAACCATTTTTCAAAGAAAACCTTTTTTCAAATACATATTTTTTATTATGCTTGCCATTTTTAAAAATCCTAACTTTTCCTTACTTCTTTACAGTCAGAGATTGACAGAATACAAGTATCTCTGGAATAAGACTCTTTCATTACTTACTTTTAGTAAAAGGGAGCTAACCAGTATTAAAAATGAAGTATATGATAATTTTCAAAACTGGACTTCACTGAAAGGAGAAGTTTTTCTACAAATTAAATCCATAAGTGAAACAGCCTTGACAGGTTTGTTATATATATTTAGAACATAATCGTCCTTTTTTTGGTAAATGGTATATCATAAGTAATGAAATAATGATACTTCATTTTATGTGATGGGAATTATGATTAATTTTAAACCTGTTATTTGTTAGTATACTAGATGATCATTAAGATCTATTCCATCCCTGAAATTTAATAATTATAGGCCTGATCTAAGATAAGCTCTGATACATCAATCTTGAACTGTGACCAGAAGTCTGGTTATTCCTGTTAATTGTACAAATTTGTATTTTAAAACTTCTTTTCTGTTAATGGCTGAGTAGCTCTAATTAGATCAGATTTCCCACAGATAACAACTATAAATTCTGGACAAAGTAACTACCTAAAAACACTGGAGAGTGACCAAGACCAAGCACATGGAGGGAGCATAAGAAAAATTGAAAGAAGGCCTATTACTATTTGAAAAAAGCCAATCTAAAACGGCTATGTACTGGATTATTCCAACTGTAATATATGACATTCTGGAAAAGGCAAAACTATGGAAATAGTGAAGAGGTCAGTGGTTGCTAGGGTAGGAAGGAAAGATGAATAGGTAGAGCATGGAGTATTTTAGGGCAGTGAAACTATTTTGTATAGTATAGTGGTGGATAGGTGTCCTTATACATTTTGCCAAAACCCATAGAATATACAACGCCAAGAGTGTACCCTTAATGTAAGTTATAGATTTGGGATGGTAATGATGTGCCAATGTAGGCTCATTAATTGTAAAAAATGTACCACTGTGGTGCAGGATGTTGATGGTGGGGGAAGCTATGCATGTGGGGGGGGGGCAGGGAGTATCTGGGAATTCTCTGTACTTTCTGCTTAATTTTACTATGAACCTAAAACTGAACTAAAGAAATCTATTATTTTTTTAATTGAAAGAAGGGGATGGCACTGGGTGAATTCCCTGTTTGTTGTTGTTGTTTGTTTTGGTGTTTTTTTTATGGCTATTAGATTGAGGGCAGGGTACAATCTATTCCAAGCAGGGAAGCTAGAACTTTGATAGAAATCTATAGTCTTTTTGGCTTTAAGACTGGAGGACAGAAATCAAGGCAGCCCCAGCTTTGAGAAGTGAGAGGATATCCTTGAAAAGAGATAGAAAGTGAGAGCTCAAATTTTGCATATAAACTCTTCCCAAATCTCTGGCTTATCCCTAGAATATGTGTGTACAGGGAAGACTCTTAAGTAGCTCATCTAAGGCTAAAGCAATTGACATTACCTGCTACCTACCCTAGGGGAAACAGTCTTTAGTATTTGAGTTCAGCCAAGTTAACTACCTGTTAAAACAAAGCAATACCAAAAAAAAAAAAAAAAAAATCAATACTCCAGAGGAACATAACAGAATCCAGTGTCTCCATAACATAACATCCGCAATGTTTAGGATACAATCCAAAACTACTTGAACTGGGAAGAAACAGGAAAATGGCTTCTACTCAAAAGAGTAGACAGTCAATAGAGACCAACCCTGAGGTGGGCCAGATGATATCATTAGCTGACTAGGATTTCAAATCAGCTGTTAACTATGTTCAATGACATAGAGGAAAATAAGCTAATAATGAATGAAAAGAGAGAAAATCTCAGCAAGAAACTATTAAAAATTGGAAAGTCAAGAATTAAAAAATACAATATCTAAAATAAAAATTTACTGGATAGACTTTTATAGCATATTGTGATTACCAAAGAAAGAATCAATGAACTTTAAGATAGATCATTAGAAATTATTCAATTTTAAGAAGAGAGATAAACACTGAAAAAAGTGAACAGAGCCCCAGGGAAGGGTTAAAATGTACCATAAGTAATAAATATCAGTAAATATGAAACTCTTTTTTCCTTTGAATTGAAAAACTGTCTATGCTCATTTAAAGTAAGAATTATAATATCATATGGTGGAGGTTATAAAGTATGTTGATTTAACATATGACAGCTAGAGCATAAAGGACAGGGGGATGGGGTAATAGATCCATATGGTTGCACGCTTTTTGTATTTTATGTGACATGGTGCAACATTCATTCTATGTAGACTAAGAAATTAAGGATGTATAATCCCTAGAGCAACCACTAAAAAAAATACAAAAAGCTAATAATAATGGAGAATTAACATCATCTGACTCTAAGATTTATTATAAAATCACAGTAATCAAGTCAGTGTAATACTGGCATATGGATCAACAATAGATCAATGGAACAAAATAGCCTTGTAAATGACCCCTGTTGATAATGATCATTTCACTTTTGACAAGGCACCAAAACAATTCAATGGGAAAAAGAAAGTCTTTCAACCAACTGTGCTGGAACAACTGAATAGCCATATAGGAAAATATACCTTGACTCCTTAACTCCATAAAAATTAATTCAGGATTAATCAGAGCTAAATATAAAAGCTAAAACAATAAAAGAAGAAACAGGAAAATATCTTCATGAATTGATAGTAAATGAAGGTTTCTTGGATAGTACACAGAAGTAAGAATAACAAAAGAACAAAAATTGATGAATTAGACTTAATCAAGTTAAAAACTTACGCTCATCAAAAGATGCCGTTAAGAAAATGAATAGGTAAGACACAGACAGAGAAAATATTCAAAAAATCTGTGACAAAGGACTGCTGTCCGAGTTACATAAAGAACACCTACAAGTCAAAAGTAGAAGGACAAGTGATCCAACCAAAAATGGCCAAAAGATTTGAATAGACACTTTACAAGGAAAGATACACAAATGACCAATAAGGACATGAAAAGGTGCTCAGCATTATGAGTCATAGGGAAATGCAGATTGAAACCACAGTGAGATACCAGTACATACACACTAGGTTGGCTAAAATGAAAAAAAATGACAACAGCAAATTTTGGTGAGGAAGGAAGGCAACTGGAACTCTCAAACAAATTGGTGAGAGTATAAAATGTTACAGCCACTTTGAAAAAGGATCTGACAGTTTTTTTAATAAAACTAAAGATACATCTGTCTGATGTCTCTGAAATTCTTCTCTTTGGAATTTACCATCTCCCCCAAATGAAAACATATGTCCATAAAAATATTCAACAACTTTATTCAAGCTTTATTCAAAATAGCCTTAAGTTGGTAAAAGCCCAGAAGTACATCAGTAGGATGGATTATCAAAAAAAATGGCTGAATAAACAGTGGAATATAGAATGAACTACAGTAATGCAGTAACTTGGATAAACATCAAAAATATTACGCTGCCTGAAAGTAACCTTACACAAATAATGCACATTGTAAGATTCCATTTATATGATGTTCTAGAATAGGCAAAACTAATCTATAGTGGGAAAAAAAAAACAAAAACAGAAGTTACCTCAGAGGGGAGGATTGACTGGAAAGGGGGCATGAGGGCACTTTCTTTGGTGATAGTAATGCTCTCTACTTTGATAGAGGTTTGGGTTACACAGTGATGGATTTTTCAAAACTCATCTATTGGTACATTTGAGATTTATGCATTTCTTTGTGGGTATATTTCACTCAAAAAATAGAAATCTAGGGGCTTCCCTGCTGGCGCAGTGGTTGAGAATCTGCCTGCCAATGCAGGGGACACGGGTTTGAGCCCTGGTCTGGGAAGATCCCACATGCCGCGGAGCAACTGGGCCCGTGAGCCACAACTACTGAGCGCTGCGCGTCTGGAGCCTGTGCTCCACAACAAGAGAGGCCGCGACAGAGGCCCGCACACCGCGATGAAGAGTGGCCCCCGTTTGCCACAACTAGAGAAAGCCCTCATACAGAAACGAAGACCCAACACAGCCATAAATAAATAAATTAAAAAAAAAAAAAGAAAACTGACCTAATTATTAAAAAAAAAAAATAGAAATCTATATTGAACGCTAATTAACAATGTGCGTGCTGAAGTATTTAGGGAGTCAAATATATTGACTTATCTTGAAATGCAAAAATATGTAAGATGGATAGAGGAATAGCTATGTTATAAAGCAAATATAGTAAAATGTTAATTGGAGAATCTAGGTGGTGTGTATATTTGAGTTCACAGTACAGTTCTTCCAACTTTTCTGTATATTTTAAATTTTTTATAGTTAAATGTTTGAAAAAGAAAGCATTCTAACCATATAACTTCAGCTTCCTAATTTTATTATATAATATGTGCCTTTAGAAATGAGTTGTATATGACAATACTCAAAATTTTTAACTAATTTTGAGAATTAAATTTGGACAAATACAGATGAATATTATAACAACCATGTTTTCAACTGCAAAAATTGTTAATTTTTAATACTTTACCTTTAAAAAAAGAAAATATTTTTCAAATATAAAGTACTGTTAAAGTATTGTTATACTTTAATATGTATGCATGTACTAATTGTATTTATTATTTTTACATTAGATTTTAAATTTTATATAGATGGTATCTTATACTTTGAACTTGCTTTTTTCATTCAGTTATGTTTTTGAGATCAATATTAATATAGATAAAATATCACATGTATGTTAGTGTCCTAGTTCAGCAGACATTGAATCAAAGGTATAAGTGCACGTAGTTTATTTGGGAAGTGAAGTTCACGCAGGTATAGGGACAGAAAGGCAGCCAATAAAGGTTGCACTATTACAGTGGGCAACTGGAGCTTAATCCCATGAAGAAACTGAGAAATGGTTTAAAACACATGCCTCAGAATTCCTCACTCAAGGAGTGAGGGAGCTGGACATCAACTCCCAAGAGTCATTGGTTAAGGGCTGCTCCCAGATAGTGTAAACTCCTTGGCACCTGTAGTCTGCCATTTGGTGGGAAGTGCTACTTTCTGCAGTTCCAGGGAAAAGATTCCTCCAGCACAGAGATGCAAATAGTGGGAACTGGAAGTTGGTAGAAGAACATTGAAAGGTTCAAGGGATATGCGCAGGGCACTGACAGTGTCCACTACAGTTAATAATATAGATATACTGTATTTTATGCATCATTTCCATTATTTGAACATTCACATATATCTTTTGATGAATGTATGCCTTTGTTTCTTTCCGGTAAATACCTAGGAGTAGAATGGCTGGGTCTTATGGTAGGTTATATTTAACTTTTTAAGAAACTACCCAGTAGTTTTCCAAAGTGGTTGATCCTTTTAAATCCCTACCAGCAAAGTATGAGAGTTCTAGTTGCTCCATATCCTTGTCAACACCTAGTGTTGTCAGTCTTTTAAATTTTAGCCATTTTAATGGGACAAATATAGAGGATATTAATCCACATTCAAATCACGTCTCGATAATTTTCTCATTTTTGAGTGTCTTGTCACATCTTATTATAGAATATTTACCTCATAATGTCAGTAATGATGAACTCAGTCATACCAGAATAGGAGAAGCATCAGCTCTACCCGTTTTTGTTTTCATTTGTGTTGCATTATTAGTATCTTCCCTAATGCATGATTTCTTTGGGGGAATCTTTTAAGCTAATTGTCCACTTTAGGACTTAGTTTAAGTAAACCACAGAGGAGCACATAGACTGCAATATGTCACAATCACAGAAAGAGATAGAAAAGCAAGGAGGTACTGACAACCCCTCTGCATGGAGGAATATTACTCCTTCCTCACTTTAAAAGCTCACTCACTTTATTCTCACTGAATGTGACCCATATAATATAAGGACAAAGGGAAGTACTGCAGGTACATGAAGGGGAGATTAGCTAAGGGTCTCCCAGAACAAGTAGCTGCCCTTTCTTACGACTTACGTCTTGTTTCAGATGTCACCTCTTCAGAGAGATCTTTGCTGGCCATCCTAGTTAAAGTAGTCTTCCCTTACACTTCTCTATCCTATTTTTCTGTTTCATTTTTAATAACATTTATCACTGTCAGAAATATTCTTATCCATTTACTGATTTATGTGTTTACTGCCAAACTCCTCACACTAGGCTATAATCTTCAGGAGGACAGGAATTTTGATGGCTTTGCTGAATGCTGTCTTCCTAGTGTTTTGAGAGAATTTTGCCTGTCACAGTGTAGGTGCTCAGTGAACATTGTGGAATTTAAATGGAAATAAAGGACACCCAAATTTTAACCCAGATTAAATCTGATAATTTTTATGTTCCTTTTAAAACCTCTGAGTATTTTCTAAATGTTTTTGATAATGCTCACTTATTACTTCTATATCTAGGGAGAGAGAGTAAGGAGAAAGGAGAGGCTTTGTTTATGAGTTATGTCTGCCTGAAGCTATGGGTTACTATCAGTAGTAAAATTCTCAATCTGATTTTTAAAGCTTGTTTGAAACTTATTTTTTGAACTTTAAGGAGGGAAATGCAAAACTTGATGATTCTTTTTTTTCCTTCAAATTCAAATGCCTTTAAGGATTTTTCTGACTATAAACATAAAATAGCCTCAATGTTAACACATAGAAAATACAGAAAAAGAACAAGGAAGGAAGTGAACATCATCTACAATCTCATTACACAAAGATATCTGCTGTTAACATTTTGATATAGAACTTTCTAATCTTTATTTTCACCACATAGATATATATACTTAATAATATATCATGGAAATATACAGTCATGCCAACTAACTGTGTAAACTATGTTGACATAACATCTCATTGTAGGAATGTATCTTAACTTATTTAACTGGCTTTCTATTTGTGGACATTTAGGTTGATCATAGTTTTTGCTTTTATAAATAAGGTTTCAGTGAACATCTTCACTCATGAATCTCTATGATGTTGTCCCATTTTTTTCTTTAACATAGTTAATTCCTAAAAGTGGTATTGAAGAATCAAGTAGTATTACATTTTATCTAACATGAGAAGACAGGAGGTAGTTTTCAAACCTTAACTTTAACATTTACCATTATAATAAATCATATTGCTTTTATATCAGAAGTGTGAGGGCTTTGTTTGGAAGTTACACAGTGGTGATTGCAGAAGCTCAGAGATGGAAATACATACACAAGGACAGTATATTTAATTTCCAAGCAAGAGCTTAGTGACCATAACAGTTGGGGTATGTGAAAGTGAAGCTATATTATTGTAAGGGTTTTTCCCCCTCTTTTTAAAAAAATTTCTTCTTACTAAATGTTATCAGCACAATCGAAGCCTCAGGGTACATATATACAAACATGTACCAGTATATGCAAAACTACAAATATGCTGATACTTGCCTTTTTATAATCTCTGATCATTTGAGCACACTTTAAAATTAGCAGCAGTTCTAGTAAATATATAAACATGCCAATTTCACAATATAAAATTTTAAGTAAATAATCTTTATCTTAAATTTAGATTCAGAGAAAATAGAGTGTAATGCTTTTGAAGGTTAATTCTTGTAAAGCTTGAGTAACTATCACACCTACACAAAAAGATGACCAAAAGCCTAGGAAGTATATAGACCTACATTGTCCAATATGGTAGCCACCAGCCACACAGAGCTATTGAGCACTTTGAATGTGGCTCTAGCCTGTCTTTGAAATGGTAGTATTTTGGATATGTGGAATTAAATTACACTGTTAAAATTAATTTTACATGTTTCTTTTTACATTTTTAATGTGGCTACTAGAAATTTTTAATGTATATATGTGGCTTGCATTGTATTTCTATTGGACAATGCTGGTATAAATGGTGAAATGAACTTATTATACTTTAAAACTGTTAAAATGTTATAATTTTATTTTGGTTTATTTCCTATTTACAAAAATTATTAGGGCTTAATGTCAGTTATAATGACACCCTTTTATTTTGTTACTGTTTCTTATTTCTAGTTTGTTGTCTTGACTATTCAATTAAGCTTTTACCTGAATTTATTAACACTAACTCCAAAATATATCTGTACCCCCATGTTCATAGTGGCATTATTTACAATAGCCAAGACATGGAAACAACCTGTATCCATTAATGGGTGAATGGGGGTGTGTGTGTGTGTGTGTGTGTATATATACAATGGAATATTATTCAGCCATAAAAACGGAAATCCTACCATTTGGGACAACATGAATTGACCTTGAAGATGTTATGCTAAGTGAAACATTGGGATGGCCAAAAATTTCATTCGGGTTTTTCCGTTACAGCTTATGGAAAATTCCGAATGAACTTTTTGGCCACCCCAATAAGTCAGAGAAAGACGAATACTGTATGATCTCCTTGTATGTAGAATCTAAATAAATAAACAAACAAATAAATAAATAAACAAACAAGAAAAACTATACACCAGATTCATAGAAAAAGAGATCAGATTTGTGGCTATCAGAGGTGGAGGTGGGGAGGGAGAGGGGGAGTTGGAGTAAGGTTGTCAAAATGTACAAACTTCCAGCTATAAGATAAATAATTACTAGGGACATAACGTACAACATGATGACTATAGTTAACACTGCTCTATGAGATATAGGAAAGTTGTTAAGAGAGTAAATCCTGAGAGTTCTCATCACAAGGAGAATTTTTTTTCTTTTTATTGTATCTATATGAAATTATGGGTGTTACTAAACCTATTGTGGTAATCATTTCACACTCTATGTAAATTAGACCATCATGGTGTACCCCTTAAACTTATACAGTGATGAATGTCAATTATTTCACAATTAAATGTTAAAATTAAATATATATGTATATATATTTATTTAGACCCACACGAATATGCCCAACTGGGTTTTTTTTTTTATTGAGGTATAGTTGATGTACAATATTTTATAAGTTTCAGGTGTACAACATAGTGATTCACAATATTTAAAGGTTATATTCCATTTATAGTTATTATAAAATGTTCATTATATTCCCTGTATTTTACAACATATCCTTGTAGCTTATATGTTTTATACAGCCCAACTCATTTTTGACAAGGGTGCACAGCAATTCAGTAGAGGATAGCCTAGCCTTTTCAACAAGTGGTGCTGGATATCAAAAACTTTGATCCAAACCTCACACCTTATAAAAAATTTAACTTAAAATGGATCATAGACTTAAATGTAAAATATAAAATTATTAAACTTTTAGGAAAAAAAGAAAATCTTTGTAACCTAGGATTCTTAGACTTGAACTTAAAAGCATGATACATAAAAGGAAAAATTGATAAATTGGACCACAGCAAAATTAAAAACTTTGCCTCTGCGAAAGACCCTGTTAAAAGGATGGAAAGGCAAGTTACAGACTGGGAGAAAATATTTGCAAAGCACATATCTGACAAAGGGCTTGTATCTAGAATCTATTTTTTATAAACTCTCAAAGCTCTACATCAAAAAAATAGTGCAATTGGAAAATGGGCAAAATAAATGAGCAGAAATTTCATCAAAGAGGATATACAGGTGGCAAATAAGCACAAGAAAAAAATGTTCAATATCATTAGTCATTAGGGAAATGCAAATTAAAACCATAATGAGATACTACTATATATCTACTACAATGTCTAAAATTTTAATTGAGCAAAGCAAGTGTTGGCAAGGATCAGAGAAACCAAATCAATATTGCTGGTGGGAATGTAACATGGTACAGCCATTCTAGAAAATAATTTTTCAGTTTCCTCTAAAACTAAAAAGGCACTTACTACATGACCCAGCTGTTGCACTTTTAGGCATTTGTCCCAGAGAAGTGAAAACCTAAGTTCATGCAGATACCTGTACATACACGTTCATAGCAGCTTTATTCATAATAACCAAAATTGGAAACAACCCAAATGTCCTTCAGTGAATGAAGAACAAACTGGGATACTACTCAGCAATAAAAAAGGTACAGATTATTAATACATGCTCAAGGGACTATGCTGCGTGAAAAAAATCCAGCCTCAAAAAGGTTACATATTATATAAGTCTATTTATGTAGCATTCTTGAAATAACAAAATTATAGAGAAGGAGAACAGATTAGTTGTTGCCAGGGATTAGGGATAGTGGTGGGGATAGGAGTAGGTGTGGCTATAAAGGGGTAGCAGGAGGTAGCTTTGTGGTGATAGAATAATCCTATGTTTTGGTCATGTTGGTAGTTATACAAAGCTACATATGTGATAAAATTGCATAGAGCTATGCACACACACACACACACACACACACACACACACACACACAGAAAGGTGTGTATAACTGGTGAAATCTGAATTAGCTCTGTGGATTATACCAAGAGCAGTTTCTTCATTTTGATAGAGTACTGTAGTTATACAAAATGTCAACATGGGGAGAGGAGGAATAAAAGCAACACAGGACCTTCCTATACATTTCTTTACAACTTCCTGTAAATCTCTAAGTATTTCAAAATAGTTTTTTTTAAAAAAACCTATATGGTGTTTTATGATCCCTTCATTAAATAATAAATCTAGTGTTTCAGAGTTTTTTAATATTATTTTATATCAGTATGCCTTGGTAATAAGGTTATAGAGGCTTCCTAAAAACTTAATGATGTAACATAATTTTAAGTTCATTGACTAAGCTAACAGGACTAAGAACAACAGAAAAATTTTATCAAGACAAATAAATTGATTGTATGAGATTAATACTAATAATTATACTTGCATCAGCTAGCAAATTCTGTCACACTTACTTTAAAAGCTAAAAACATCTATCGGCTATAAACTTTGACAATATTACAAACATTTTAAATAACATACTTTTTTTCTATACTAGATTTTATTTGTGATCACATGGATATATCCTTATGGTGTGAGTTGATTCTGCACGGCATAGTTCTTCATTTGAAAAGTTGACGTAAAATAAAACTTGAAACATTTTTATAAGAAGTAAAATAAACTCCTAATTCATCTATACTAACACAGTTGTTTTCAGTTTTCCATTTTATCTTCTATACTCCACATGCTCACCTATTTTTGCATATTTATAATCACAACATAAATGCCAATAATTATTCTAAAATACAGCATTATGGGCTGAAATGTGTCTCTCTCAAATTTGTATGTTGAAGTCCTAACTCCCTGGTACCTTGGAATATAACTATATTTGGAGTTAGGGTTCTTAAAGAAACAATTAAATTTAAACGGGTGGGCTCTAATCCAAAATAACTGGTATCCTTACAAGAAGAGGAAGTTTAGAAACAGACACACACAGAGAGAAGACAATGTGAAGACACAGGGAGAAGGCGGCCATCTACAGGCCAAGTAGAGAGGCCTGGAACAGATCTGTCCTTTATGACCCTCAGAAGAAACCAACCCTGACACCTTGATCTCAGACGTCTAGCCAACAGAACTGTGAGAAATGAATTTCTATTGATTAAGCCACCCAGTCTGTGATACTCTGTTATGGCAGCCCTAGCAAACTAATAAATGTAGTAAACCCCGTATATACTGCACACATTATTCAGATACTTTGAAAGATTTTCACATTAAAATTAATTTACATTTAAAATCAAAGTCCAAAATAGGAAGGAAGTTTCTAGAAAAAGGCATTGTTTAATATTTTCTTGCTGATAAAGTATGCTGAATATTAAGTAGAAGATACAAGTGAAGTATTTCCTATTCTTCTAACTAGTGGTTATCACTTTATGTAATCAATATTTTTAAGTCTAACTTTTCATAGATTAGGTTTTCTCAAATCAGAGCATAGCTATTTTAGTAGAAGAAATTTCAGAAAAAAATAATGTTTTTACCAAGGCAGAATATTTTAGCAAGCATAGAATCAATTTGCTTCCACTCTTAAAATAACTATTGACCGAATAGCTCTTGAACTTTTAAAATTCAAGTTCTGAATTAGGCTTAGAAATGTAGTCCACATTTTTCATAAAATTGATGAAATTGGGGATAGAATAGGCCTATTTGCTTATCCAATTAAAAATGTTTCTTTCTTTTAGATGTGTGTATTTACTGCCTTATCAAGTCTTACATTAAATAATTTGGGGCTCAAAATGCTTGCCTCTGAAGTGAAGGGAGAGTTAAGATAAACACATATTTAGGATTTTCAACTAGTGGTATATTAGAAGCTTTGTGCAATAATGCCTTTACTCATTTAGTAGCTATTTATTGAGCTTCTATTAATTCTAGAATGTTGTGGCAGAAATTATGGGAGGAATAAAAAATGAATGAGATATTACCTCTGGCCTAAAATAACTTACAGTCTAATAGTAGGTCACATGTATGCATATGATCAGTGCCATAGAAATGGTGTAATTGGCGCAAGTTACAGATCTGGTCAGGAAAGATTTCCAGGCAGAGGTAGCCTAAGAGCTGTGGTAGGTCCAACGTATGAGGCTAGGAGGACCTTCTTCATGGGGCGGTGCAAAGACAGGGAAAGTGTATGGTGGGTACAATGACCAGAATAGGTTGATCATAACTTATGAACCCAAATTGGGACACATAAGTGACAATTACGAAGTTGTATTAATGATGAAAGTAGGATTAAGTATTTGACACCAGGTTTGCCATAGGTACAGGGGATGTATAATTTGCCAAGGGTGAGTTAATTGACCCCCATTGAGTTTACTCTCCTATTTCCATGTTAGAAACCTCCTGTTAAAAATCTTACTGTACTTTTCCATGTGTTAGAATATGTTTCACAAATGAATTTGTATTGCAAATTCTTATTCTTTTAATGTCAGATAGAAAGTCACATTGACACAAGGAGTTATTTTAGAGACAGATAGTAGTGTACACTAAGAGAGTCAGCCTGTGAACCTAAGCAGTACCATTCTGGCAAACGATAAATAGGTCACAGCATGTGTGCACTCCTCTGCAATGTCATTCTGACTTAATCATAGACAGATATGGTTACGGTATGGTACAGTTTATTCAGCCATAAGAAGCTACCATTATGGCTAGAAAAATTACCCGGGAAGACTTTTTAGGCCTGAAGAAAAATTGCAACCTCCTTATTTTCTTTAACTACATTAAAAAAAAAATTCTGGGCTTCCCTGGTGGCGCAGTGGTTGAGAATCTGCCTGCCAATGCAGGAGACACGGGTTCGAGCCCTGGTCTGGGAAGATCCCACATGCCACGGAGCAAATGGGCCCGTGAGCCACAATTACTGAGCCTGCGCGTCTGGAGCCTGTGCTCCGCAACAGGAGAGGCCGCGATAGTGAGAGGCCAGCGCACCGCGATGAAGAGTGGCCCCCACTTGCCACAACTAGAGAAAGCCCTCGCACAGAAACGAAGATCCAACACAGCCATTAATAAATAAATAAAGCACACCTAGTATAGTGTAATTTAAAAAAAAAAAATTCTATGTACTACTGTGTTAGTACTTTTCCTCATACAAATGGGAACATATCCATAAATTTTTAGAAGCATATAGCTATTCCAAGGGGAAAAAATTCCCATATAAAGGAACCATTGGAATATAGTAGACCCCCGCTTATTTGATCCCTGACAAATTATTTCTCTAGGTTTTCCATTTTGAGTAGGAATTAAAGGTGAAGATGGTGCCAAGACCCCTTGTGTTCATGCCCTAGGTCTACCTTAAATGCCACTTTTTCTTCCAGATGTACTTTCTTCCCACAGAAAGGCATTTTGCTTTTCTCTGCTTAGACCACATCCCTGATCCTACTCATCACCATCCCTTGGGGCATGTTCTCTTCTCTGTGCTCTGTTCAGCGTCCTGCTTTACTTCTCCTGTAACCATTTTTTTAAAAAATTTAATTAATTAATTAATTAATTTATGGCTGTGTTGGGTCTTCGTTTCTTTGCGAGGGCTTTCTCTAGTTGCGGCAAGTAGTGGCCACTCTTCGTCGCGGTGCGTGGGCCTCTCACTATCGCGGCCTCTCTTGTTGTGGAGCACAGGCTCCAGACGCGCAGGCTCAACAATTGTGGCTCACGGGCCCAGTTGCTCCGCGGCATGTGGGATCTTCCCAGACCAGGGCTCAAACCCGTGTCCCCTGCATTGGCAGGCAGATTCTCAACCACTGCGCCACCAGGGAAGCCCTCGTGTAACCATTTACTGGCCATATTGCCTCTGCAGCCATGTCTGTCCCATGGATGTCTACTTCTGGTCTTCGCTGGCCCATGTGGCTACTATTTCTGCTGTGATGGCTCCAAGACCAGTAAACCAAGCCAACCTCCTTTGACACCCAATAACACACTAAACCCATCACATAGTCCAGGATGAGCTAAGCAAGGAAGAAATGCCAAGTGAGCTCTCTGAAAAAGCAGACTGTCCAGATTTTCATGTAGATCACATCTTCATCAGTTCAGTTAATTGTGGTTGTACAAATTTTATAGTATTTTTATTATTATTGCATGTGTGTTTGTATATTTTAATGGTGGCTTAAGGCAGCAGTGCTGAAAACACTAAGCAAGGGAGACCTTGATAATTATCATTCTGAAGGATAAAATGTTCCATGCATTTCTCACGAAATTATATAAAATTAGCACATTTAAATCTACATAATGCTGTGAAGGCATATTTTTATTAAACTTAATCTAAGTAGATAGAATAATGAGAATTGATTGCTATGATGAAATTCTGCTCTTATTTTGAGGGGACAGAGTGTTATTAGAACCATTAAGATATATTAGCTAATACTTTCTGCCCATAAATTTATTAGTTTTAGATATTATATCCTTTTATTTCTCTCCACCCCTACCACCTTTCTTCATAATTTGTATAGAATATGTCCTAGTTATCTCCTAGAAATACTTCCTAACCAGCTCATGCTAGCACATTTAAATTTACTTTTCTGAATCATGTTGCCAAGAAAACAATTTAATTTCAATAAAACCCAGAACATTACATGGATATTATTTTATTCATTCACGTGAGTATTTAAAAAGCAGGAAGGATTGCCATTTAATACAATTTAAAGGCTTAAAAAAACTACTAAAAGGTTTCATGCATCATTTAGCAATACAATCCTTTTTTCATTTCTTTTTCAGAATAACTACTAAATTAAAACTTAACTTTTTGGTTAGGTGTCACTATACTCTCAGAGAAGTCATGTTGGCTTTCAACTGTTCATTTTCTAAAAGAAAATAATCATTTTTTAAGAAATGTTTTATGATCCAGTGTTATCTATTTGTAAACTTTGAATTTTCTTTACAGAAATAAAGATGCTAAATAAAAGTTTGACAGTGTCCCAGAGAAATAATGTATGCCTTGAAGAGGAAATGAAAAATCTGAAATGGTTGTCAGATGCAGCCATATTGAGATCTCAGCAAATTGAGACATCCAAAAAACAGGAAGTAAACTTGCAAACCAGATGCCATGACTTGCAAAAGGAAGTACTAGGTAAAAGAATTATTTTTTTGCTGTTGTTAGCAACTAGACATAATAAAGTAATGTCTAAATTTTAATTTCTCTCATGATCACAACAAAATCTTGTTTTAACTAGTTTGTGTTGTAAATATGCCTAATTATTAATAACAATGCCAATAACTGTTTCTGTGATAAATGTTTGCTATCATCCATTCCTATTCTTCCATTTAGAGTGGCAAGTATTAAGTGAATATATTAAAGACATTTCAAGTACAAAGTGAGATTTCAGGAAAACAAAGTAGAATTTTCTTTTGTATATCATTATTCCCAGTGGATGGTGGTTTAGAATACTGAAGGAAAATATAGCATATGCTGTTATATAAGGTGATTCCAAAATTTTAGGCATTCCTTCATTTTCCCAAATGAAAAGGTTAAAAATTATGTTTTGGGAACCTTGGGCAAGGCTTTAAAATTTTTACCTTAGAACAATGAATATGTTATGGGATTTGTACTTTTTCCTGAAGGCAATAAGGAATCTTTGAAAATTGGTAATCAGGAGAATGATATAACACAAGCAGTGTTTTAGCAAAATTAAGCTACTATCAACGTATGGAGGTGTTCCAAATATCAAGAAATTGGAGTCAGGTAGCCATTTAGAAAATATCTTTGCTGGTAACCCAGTCCCTAGACTAACCATAAGAAACTGAAGTAGGGTAGAGAACTAACATTTTTTAGGTCCTAATGTGTGCTAGAAACCATGTTAGCACTGTACATAAATTACTTCTGTCACTTCTCACAATGATCATGAATAGCAGGTATAATTATCCCATCTTACAGAGGAGAGAATGAAGGTCCAGAGAGGTAACATACTTGTTCCCACATAGCTGGTAAATGGCAGGGAGTGAAAGCAAACCTAGTTGGACTCCAAGACTCATGTTTATCCCACTATGTCTCCTTGGCCCTCTCCATGGCCACACTGGGAAGGTTCAAATAGAATCAGGGTTGAGAGAACTACCCAGAAATAGAGAGGTAAACACCTGGCTGAGTAGACAAGGGCGAGAAAGAAGTCACAGAGGGCTCTGAACTTCTTTGCTTGGAAGTCTTTAATGATGGGAGCACACCACAGACTAGAGAAATCTGGAGAGGAACTGATTCTGAAAGAGAAGAGAAGTTGTCACATGAATTTAGAAGCAATATGAAACTAGATACAAACTTTAAAATCAGATATTTTAATTTTTCTCTTGTGAATTACCTATTCATTGATTTTGCCAATGTTCTATTGTATTACTAGAATTTTCCTTAACAATTTTTAAGAGCAGTTTGTATAGTAAAGTAATTATCTTCTCTATTCAATTTTTTTCTAATGTATAATTTGTCTATTGACTTTTCACAGTAAATTGCACCATATCAAAGTTTTTCTTTTGGGTATCATCAAATTAATGTCTTTTATTGTTTCTGGTTAGTCTTGGTTAAAACAGTCCATTCCATTCCTAGATTATACATATGGTCTCTTGGTTTTTCTTTCATTTAAGTCAGTAGCATATATGGAATTTATTTTTTATATGATGTGAGATTTGGGGCTCCAGTTTTATTCTTTCCAAATACATAGCCAGTTGTATCAGTATTATGTATTAAATAATCCATCCTTCTCCCACTAAATAAACCTACTACCTGTCATATGTCAAAATTTCACAAATGCTAGTGTCTATTATTGTATTCTCTTCTCTGTTCCACTAATTTATTAGATGTACCATTAATATCATATTCATTTGACTTAACAATATATTCTCATAGCTGGTAAAGTTTATTCTCTCTCCTTTGTTCTTACTTTTTAAATATATATTTGAAGGCAGTTATTCTTTGATTTGAACTTTAAGATCATTTATTTACCTCTAATCCAAAGACTCTGATAGATATCTAGTAAAGTTTTTCTCTTCCAGTCTGTATATTTGTATTACATATTCACAGCAGGTATTCTTCCACATAAACTTTAAGATAATATCATTAAATTCTGATATTAACAGGGATTCTAATTGGGATTACATTATATTTACACTAATTTTTAGAGAATTGACATTCTTAGTGATACTAAGTCTTTTTAATATTATAAAAGTTTATTCATTCAAGGATATGGTATGTCCTTATGTTGTTTTATGTTCTTTAATATAATTTTATAGTTTTATTTGAATGTTTCTTTGCCATTCTTTTAAAATTTATGACTATCATATTTGCATCTACTGTGAATGAACTATTTGCTCTATCTCAATGTCCTGGTATTGATAGATGAAAAAAGGCTATTGATTTTTATATATTTGTCTCATATCCATTAAATTTACAAAATTCTCATATTACTTCTAGTAGTTTTTATTTAGTGTCTCTCGGATTTTCTAGCTGTGCATTTATATGACCAGCCCCAATGCCCCCCAAAAAGAGTTCATCTATTCTTTCCAATGTTTATATATTTTATCTTATTTCTTGTCTTGTTCATATCTTATTAAATCCATTTGAACCTCTGAAACTGTGCTAAATAATAATGGTGACAGTGATCATCCTTGTCTACTTCCTGATTTTAATTGAAATCATTCGGTGTTTTTCCACTTGGAATTATATTTGATGTTTGGTTTTTGGTAAATATTGGTTTTTTTTTTTTTTTTTTTTTTAGAAGATTTGTTCTTATGGACAATGCAAAGAACTCATTTTTTTTTAAAATTTATTTATTTTTGGCTGTGTTGGGTCTTTGTTTCTGTGCGAGGGCTTTCTCTAGTTGCGGCAAGCGGGGGCCACTCTTCATCACGGTGCGCGGGCCTCTCACTATCGTGGCCTCTCTTGTTGTAGAGCACAGGCTTCAGACGCGCAGGCTCAGTAGTTGTGGCTCACGGGCCTAGTTGCTCCGCGGCATGTGGGATCTTCCCAGACCAGGGCTCGAACCCGTGTCCCCTGCATTAGCAGGCAGATTCTCAAACACTGTGCCACCAGGGAAGCCCCAATATTGTTTCTTTTTAATCAAATATTTTCCTTCTATTCCAACTTTACTTAAATGTTTTATTAGAAATGCTTTTGGATTTTGTTATATGCCTTTTCAGCATCTATTGATGTTAAGCATGTTTTTTCTCCTTTAACCAACTGGTAAAATGGATTCATATTACTAAATTTCCTGATACTACTTTTTTACATACCATTTTCTACATGGTTATATTTTATTTATAAGTTCAGTACCTACATTTATAAATGAGATTGGTCTATAATTTTTCTTTATTAAGGGGCACTAATTAGAGTTTTGTGTTAAAATTAAATGATGTTAATAAATAGGTTTAATAACATTTGATTGTCTGTTTTTTAAAGGTTAGATAAAACTTGAATGTGAACCCAGTATTATTAAGTAAAATTCAATTATGAACTCATCTGATTCTGGTGCCTCTTTAAATGGTAATTATTTAATGTTTCCAGAGTTTTCTGTAGTAATTTGACTATTTAAATCTTCAGTTCTTCTGAGCTCAGTTTTTATTACTTATATTTTGACAGGAAATCATTCATTTTTCTCTAAGATTTCAGATTTGTATCCATAATATGGCATGTAATACTCTTATTTTTAAAATATCTCCTCTATCTGTGGTGATACCTGATTTCTGATTTTTAATGGTATCTACTTTTATTTATCTCTTATTATTTATCAGGCTTTCAAAGAACTAGCTTTTGGGTTTTTGTTTTGTTTTTTAATGCTTTCTACTACTTTTATTTTCCATGACATTACCTTTGACTTCTATGTTTATTAATTTTTTCTTCCTGGTTTCTTTTTGTTTTTTGTTTTCATTTTTTAGACTTCTGAAAGGACTACTAAGTTCTTTTATTTCTCATCTTTTTTGTTTAATAATAGAGGCTTTCAAAGTATAAATTTTTGTTTGAGTAAACTTTGTATCTCATAGCTTTTAATATTATTTTCTTTTTCAATGCTATCTAAATATTCTGTATTTCTTATTTTTTCTTAGGTTAAAGGGTTATCTAGGAATATATTTCTTAGTTTCTAATTTGTTTTGCAAGGGAGTTACTTTTTTATTATTTATTTAACTTAGGGATATTCTAATTAAATAATGTGACATAATACCTCTTTGAATTTGTTAAGCTTTTCTTTATGTTGAGTACGTGATCAAGTTTTGTAAATGTTCCTTAGAAATTCAAAATAAAATATAATTCTCAACTTGATGGATGTATTGCTAACTTAGCTAGGTGTAGAATACTTGAGTTCTTTTCTCTCAGTAGACTGTTTATGCTAGTGCTTTGACTTCTAGCTTTCAGTGTTGCAAATGAGAAGTCTACCTACAGCTCTTATTCTTTTTCCTTTAAAGATAACTCATTCATTTACCTAGAAGCTTGTTAGATTTCCCTATCTCTCATTTTTTCTTTTTTCTTTTTCTTTTTTCTTTTTTCATTGGACCTTAGGATTATTCAGTTGGATCACTCAGTTGGTTCATGACATGTATACTGGCTAGGGCTTCATATACAGTTTTGACTAGAATAGGGATAGTGGGCATCCTTGTACCATTCACAATTTTACAAAAACACACTGCTAAATAACTTTGGGGTTTAAGCAGAAATTATAATGAATATAAAATATCTGGAATTGAATGGTATTAAAAAACACTATGCATCAAAAACTTGTGGGATGTAGCCAAAGTGGTGCTTTGAGGGAGATCTATAGCTTTAAATACTTACATCAGAAGGAGGGAATAAACTCAAAGAACGTAGAAGAAAAAATACAATAAAAATAAAAGCAGCAGTCAGTGAAATAGAAAACAAAGATATGATAAAGAAGATCAATAAAACAAAACAATGATAAAAAAATAAAATAAAATAGATAAACCTCTAGCAAGTTTGATCATAGGAAGAGAGAAGATACAAATGAAAAATATAAGGCTTGAAACAGAAACAGTGACTACAGATAAAAAGTAAAAAGAAAAGTGAACACTGCCAACAACTTTTGCCAACAATTTTGAAATCTTAGATGAAATGGACATATTATTAGAAAAATATATCTTACCAAGACTTACTCAGAAAAATTAAATGTTCCTATAACTATTCAAGAAATTGCAGCAATATCTTCTCACCAGGAAAGGGCTAGATTATTTAACAAGCAAGTTCTACCAACTTTCAAGGAACAGAGGATCCTAATTTTACACAATATTTTCTAAACAACCAAAAATTGGAAATATTTCCCAACTCACCCTACAAGGCGAGGGTAACCCTGTTACCAAAATCAAGACAAAGATATTAAAAGAAAAGACTATTATAGACCTATTTATATTATGAATATCAGTGTAACAATTTCAACTGTATATTTGATACTTTAAAAAATATTTTGAACCACTTGAATGTATTACTCATTTAAAAAATTAATGAAGTTATAAGTAAAATAAAACTCTTACTATGCCATGCTGTTATTTTAGACTTCAGAGAGAAGAACAAATTTAGGACAGATTTGCTAAAAAATACATTTCACAGTTATACATAACTTTCCCAAAAATGCAATTTGCCCCAAAGATTATTATTCTTATTTCTCTTTTATTTCATCATTTTCATCTGGTTTCTAAGATAAGCCATTTCCTTGAATGTTTTAGTTTCTTAGAAGAACAGTGAGACATTAGGGAACATATCTTATTTTGCATGTAACAGGTAGTTAAGGGTTAAGTCAAGTAACTACCTTTCTATGTTTGAAAAAAAAAGTGATTTATGGGAATAAAGACAATGAGAAGAAAGGGAAAACATTTTCACTAACTAGGAACTCTCTCTGTGTCAGTCATTTGACTAGCACTAAGCATTTGACTAATTTTCCCTTATCTAATCCTCACAGTATTCTAATATGAAAGCTTTTATTCTTCCTATCAGACATAGAGATGTAGGCCATGGTCACATTGCTGAGATTCAAACCCAGGTCTCTGTTGGGACAAAGCCTGTTAACTCATTAATCATTTCTGTCAATTCCAAAAAGGCATATGAAAACACTGAACTCCTTTTCCTTTAAAAAAAAAAAAGAGGTGGTGGACTTTACCCCTCTCACAAAAATGGACCATTGGCCTAGCAAGTTTTCTAGGAATTAAAGCTAGGACAGTGTTTTCCAAAATTGCCTGACCACAAGAACATCTGGGACTGTGGAAATGCATGTGTGGGGATAATAAAGGAACCTATTGAAAATGTACATTCTTGCATATCAGTCGGAACATACTGAGTATCTCCGAGATTCTAAGACTCTCTACTTTTAATAAGTGCTCAAGGTGGTTCCTATGATGAGGAAAATTTGGTACTAGCTTAACAATAAGAATAAGGAAAATAGGAAAAAGCATGTTCACATTGTAGCAGAGTAAAAAAGAAAGAAAGAAAGAAAGAAATGGCTTAATTTAAAAGAAGTGCATTGGCACTGGCTCCACTATCCTTTGGCTTTTTAAGATTTGTCTCTTCACTCTTTACTCAGATTTAAGCCTTACAAAGGGAGTCTCTGGTTTTAACGTTTTGATGAAGGCTGGTAGCTGTGAGGCTGATGCACTGGAGAAATTAGTAGGAACGAAAATTGTAGAGAAGGAGTATGAAAGATGAAGATCTGGGACGCTTATATTAAGCTTTAGAAAACAGGGCGGGCCCAGCCCCTCGAGCATCAGGGCTACTGGGTCGCCGGGTCCTGGGGCTTTCCATCCTCTACCACTCGAGAGATGGCACTTTTTAAAATAGAAAAATGGGTGTTATTTTTATTTACTTTTTTGTAAAGTGATTTTACGTCTTCTGTTTGAGGCTTGGGATGATCCTTTGTCTGCACTGTGTACAATAATTGTTTCCCTCTGACTCATCGCTCGTAGCTCAGTGGGCTGTGCGCTGAGGATCCGTCCGCTCCTGGGACGCGTTGCTGTAACAATGCTAATAAAACGTCTCTTTGTAAAAAATATATATAATAAATAGAATAGAATAGAATAGAACAGAACAGAATAGATTAAGCATTAGTGAGGTTTCTTAGTTGCAAGTACCAGAAACTAGCTCTAATCATCAAATAAATTTACTGAAGGGATATTAGTTAGATATTCAGAATCTTTGAGAAGGTGGAAGAATCAGGCCTAGAAGATGGTTAGAAAACCGTGAAGCTAGAACTGCCAGAAACACAGCCAAAATCATGCCACAAGAACCATCTGGGAGGGTACAGCTGCTGTGTCCTTAAAGCACTGGACACCCTGCATGATCCCCTACCTCCTCCTATGGTCCTGAACACAGATTGATCTTGGAATGAATTCTCTACTGCTTCTGCTGCTTGGTGTCAATTGCTGTCATTTCAGATCTTGGAAAAAACATATTTTTTAAATAGTCTGGAAAGTAAGAACCACGTTTGGCTGCCTAGCTCTAGCATATTTTGAATATGTTATTATAGGAGTGTGTAGAAGCTGTAAAAATGGCAATGTTATTTTTAGAACAGAATAGCAAATACAGAAGTAGAATCTATTTTAATATAAGGATCATTAACAAATGGGAAAAGCAAAATTATGTAATAAGTGGTGTAAGAGTAACTAAAACAAAATAACCCAAAATACACCCAAATAAACCTCGAATTAAATAGGAAAAAAATAACAGGAAAAACTAGCACCAAAAAAAATACAGAACTTACCCTAATCGCAGAGGTATAAAGCAGCACTTCAGAAATTGCAAAGAGTAATATTAACAGATTTTGCCTATAAAAAAATATAATCTCTGAATTCAAAAACTGCCAAACCTAAAAATAGAAGATGGACAAAAAAATATTTGTATCATATATGGTATGCAAAGGGTTACTATCCATACCATATAAAGAATTTATTCAACTGTGTGAGAAAACTCCAAGACCCCAAGCAGGCAAATGGTTGAAAAACAGAAACAGATAATTAACACAGGAAATTTGGTAAACAAGCAAGAAGCATTGAATTACTAATAACTAAACAAAAATAAAACATTTACCTCCTTTTAAATTAGTACAAAGACTTTAGTGATAAAGTTTTCCTTCCTTTGGTGATAAAAAATTGTTATTATATTTCTCTAACCCATAAAAATATTTGTGATCAAGTAATCTCTTTGTGAATTTATGTTTAGAAAACTGCAGAAGAACATTATTTACATGCAATGATCATATTTTTAATAGTGAGTGATTAGGAATAATTTATTCCCAACTCTAATGAAATGGGTAATAAATTATCATATACCATCACTTGGAACATTATTTAGAGTTTTTTAAAAATATTTTTGGGGGATAGTTGATTTACAATGTTGTGTTAATTTCAGGTGTACAGCAAAGTGAATCTGTTATACATACACATATATCCCCTCATTTTTAGATTCTTTTCATATATAGGCCATTACAGATCATTGAGTAGAGTTCCCTGTGCTATACATTAGGGCCTTATTAGTTATCTATTTTATATACAGTAGTGTGTATGTGTCAATCCCAGTCTTCCAATTTATCCCTCCTCCTCCTTACCCCCCAGTAACCGTGTTTGTTTTCTACATCTGTAACTCTATTTCTGTTTTGTAAATAAGTTTATTTGTACGCTTTTTTTAGATTCCACATATAAGTGATATCATATGATATTTGTCTTTCTGTGTCTGACTTACTTCGCTCAGTATGACAGTCTCTAGGTCCATCCATATTGCTGCAAATGGCATTATTTTGTTCTTTTTTATGGCTGAGTAATATTCCATTGTATATATGTACCACATCTTCTTTACCCATTCCTCTGTTGATGGACACTTAGGTTGCTTCCATGTCCTGGCTATTGTAAATAGTGCTGCAATGAACATTGGGGTGCATGTGTTTTTTTGAATTATGTTCTTCTCTGGGTATATGCCCAGTAGTGGGATTGCTGGATCATATGGTAGCTCTATTTTTAGTTTTTTAAGGAACCTCCATAACATTCTCCTTAGTGGCTGTACCAGTTTACATTCCCACCAACAGTGTAGGAGGGTTCCCTTTTCTCCACACCCTCCCTAGTATTTATTGTTTGTAGATTTTTTGATGATGGCCATTATGACTGGCGTGAGTTGATACCTCATTGTAGTTTTGATTTTCATTTCTCTAATAATTAGTGATGTTGAGCATCTTTTCATGTGCCTCTTGGCTATCTGTATGTCTTCCTTGGTGAAATGTCTGTTTAGGTCTTCTGCCCATTTTTTAACTGGATTGTTTGTTTTTTTGATATTGAGCACCATGAGCTGTTTGTATATTTTGAAGATTAATCCTTTGTTGTTTCATCTGCAAATATTTTCTCCCATTCTGAGGGTTGTCTTTTTGTCTTGTTTATGGTTTCCATTGCTGTGCAAAAGCTTTTAAGTTTAATTAAGTCCCATTTGTTTATTTTTGTTTTTATTTTCGTTACTCTAGGAGGTAGATTGAAAAAGATCTTGCTGCAAATTATGTCAGAGAGTCTTCTGTCTATGTTTTCCTCTAAGAGTTTTATAGTATCCAGCCTTACATTTAGGTCTTTAATCCTAAATCCTAGGGTGTGTTCTAATTTCATTCTTTTACATGTAGCTGTCCAGTTTTCCCAGAACCACTTATTGAAGAGACTGTTTTTCTCCATTGTATATTCTTGCCTCTTTTGTCATAGATTAGGTGTCCATAGGTGCGTGGGTTTATCTCTGGGCTTTCTATACTGTTCCATTGATCTATATTTCTGTTTTTGTGCCAGTACTATACTATCTTGATTATTGTAGCTTTGTAGTGTAGTCTAAAGTCAGGAAGCCTGATTCCTCCAGCTCCATTTTTCTTTCTTAAGATTGCTTTGGCTATGCATGGTCTTTTGTGTTTCCATACAAATTGTAAAATTTTTTGTTCTAATTCTGTGAAAAATGCCATTGCTAATTTGATAGGGATTGCATTGAATCTGTAGATTGCTTTGAGTAGTATAGTCATTTTCACAATGTTGATTCTTCCAATCCAAGAACATGGTATATCTCTGCATCTGTTTGTGTCATCTTTTATTTCTTTCATCAGTATCTTATATTTTTCTGAGTATAGGTCTTTTGCCTCCTTAGGTAGGTTTATTCCTCAGTATTTTATTTTTTTTGATGAGATGGTAAATGAGATTGTTTCCTTGATTTCTCTTTCTGACCTTTCATTGTTAGTGTATAGGAGTGCAAGAGATTTCTATGTATTAATTTTATATGCTGCAACTTTAGCAAATTCATTGATGAACTCTAGTCGTTTTCTGGTAGCATCTTTAGGGTTTTCTATGTATAGTATCATGTCATCTGCAGACAGTGATAATTTTACTTCTCCCTTTCCAATTTGGATTCCTTTTATTTCTTTTTCTTCTCTGATTGCCATGGCTAAGACTTCCAAAACTATGTTGAATAATAGTGGTGAGAGTGCACATCCTTGTCTTGTTCTGATCTCAGAGGAAATGCTTTCAGTTTTTCACTATCGAGAATGATGTTTGCTGTGGGTTTGTCATATATGGCTTTTATTATGTTGAAATGGGTTCCCTCTATGCCCACTTTCTGTAGAGTTTTTATCATAAATGGGTGTTACAAATAGATCAGCTGCATAAAGTGCAGCTGATCTATTCAGTTCTACATGTAGAGATTGGGTAGTTATAGATGTAATACAGATTCATCTAAAGGACAGTGTAATTGCAGAGCAAAATGGCACATAATTTCCAAACTAAATTAGGCTTTCTGCTGCTGGTGTTGAATAGATTCAGTCCATGGGTGGCAATATCCAAACTGTGTTAATAGAGAAAGAAACTATCTTAAAAAGCTATCTGTCACCTCTCTCTTGGTTGAAACCATTGAAAATTGGTAGGTCAGAGTGGACAGGATCATTAAAGTTTCTCTTAATTCAAGATGACAAGTACCACTTCCCTGTGAACCTATCCATGAGGGCACCAGGTTTTGTTCTTGTTGTTTTTGTTGTTTTACCCCACAACAATCTTATTCCCATGTCAAGTTCTCAGTAGAAATGTCAGACCATTTAGAAAAATGTTTATTAATGTGCTTCTTACTTTATCCACAAGTATCCTCTGGAGAACTGATTGCACCAATGTATTGTTTCTCTCCAATTCATTTTACACAAGTGGTTACAGTGGTTTAGGAAAGCTATAGAACTACAAGTGCAGGAAAGACAGCAAAGTTTCCATCTCAGGTCTTGGCAGTGTTGTATTTCCATACTTGGTACACTTTCTTCTCCCCTCTAGGGTCTATTGGGGACTTTCAGAGGTGTTCCCACCTCCAGTGGTCCAGGCCAGCCCCTCTGCTCCCCTCCTCTCAGTACCTATTTTCTATTTGTTATAATCTGCCTTTATCTCTACCCACTATCCATTGAACCAGCCTCTTACCACAACTCATCTGTTCCTATATGTTGATGCTGGGCTGACCATATCCTGAGAATAACTTCATTTTTCAGCAAATATTTATTCAGCATTAACCACATGCCAGCCAGCTGGCCTCGACTTCACTTTGACTTCTGATGTGCAGGTGCTCTCCACCTGTTCACAGGTCTTCATTGGATGTCTGACCTCCTGGCTCCATACTGGTTACATGTGCCAACACTCTTAATTTTAGCCATTCTTAACAGCCTTTTTTTTTTTTTTGTCCTCTATATTAAGAATATGCTATAAGTTTCTCTAGCTCAAATTTTGTTGCCATTCAAATTACTTTACTTTTACTTTCTTTACCATCTTATGACATTTACTTTTATAATTTTCATGAACTTCAACAATCTTGCTTCTTAGTCGGCTTTCTTTTAAATGCATGCCTAATTTATCTATTACTAGCCAATTAATGTGCTTAAGATTTTCTGTTATCTCAGTAATTATCATCGATAGCTTTTCCAGCTTATTAATATCTTTTCAAAATCATGTCAATTATTTGAGAAGAGGAAAAACCATGCATCACAATGAATATCTTCTCCCCAGATAAATCACTGGATTAACATAATGGGCATAGCATTTTAGATTTTCTTTTGGCAAATGAAAATAAGGGCAGACTGATAATACTCATCTTTTGACTCTCCCTGTGTCTTGTTTGAAGAAACATATTTGTTCAAAGCATACAATAGAAAGTATTTAAATTGACTTTTCAATATGAGCTTTGTAAATGGCTTTTTATAATTAATAATCTTAAGTCCAATTCTAAGCATTTGCATTGTTTATATTCTTTCTTCCACAGTTGCAGAACCAGCTTTAAGTGATAAGCATCACAATAAGGCTTCTTTTCTAGTCCTAGTTGAACATCTCCCCTTCTGTTTTCCTAGCCTAATTCTCTGTCCCACCTTCTGTCCCCTGTTTTTTCTTTCAGAGTATTCAAATGCTTTACTATCTATTTCCCCTGTATCCTGCAATCTCTTAATTCATCTCACTTGAACTTCTGTACTGTGGCTTGTTATTATTTATGCTGTTAGTTGTTCCTTATTCTCTCTTACGTTCTCTTTCTTAATAAATGAGTTAACATGTCATACTTTTAACTAACATGAAACATTTTTTATGTTCTGAATTTTTAAACCTGTGCTGAATACTATATCATTATTGGTTTACTTATAAACAAAATTTAAAGTTCTATTATTTCATAATCTCATACCTCCTACTTTTTGAATAAATTTATCTTTCTCCATTTTAAACTATTTCTCTGTTGTGTCTTCCAGCCTCTACCCCCCACCCACGTTCCCCACCAATGTGGTCTTAATTGAAATCATGCTAGGCCAAGAATCAGAAGATGATGACCCTCTATACATTAGCCAGGTGGCTCTGACATGCCATTTAGCCCTGATGAGTGTGTGTCCACATCTAAGTAACTAATGGGTTCGACTAAGACCTCGGAGGCCCTTTCGGGCTCTCATAGGCTGTAATTCTTATCCTAACTCTGATGCCTTTTGCTTGTTTCCAATATTACATAAATATTTGTATTTCTACATTGATACTTTTTTCTTTTAAATCACCACTGAACAATTTCAACTTTGATTCAAGAATATAGTCTTTATGATCGTTACTTTTCTACATAAAAATTTTAACTTCGTTTTGCCCACATTTCCCTTTTGTCTTTTGAGACATAGATGCTTGAAAATTTAAGTAATATGATAATTCTAGTCCATATATTTAATAGTGGTTTAAGAGTGTATCATAGACACTAATTAGCAGCCTAACTATTAATGCCAAACTTTCATCTTTTTCATAGGAAAGTAACCTATAAAATGAAATTTTAGAGGCTAAATTCTTGGTTCTCTTTTAAAGATTTATTTACATAACTTTTGTAATTTTATGTTTAGCTCACACTAATATAACTTCCAAAATGCATAATTTATCTCAATTGATAGTACTCCTCTTAGAGGTCATTGTGACCCACAAACCCGTCCACTTAAATGATTTTCCTTCCACCTGATAGAAAAGAGTGTCCTTTACTTTTTGTCAGCAGTCACAAATATTGGAAGACACAGTTCAGAAAAATCACTTTAGCATTAATGTTCTTCCTAAAATTTATTTGACCAAGTTTCATATTTATTCCTAGTGAAAACACTTTTGGATGGATTTTTTTTCTTTCAGGAAGCTCTTTGGTATAATAAATAATACATAAATATTAATTATTTTGCACATAATGTTTTACCATCCTATTTGAACGTTTTAAAAATAGCCTTATTGAGAAATATTTTAAATATCATAAAATTTATGCATTTTAAGAGTACAACCCAGTGGGTTTTAGGATATTTATAGAATTGTATGACCATCACCATGATCTAATTTTAGAGCATTTCTGTCATCCCCAAAAGAAACATCCTAGTCATTAATAGTCATTTCCTTTGCCCTCCTGCCCCTCCCCACCAATAATTAATTTACTTTCTTTCTCTATAGATTTGCCTGTTCTGGACATTTCATGTAAATAGAATCATATAACGTGATCTTTCTTGTCTGGCTTCTTTGACTTACCATAATGTTTTTGAGTTTTATCCATGTTGTGGAATGTGTAAGTACTGCATTCCTTAATTTAGTAGCTCCTCAAAGTGAAAGAAATCAAAGTGAGTGATATGGTTCATTTAAAAAAAAATACTGATCCAGGAGTAAAACACTTCCACTTTCTGGCAAGTTTATGCCTTTTACAGGACTTCTGGATATATTATCAATTTCTTTGACTCAGTTACTTCATCTATAAAATGGGAATATAATAGCTTTCCTTAACTACCTTGGAGTGTTAGGAGAATCAACAGATAAAATGTAGGAGCACAAAAGAACTACACATATAGAAAATATTAAACCACCATTCTAAAGTGGTTTTTCTGGTATAATAGCAAACCAAATGATTATATTTAGGATAAAAGTAGTAGAATTTCCTTAAATGCTCCTTTAATGACCAAGGAAAACTATGAATTTTAATTTGTTTACCCAAAGGTCCCTTTGCCTCCACTAATTTATTTTACAGTCAGCATTGGTTAGTTGTAACAACAGTTTGCCTGCTCTCAGAACAGGATGCTGAGGAAGGGAGTGGCTGTGATTAATTCAGGAGTCATCTATTGCATGGCAGATGGAAGAGTATCTGAACAGAGTTCCACTCTGACCTTACCTGCCAGGCATGATTTTCAAAGGGAGTTCACTGTGGTGAATTGACCAGCCCTATGATTCCTTTTGAAGCCTTGAACTCCTCCAGAAGGAATAATGTAACCTTGGCTTCCAAAAAAAGAAGTGCTGATTTTACAAACAGAAAACCAAGGAGGTTTGCAGTGATCCTTAGTTTTACTAAAGCCAACAGCTCTTTTTTTTTTTTTAAAGAAAAAAAATTCTTTATTTCAAAAACAGGTTTTCTCAAAGAGAAAGAAGTAGGAGTAGAGGTAGGGAAGGAGGTTATATTTATACTCTTTTACAAATTCTTTTCCATTATGGTTTATCATAGGATATTCCAACAGCTCTTAAAAGAGGCTAGCTTGATATTGGGATACTGTGGGCTGCTTGGTTATCCTAGGGACTCTAGACCAGTTGCAAACCAAATGGTCTTAACTAGAACTCAGAGAGTCCTTATGTAAAACCAGGTCACGACTGGAATATGGAGAGTAACAAGGGTCTCCTGTAGAAGCCACTTATCTTTGATCACTGGAGTCTTATAAGATTATCTTTGTTTCCTTTATTTTTCATTTGCTTCCAACTTTGAGCTTTCCTATAAAGATTATCTCTGTTTTACATATTTTCTCCATTTTACAAATGTTTGAATCTTAGAATGTTCTACAGTGATCTTAAGCATCCACTCCTTAGGGTGGTTATCTCTTCTCTGAGACTTCTTTCTCACCTTTGAGATAGCGGTAATTCTGGTTTATTATCTAGTCATGTTTCACCTGTGCCATTGCAACCTTCTTCCTCTCCTCATTCTTCCCCTCCGGCATGGTTTTTCTCTTTTAAGGCTAAGTCTTAGCCTTACCACTTTCTCTGACTTCTCCTTAACTGCACCATCCCCCTCAGGTCCTCGGGTTAAATTTTATACATCTTTTTTTTTTTTTAATCCTGTGGACTCTGTCCTTTGCCTCAATTCCTAAGTCTCCCTCTCTCAGAAAGATTCGGACCATTCATTCTTTCTTCATTATTGAAATATAGCTGACTTACAATATTGTGTTAGTTTCAGGTGAATGACATAATGATTTGACAATTGCAGACATTATGAAACGATCACCACAATGTCTAGTAACCATCTGTCCCCATATAAAGTTATTACAATATTTTGGACCATCTTCCTAATGCTGTATATTATATCCATGTGACTTATTTATTATATAACTGGAGATCTATACCTCTTAATCCCCTTCACCTATTTCACCACCCCCTACCCCTTCCCTCTGGCAACTACCCATTTGTGCTCTGTGAGTCTGTTTTCATTTTGTTTGTTTTGTTTTTTACATTCCACATATCAGTGAAATCATGCATATTTGTCTTTGTCTGACTTATTTTACTTAGCATAATACCCCCTAAGACCATCCTTGTTGTTGCAAATGGCAAGATTTCATATATTTTAGGGCTGAGGAATATTCTATTGTATATATATACCACACCTTCTTTTTTTTTTTTTTTTTAATTTTTTTTTTTTTAACATCTTTATTGAAGTATAATTGCCTTACAATGGTACCACACCTTCTTTATCCATGTATCTATCAATGTTAATGTGGTTTATAATACTGATTGATTTGCAGATATTGAACCATTTGTGCATCCCTGGGATAAATCCGACTTGATTATAGTGTATGGTCCTCTTAATATATTGTTGAATTCAGTGTGTGAATGTTTTGTTGAGGATTTTTGCTTCTATACTCATTTGTAATATTAGCCTGTAATTTTCTTCGTCTTCTTCTTCTCCTCCTCTTCCTCCCCCCTCTCCCTCCTCTCCCCTGCACCCTCCCCTCCCCTCCTCCTCCTCCTCCTGGAATAGTGAGTTTTTTCTTTCAGCACTTTGAATATATTGTGCCACTCCCTTCTGGCCTACAAAGTTTCTGCTAGAAAGTTAGCCAATGGTCTTATGGGAGTTCCCTTGTATGTAACTAGTTGCTTTTCTCTTTTTGCTTTTATGATTCTCTCTTATCTTTAATTTTTGACATTTTAATTATAATGTGCCTTGGTGTGGACTTCTTTGGATTGATATTGTTTGGCCCTTTCTGTGCTTCCTGGACCTAGATGTCTTTTTCCTTTCCCAGGTTATGAAAATTTTTAGCTATTATTTCTTCAAATAAGTTTTCTGCTCCTTTCTCTCTCTGTCTTCTCCTTCTGGGATGCCTATAATGCAAATGTTAGTATACTTGCTGTTGTCCCAGAGGTCTCTTAAACTATCCTCATTAAAAAAGTGGTTTTTATTTTTTCTGTTTACTTTGGGTGATTTCCACTTCTCTGACTTCCAGATCAGTGATCTGTTCTTCTGTATCATCTAATCTATTGTTGATTCCTTCTAATATATTTTTTTATTTCAATTATATTATTCTTCAGCTCTGTTTGGTTCTTCTTTATATTTTCTAACTCTTTGGTGAACTTGTCATGAGTTCATCCATTCTCCCAAGTTCCTTGAGCTTCTTTGTGATTGTTACCTTGAACTGTTTTATGGGTAGATTTCTTATCGCTACTTCATTTAGGTCTTTTTTTCTCAGTTTTTTCTTCCTCTGTTTGAAACATATTCCTCTGTCTACTAATTTTGCCTAATTATCTATGTTTATTTCTATGTATTAGGTAGGTTGATTACATCTTCCGATCTAGAAGTGGCCTAATGTAGGAGATGTCCTATGGGGCCCAGCAGGCACACTACCGTCTGGTCATGAGAGCTATATTCTGTATACATGCTCTTATGTGGGCTGTGTGGGCCTTCTGTTGTGGCGGGGATGACTACTGTGGGTGCACTGGTAGGTGGAGCTGGCCACTGACACAGTGGTGGACAGAGCTGGGTCCCAGGGCAGCTGACTGCCAGGCATGAGGATCCCAGGGCTGGTGTCAGCTTGCTGGTGTGTGGGTAAGCCCCCAGTACTAATAGTCTACAGGGAGGACTCCAAATGGTGCTTGCCAGAGTCCTGCTGGTAGAACAAGCTCCCCAAAATGGCTGTTTCCAGCGTCTCCATCCCCAGGGGAAGCCCCAGTTGTCTCCTGTATCTCTGGGAGGCTCTCTAAGATGAGCAAGTAGGTCTGACCCAGGCTTCTTTCAAGCTACTGGCTCTATGCTGGGACTCAGGACATGTGTGATTTTGCATGCACCCTTTAAGAGGGGAGTCTCCATTTCCTTGAGCCATCCAGCTCTTCCATACACAAGCCGCGCTGGCCTCCAAAACCAGATGTTCTGGGGCTTGTCTTCCTGGTGTAGCCCTCCCAGGCTAGGGAGCCTGGTTTGTGTCTTGGACCCCCTGTTCCTTGGGGAAAAAACTCCACAATTATTATTATCCCCCCATTTATGGATCACCTACCAGAGAGTGTGGGTCTTGACTATATTGTTTCTCTGCCCCTCCTATTTGTCTCATTGTAGTTCCTTCTTTGTATCTTTAGTTGTGGAAAATCTTTTCTGTTAGTCTTCAGGTCATTCTTATAGATAATTACTCTGTAAACAGTTGTAATTTTGGTGTGCCCATGGGTAGGAGGTGACCTCAGGGTCTTCCTACTGCACCATCTTGGCCACTCCTTGCCCCATTTATTCTTTCTTCAATTCTGTACTTGTAGCGTAATGTGATGCAGTCCTCTTTCTAAGTCGTCTTCTGCCCATTCAGTCACCAGTCAATTGATTTGGTCATTCAGCATTATTAATTAGACACCTATATCATGAAGTCTAGGCTTGATTAGGAGCAGATCTTCTGTATTATACATAGCTTCTACACTAAGCATGCTGCATTCTCAGGAAAGCTTCAGCCGAGCAGTGAGAGGAGGGAGCGATCCTCTGCCCTATCCCTAACACCCATATGAACACACTCCTGACAACACTCACAGCCACTCTTTCACACATGGATTCACCCAGGCACACAGCATACCTGCTGTTCATAGACATTTACAAATCATCCACATTTATGGGCCATGAGTAATAGCAACACTATCTGAATGAGAAATAAATGATCCATCCCCCTTCCCTGCCCCGTGTTCAATGTCTCACTTCTTACCAGCATCTCTTTCCTACTAGCTAATCACTAATGCTGTCTTTACATCACTTTAAAAAAAAAAAGTCATTCCTATGAAGTAAAGTAGCTTTCCTACTACAGTCTAAATAATAGCTAACATTCACAAGGCATTAACCACATGTCAAACACAGTGAAGCCACTGTGTACCCCCTTATTATAATCCTCCTGGGCTAAGCCCTTTTATTATCTCCAATTTACAAATGAGATTACTGGGGCTTAAAGGAGTTAAGTCATTTGCCCAAGGCAACAGCCCCTAATCAGCAGAATTGGAACCTGAGTCCAGAACTATGCTGCCAAAACTTGGGCTCTTAACTGCTTGAACTCCACTGCTTGTGAGCATCAAAGCATACACATTGTTATATTAACTTATACTTCAGAGAAAGCTACTATACCAGGTACTTCCAGTACTGGTAGTAAAAACAAGTTTCTATAAGGGGAAGGCAGAAGAGGTCCAGAGAATAGTAGACACCTGGCAGTGGGTTACACAAATGCTCGAAAGTTTATGAAATAGGTTGTAAGATGGGTATATGTATATTATGTTGTTCAGTGTTAGGCCACTTTAATATGATTCTTTTGTTCTCTATTACCAAAATAAGCCATGTTCACTATTGATTAGGAAATTCCAACATTCGCATAGTTTTATAAACATTTGATGTGTATCCTCCTAGACTTTCTGTTTTGAAAATATGTATTTTGATGAGTGGAATAATAGAGTTTTATAATATCCACCTCCTCCATTTCTTCCATTATGAAATCTTTCCATGTTAAAAATATTCATAATATTCTGAATGTGGATGAATCATAATTTTTCATCATATCTTAGTTTTGGACAATTGTTTATACTCTTTTCTGTTAAAATATTGCAATAAACATCCCCATAGCTAAATCTTTTCACATATGTGTTAGTGTTGCATTCAGATCATTCTTAAAGTTATAAAATGTTTTTGGTTTTATGCTTGCTACCTTTAAGTTATGTAATTGTGTGGTAGACTTTTTATTTTTTTATTTTATTTTTTTTAATAACTACCCAGAGACAGTAGAATGGCATTTTATTTTATTTTTATTTTATTTTTGGCCGTGCCCATGTGGTATGCACTGTGTGGCATGCGGGATCTTAGTTCCCCAACCGGGGATTGAACCTGTGCCCCCTGCATTGGGAGCACAGAATCTTAACCACCGGACTGTGAGGGAAGTCCCCATGGTAGAATTTTTAAATGCAATTAGCACAAAGTAGTTTTGTAGCATGAAAGCATTATTTGGAAGAAATTCTTGCCCTTTGCCTATTTTGCTGCCATCCCAGCACAACAAGGAGAAAGGGAGCAGCAAAAAGAATCAGTACTCTGTGTGGCTGAAGATGCACTCCATCTCATTCCCAGTTTGCATAGAATCAGTGCTGCACACAGGAATCTCTGTAAGCATTCTGATTGTAAAACACACTAATTGATTAAAGAAAGTTGATGCTTATATGATTATGTGACTCTATTTGAAAATCTCTTAAATATTTTTAGATCTAAACTTCTCTATGTTCCATTTATTCATTTACTTTATTATTAACCCTGTCTTTTTCTTTTTTAATCCCATACATGTTTTCAGCTAATATTCTGTTCAATATAAGTCCCTGTCCCTTCCCACTTACTTCCCTCTAGGCTATCCATATCTATTACTAATATATTTCAGTCTTGAAAAATCTCATTATTTTATATATAAAATAATATATAAATACATATATAAAATTGTACATACATAAAATAATGAGATATATATAATTTTGTGAATTTACTTATTTGTACAAATTTATCAGAAAACAAAGTAATGTTCTATTGTATTCAGAAGTTTCTAAATCATGAGGATTGCCAGTTGAGAAAGAGTGGTTAAATGATTTTTAGAATTTAAGACTCCTTCTATCTTATCCATCCATGATTTGTAATATTTTATAAGCCCCCATTAGTGACAATTATCTTTATATTATATTTGGCTGGTTTTAATCTTCAGAATAAAAAAATACAGTGGAGGTTTAGAAGCATCTTTTTTGCATTCTGAAGCAAATTCTTGATCCTTAGTATTAGAAGAAAATTTATTTCCAAATTTTAAATATCTGAATATCTCCTTAGCTTGATTTAATCCACTCTCCCCTCCCCACACAGACCCAGATAAATAATTTTCTGATTTTAATATAACTACATCTGGACCAAATTATAACTTATTAGCTGTATAGCCACACCTGTTCTATCATCTGATTTATAAAAATCTCCAAATGTTATTTCAGTCCCTTCTGGCATTGTGCAGAAAATGTTAATGTACTTCAAGTATACTTGTCTCAGAATAGATGTGAATTAAACCTCTGAAATATAAACCCTAAAATGAAATGAACTTTCCAAGTGGCTGTATTCACCATCTGAGCTTTATGAAATGTTTGCTTAAGTTAAAATATGTTAATTTGCAATTGATATAGTTGAATACTCATTAAAGAACTTTCTTCTATTATTGGTATACATTCTTACATCTGTAAAGGTTTTCTCTGTTAATGCTCATTTAAAAAATTAAGTGATATATTACTTTTGTGAAGCGCTAAGCTCATCAAACTGTGGTACAATAATTTATACATATAGATGACATCTAAATGCAAAATACTGATTGTGTTCATTCACATCAGTTACGTCTGATCAGAAATCCCACAACTTCAGCCACATAATTAACTAACAACATAACTAAATAAAATCATTTAAAATTGTAGAAAAGTAAAACAGGTTTAAGTTTAAAGGAGTTATTGATTTGTAATTTAAAACATAATCTATCATTCATGAAGGAAAATGAGGCACTTGATTATAATTTCTCTAAGGACAAGGAAATATATCTTATTGATATTTGTACGCTGAATCTAGCTAGCATGGATCCTACCTAAACAGAGTAGGTAGTCAATAAGAAATAAAATAACAATTGAAATAAAATAACATATTTATAAGAAACTTGCCTTTTAATGCCAAGATACATATTAGGTGTTACCAATGAAAACTGCACAACTCTTTCAGTTCCATCCACTTTAATCTTAGGTAAATAATTTTAAAAGTTTATTTGCTGGAATTCTTATTTCTAGTATTTCCAAAATTTCATTCATTCTTTCAACAGTAATTTGTTGAGCACCTTCCTTGTCTCAGACACTATGAGTATAAAAGATAAGGTTCCCACTCTCATGGAACTTACATTCTAGTTAGTTTACATTGGGAAGATTGAATGAATGTAATGCACTTAGAATGTAGTGTCTGGCACATAGTAAATACTCAACACTTACTATCTGTGATGGTGATGATGATGATGACGCTGATGATGATGATGATGGAAGACGTGAATATAAATGCTATTCAAAGCTATGAGACTAGGGCTTCCCTGGTGGCGCAGTGGTTGAGAGTCTGCCTGCTAATGCAGGGGACACGGGTTCGAGCCCTGGTCTGGGAGGATCCCACGTGCCGCGGAGCGGCTGGGCCTGTGAGCCACAATTGCTGAGCCTGCGTGTCTGGAGCCTGTGCTCCGCAACAAGGGAGGCCGCGATGGTGAGAGGCCCGCGCACAGTGATGAAGAGTGGCCCCCACTTGCCACAACTAGAGAAAACCCTCGCACAGAAATGAAGACCCAACATAGCCATAAATTAAAAATAAATAAATAAATAAATAAATAAAATTAAAAAAAAAAAGCTATGAGACTAGATGAGATCAACTAGGGAGGAAATGCAGGTAGAGAAAAGGGCTAAGGACTGAACCTCTGGTGATTTCTAATATTTAGAGTGTACCTAAGAATGAGAATCATCAGTAGAGACTGAGAAGAAGTAGCCAATGCAAAAGTGAACAAGGGTGGAGGAAACAAAAGAGTATAGTGTAAAGGAAACCAGAGGAGTGTTTCAAAAAAGTAAACACTCCATGACATAAATCACAGCAAGATCCTTTTTGACCCACTTCCTAGAGAAATGGAAATAAAAACAAAAATAAACAAATGGGACCTAATGAAACTTCAAAGCTTTTGCACAGCAAAGGAAACCATAAACAAGACGAAAAGACCACCCTCAGAATGGGAGAAAATATTTGCAAATGAAGCAACTGACAAAGGATTAATCTCCAAAATTTACAAGCAGCTCATTCAGCTCAATATCAAAAAAACAAACAACCCAATCCAAAAATGGGCAGAAGAGCTAAATAGACATTTCTCCAAAGAAGATATACAGATTGCCAACAAACACATGAAAGAATGCTCAACATCACTAATCATTAAAGAAATGCAAATCAAAACTACAATGAGGTATCACCTCACACAAGTCAGAATGGCCATCATCAAAAAATCTACAAACAATAAATGCTGGAGAGGGTGTGGGGAAAAGGGAACCCTCTTGCACTGTTGGTGGGAATGTAAATTGATACAGCCACTATAGAGAACAGTATGGAGGTTCCTTAAAAACCTAAAAATAGAACTACCATATGACCCAGCAATCCCACTCTTGGGCATATACCCTGAGAAAACCATAATTCAAAAAGGGACATGTACCACAATGTTCATTGCAGCTCTGTTTACAATAGCCAGGACATGGAAGCAACCTAAGTGCCCATCGACAGATGAATGGATAAAGAAGATGTGGCATATATATACAATGGAATATTACTCAGCCATAAAAAGAAACGAAATTGAGTTATTTGTAGTGAGATGGATGGACCTAGCGTCTGTCATACAGAGTGAAGTAAGTCAGAAAGAGAAAAACAAATACCGTATGCTAACACATATATATGGAATCTAAAAAAAAAAAACAAAAGGTCCTGAAGAACCTAGGGCCAGGACAGGAATAAAGACAAAGACATAGAGAATGGACTTGAGGACATGGGGAGGGGGAAGGGTAAGCTGGGACAAAGTGAGAGAGTGGCATGGACTTATATATACACTACCAAATGTAAAATAGATAGCTAGTGGGAAGCAGCCACAAAGCACAGGGAGATCAGCTCGGTGCTTTTTGTCTACCTAGAGGGGTGGGAAGGAGACGCAAGAGGGAGTAGATATGGGGATGTATGTATATGTATAGCTGATTCACTTTTTTATACAGCAGAAACTAACACACCCTTGTAAAGCAATTATACTCCAATAAAGATGTTAAAAATAAATAAATAAATAAAGCAAAAAAAAGTAAACAATTGTGTCAAACGCTGCTGAAAGTTTGAATTAGATAATAACAGAGAATTAAATTTTGGAATTGCCAACATAGTGTCATTCATAACCTTGAAAAGTGCTATTTCTGCAGAGGATGAAGAAGAAAACTATTGAAATGGATAGAAAAGAGACTGGGGAAAAGGCAAATCATGAAAAGGGAAATATGAATGACTGAGAAGTATAAAATGAGATGATCAGCTTCAGTAGTAAGCAGAGAACTGCAAACTAAACCAACAATGAGACACTACCTTTGCACCCTAAAAAATAGATTTTTTTTAATACCTCTTCTAGTACGTATGAGGAAAGCAAGAACCTTCATTCAGTGAGCTGACGGTGTAAGCTGGTGCCTCCATCCTGGGAACCATTTGGCATTATTTAAGTATGTGTATCCCTATGACCTCATGAGTTCACTCCAGGAATTATACTACAGAAAAACTCCCCTGAAAGTACACAAGAAGATGGGTTAAAAGCTTTTTAAAAATTATTTATTTATTTATTTTTAATTGAAGTACAGTTGACTTACAATATTATATTAGTTTCAAGTGTACAACAGAGTGATTCTGTATTTTTATAGAATATACTCCATTTAAAGTTATTATAAAATATTGACTATATTCCCTGTGCTGTGTCTTATTCCCATTCTTGTATCTAATTTACTTTGTACCTAGTAGTTTTATCTCCTTCCCCCATTTTGCCCCTCCCTTCACACCTCTTCCAACTGGTAACCAATAGTTTGTTCTTTGTATCTGTGAGTCTGTTTCTGTTTTATTATTTGTTCATTTGTTTTATTTTTTAGATTCCACATATAAGTGATAATATACAGTATTTGTCTTTCTCTGTCTGACTTATTTCACTAAGCGTAATACCCTCCAGCTCAATCCATGCTGTTGCAAATGGCAAAATTTCATTCTTTTCTATGGCTAATATTTCATTGTATATATATATACCACTTCTTCTTTATACATTCATCTATTGATGGGCACTTGGGTTGCTTCCATATCTTGGCTATTGTAAATAATGCTGCTATGAACATTAGGGTGCATATATTTTTTTCAAATTAGTATTTTGTTTTCTTTGGATATATACCCAGGAGTGGAATTGCTGGATCATATGGCAGTTCTATTTTTCTGTTTTTAAGGAACTTCCATACTGTTTTCCATAGTGGCTGTACCAGTTTACAGTCACACCAACAGTGCACGAGGGTTCCCTTTTCAACACATCCTCATCAACACTTAACATTTTTTGTCATTTTGACAATAGACATACTGACAGTTGTGAGGTGATATCTCATTTGTTTGATTTGCATTTCCCTGATAATTAGTGATGTTGAGCCTCTCTTCATGTGTCTGTGGACCAACTGTATTTCTTCTTTAGAAAAATGCCTATTCAGGTTTTCTGCCCATTTTTTAATCATGTTATTTGTTTGTTTTAATATTGAGTTATATTAGTTCTTTGTATGTTTTGGATATTAACCCCTTATCAGACATATCATTTGCAAATATCTTCTCCCATTCAGTAGGTAGGTTGCCTTTTCATTTGGTTGATGGTTTCCTTTGCTGTGCAAAATGTTTTAAGTTTTATTATGTCCCATTTGTTTATTTTTGCTTTTGTTTCCTTTGCCCAAGGAGACGGATCCAAAAAAAACCAAAACAAAACAAAACTCTAAGACCTATGTCAAAGAGTGTACTGCCTGTTTTCTTCTAGGAGTTTTATGGTTTCTGATCTTACATTTATATCTTTAATTCATTTTGAGTTTATTTTTGTATGTGGTATGAGAAAATGTTCTAATTTCATTATTTTACCTGTAGCTTTCTAGTTTTCCCAATACTACTTGTTGAAGAGACTGACTTTTCCCCATTGTATATTCTTTTCTCCTTGGTCATAGATTCATTGACCATATGTGCATGGGTTTATTTCTGAGCTCTCTATTTGGTTCCATTGATCTATGTGTCTGTTTTTGTGCCAGTACCATACTGTTTTGATTACTGTAGCTTTGCAGCATACTCCAAAGTCAAGGATCATGGTACCTCCACCTTTGTTCTTTTTTCTGAACATTGCTTTGGCTATTCGGGGTCTTTTGTGATTCCATACAAATTTTAGGATTATTTGTTCCAGTTCTGTGGAAAATGTCATGAGTATTTTGACAGGGATTACATTAAATCTGTAGATTTCTTTGAGTAGTATGGACATTTTAACAATATTAATTCTTCCAATCCATGAACACAGGATATCTTTCCATTATTTGTATCATCTTCAGTGTCCTTCAACAATGTCTTATAGTTTGCAGAGTATTGGTCTTTCACCTCCTTGGTTAAATTTATTCCTAGGTATTTTATTCTTTTCGATGCAATTGCAAATGGATTGTTTTCTTAATTTTTCTTCCTGATAGTTCATTATTAGTGTATAGAAAAGCAACAGATTACTATATATTAATCTTATATCCTGCAATTTTACTGAATCATTTATTAGTTCTAATAGCTTTTTTGATGGATACTTTAGGATTTTCTGTATATAATATCATGTCATCTGCAAATAGTGACAATTTTACTTTTTCCTTTCCAATTTGGATTCCTTTTATTTATTTATTTTTTATCATCTGATTGCTGTGGCTAGGACTTCCCATACCATGTTAAATAGAAATGGCAAGAATGAGCATCCTAGTCTTGTTCCTGATCTTAGAAGAAAAGTTTTCAGCTTTTCACCATTAACTATAATGTTAGCTTGGGTTTGTCATAAATGGCCCTTACTATGTTAAGGTATGTTCTGTCTATAACAACTTTGATGAGAACTTTTATTATGAATTAATGTAGAATTTTGTCAAATGCTCTTTCTGAATTTGTTGAGATGATCGTGTCATTTTCGTCCTTTATGTTGTTAATGTATATCACAATTTCACATAGATTAATTTACAGATATTGGACCATCCTTGCATCCCTGGGTTAAATCCCATGATCATGATGTGTGATCCTTTTTATGTATTGTTGAATTCACTTTGCTAATACTTTGTTGAGGACATTTGCATCTATATTCATCAGAGATATTGGTGTGTAATTTTCTTTTTTTGTAGTATCTTTGTTTGGTTTTGGTATCAGCGTAATAGTGGCCTTATAAAATTAGTTTGGGAGTTTTCCCTCCTCCTCAATCTTTTGGAATAGTTTGAGAAGGACAGCTATTAACTCTTCTTTATATGTTTGGTAGAATTGCCTTGTGAACCTGCTGATTATGGACTTTTGTTTGCTATTACTAGTAATAGGTCTGTTCAGGTTATCTATTTCTTCCTGATTCAGTCTTGTATGCTTCTGGGAATTTATTCATTTCTTCTAGGTTGTCCCAATTTGTTGGCATATAACTGTTCGTAGCATTCTCTTTCTCTTGTTTGTATTTCTGTGATATCAGTTGTAACTTCTCTTTCATTTCTAATATTGAGTCCTCTTTTTTTTTTTTTTTTTAATGAGCCTGGCTAAAGGCTTATCAATTTTGTTTGTCTTTCAAAAAATAGCTCTTGTGTTCATCAATCTTTTCTATTTTGTTTTCTATTTTATTTATTTACACTCTGAGCTTTATTTATTTCCTTTTTTTCTGCTGACTTTGGGTTTTGTTTGTTCTTTTTCTAATTCCTTTAAATGGTAGGTTGTGTTGTTCATTTGAGATTTGTCTTATTTCTTGAGGTGGGCCTGTATCACTCTAAACTTTCCTCTTGGAACTGCTTTTGCTGCATCCCCTAGATTTTGGAAAGTTGTGTTTTTAATTTTCATTTGTCTTAGGTATTTTCTGATTTCCTCTTTGATTCCTTTGTTGAATCCTTGGTTTTTTAGTAGCATGTTGTTTAGTCTCCAGTGTTTGTGTTTTTTCCATTTTTCTTCCTGTTACTTATTTCTAATTTCATACTGTTGTGGTCAGAAAAGATGCTTGATATAATTTCTATCTTCCTTAATTTATTGAGACTTGTTTTGTGTCATAGTATGAGATCTATCCTGGAGAACATTCCATGTGCACTTGAAAAGAATGTGTATTCTGCTGTTTTGGGATGGAATGTCCTATAGATATCTGTTAAGTCCAGCTGGTCTTCTATGTCATTTAAGGCCAGTGTTTCCTTATTGATTTTCTGTCTGGATGATCTGTCCATTGATATAAGTGGGGTGTTAAAGTCCCCTAGTATTTTTGTTTTACAGTCAATTTTTCCCTTTATACCTGTTAATATTTGCTTTGTATATTTAGGTGCTTCTATATTAGGTGCATATATGTTTACAAATGTTATATTCTCTTCTTGTGCTGATCTATATCATTATATAATGCCCCTTTTTGTCTTTTATTGTAGACTTTGGGTTTGTTTTTGTGTTTTGTTTTGTTTTTTGGCCACACTGTGTGGCATGTGAGATCTTAGTTCCCCAACCAGGAATTGAACCCACACCCCCTGCAGTGGAAGCATGGAGTCTTAACCACTGGACCACCAGAGAAGTCCCTGTAGACTTTGTTTTAAAGTCTACTTTGTCTGTTATGAGTATTCCTACCCCCACTTTCTTATGGTTTCCATTTGTATGAAATATCTTTTTTCATCCCCTCCCTTTCAGTCTGTGTGTGTTTTTATCTCTGAAGTGAGTCTCTTGTAGGCAGCATATATGGGTCTTGTGTTTAATCCAGTTAGCCACCCTATGTGTTTTGATTGGGGCATTTAGTCCATTGACATTTAAAGTGATTATTGATAGGTATGTACTTATTGCCATTTTGTTACTTGTTTTCCAGACGTTTTTGTAGTTCTTCTCTGTTCTTCTCTTAGTCTCTTCCCTTTGTGGTTTGATGATTTTCTTTAGTGTTATGTTTGTGTTTCTTTCTCTCTAATTTTTGTGTATCTATTGTAGGTTTTTTGATTTGTGGTTACCATGGAGTTTATATATATTGACCTGTATCTACTTGTTTTAAGCTGATAGTCATTTAAGTTCAAACACATTCTAAAAGATCTACAATTTTTACTCCCTCCCCCTCCCCAGTTTGTGTTTTTGATGTCATATTTTACATTTCCATGCCTATCCCTTAGCTATTTATTTCAGTTTTAGTTGATTTTACAATTTTTATCTTTTATCATTCATACTAGCTTATTTAAGTAGTTGGTCCACTGCCTTTACTATCTATTTGCCTTTACCAGTGGGATTTTTCCCTTCCTAGGTTTTCTTATTTCTGGTTGTAGCCTTTTCTTTTTTACCTAAAGAAGACCCTTTAACATTTCTTGTAAGGTCTGTTTAGTATTGATGAACTCTTAGTTTTTGCTTGTCTGGGAAGCTCTTTATCTCTCTAATTCTGAATGATAAACTTTCTGGGTAGTGTGTCCTAGGTTTTAGGTTTTTTATTTTCAGCACTTTAAATATATCATGCCACTCCTTTCTGGACTGCAAAGTTTCTGCTGAAAAATCAGCTGGTAAACTTATGGGTGTTCCCTTGTATGTGACTCTTTGTTTTTCTCTTGCTGCCTTTAAAATTCTCTCTTTAACTTTTGCCATTTTAATTATGATATATCTTATTGTGGGTCTCTTTGGGTTCATATTGTATGGGGTTCTCTGTGCTTTTTATACTTGGATATCTGTTTCCTTCTTCAGGTTAGAGAAGTTTTCCACCATAATTTCATCAAATACATTTTCTACCCCTTTCTCTCTCTCTCTTCTCCTTCTGTGACCCCTATACTGCAAATGTTAGTACACTTGATGTTGTCCTAGAGGTCCCTTAAACTATTCTCATTTTTAAAATTTTGTTTTTCTTTCTGCTGTTCTGATTGGGCAATTTCCACTGTTCTGTCTTTCAGACCACTTATGCATTCTGTATCACATAATCTTGCTGTTAATTCCTTCTAGTATATTTTTCACTTTAGTTATTGTATTCTTCAGCTCTGACTGGTTCTTTTTTATATTCTCTACTTCTTTGTTGAAGTTCTCATTGTGTTCGTCTATTTTTTTTCTGAAGTTCAGTTAGCATTCTTATTACTATTGCTTTGAACTCTTTACCAGGTAATTATTTATCTCTGTTTCTTTAGTGTTTTTCAGGGGTTTTATCTTGTTCTTTCATTTGAAACATATTCCTCTGTCTTCTCATTCTGTTTAATTTTCTCTGTTTTTTTTTTTTTTTTCTATGAGATTAGGTGAACCATTTACCTATCCTGGTCTTGAAGGCATGTTGCTATGTGGAAGTGTCCCTATGTAGTATGCATGTGCCCAGTGGCTCTGCTAGGAGAGCTGGGTCTGAAGTGAGCACAGTCCAGATCTTCCCCCAGGGTGCATTGGCAGCTGCCACTGTGGTGCCAGGTAGGGCTGGATTCGGAGGGGCTGGAACTAGAACCAGGTGCGAGCCAGGGCTCTTCCTAGGCTCCATGGAAGTCAGCGCCCTATCAGGGGTTGGGCCAGGGCCCCATGGGCTGGAGCAAGAGCCCCGAGGGAGTTCAGCTTCTCCCTCATGTGATGGCAGTCTCCAACTTAGTTGGGGGCATGGCTGTGGCCTGAAGGATTTGGGCTGCACTTCTGAGCTGGTTCCACTTTTTCCCTGGTATGCACGCCTTGGTTAGAAGCTGGGTCAGGGCTGGAGGGCTTGAGTCACACTGCTGAGCTGGTTCCACTCCTCCCCAAGTGTGTATTCTCACGGCCATGCTGGCGATGGTAGTGTCCACTGTGGAACTTGTTCTGCTCCTGCCCGAGTGCTCAGGGTCCTTCTACTCTGCCATCTTGATCCCACCTCTGGTAAAAAGCTTTTATTGCAGGATTATTTGTTGTGATACTAAGTTATAAGCAACCTAGTTTTCATCACTATTGGACTAGATCAGTAAAATGTGGTATGTGCACACAATTAAATATTACATATCAGTCAGAAAGGAATAAATCATATCTACATATAGCTATATGGATAGGTCTCAAAAACAATGTAGTGAAAAAAGTAAGACAAAATGAGATTTATAGCTTCACATCATTTGTGTAGTTTTTTAAAACACCTGCAAAAAGTACTATTTTTTCACACATAGGTACAGGTTAGAAGGCATACATTAAATTCACAAGTGTGGGCACTCTCTAATTAAATGCAAATAAATATGTCCTGATATCTTAAAACAAAACCAAAAACAAAATAAAGAACCTTCCTCATTACCATATCCCCCTTCAACTGCGACTGAATTTCTCTGCTCCCTATTCACAAAATCAGATAGCTTGTTTTTACAGTTTCAACCTCATCCCCCACCCCCACCAAGTTCTATTCCCCTTGTGTTCTTTTGTACCCTGGACACACAGAACTGAGTTGATTAGACTCCTTAGTACAGAACATACTATACTTGATCTGTACAAGCAAGACCCCTCCCTAAACAATACATCTATAAAATAGTCAAACACTGAAAAATACGGAGAATAATATAACAAATGTGTGTGGGTCCATCACCTGTATTTTACAAGTTTTAACATTTTGTCATAGTTACTCTGTAGATTTATTTTTAAATATGTAGTTAAAACCTTCATTTTTACTCTTCCCCATACAAAGATAACCACTGATGACACCAGGCCCAACCGCAAGAATGAGGTCCTCAGGCAAGAAGTGATGAGATTCAGAACAGAAGTGGGGGGAGGGGGGGTGGCCTTATTACCACCCCCAGTGATGATAACCAGTAGTTATGTGTGCCTGGCACTGTTCTCCTCTTTACATATATTAAGTAACTTAATTCCCAGAACAATCCTATGCTGTAATAACCATTTTATAGATTAGGAAACTGAAATACCTAAAGTCAGTTAGTTAGGAGGAAGCAGAGCCAGGCTTTGAAGTTAGGCAGTCTGGCTTTAGAGTTCTTGCACTCCACCTCTATGTTACCCTGTCTTAGGAGTGTATTAAAAGAGCAGTGAGCTTTTGTTTTACCTTTTCATCAATTATCTGTACCATTTTAAATATATATGTAGCCTTCACCTTTTCATTAAAAAAATTCTCCTGGATCTGGATTTCTGGGTGCCAGTTCTCCTGCCTGCTTGTTCCTCCATTCTGCTGCTTGAACCTGGAATCATTTTTTTTCATATTGCACTTTGAATCAGATTTTTTTTTTTTAATTTTTTGGTGTTTTCTTTATCCAGAAAGTTTTAAGCTTGAAATATCTTTCCACTATAAAGATTTTGTTTATTGTTTTCTCAAACAGTATACTAACTTAATATACCCTCCAAGTGACTGTAAAGTTTTATATCCTGCTATAAAATAGCTAACTATGAATACCTTTTGTATTTGTAGACCCTAGAAACCTTTTGGAATAACAGGATTCTCTTAAATGACTAATTACCCCAAATCTGATGCCTATGTAATGCTATCCAGCAAGCAGCTGGCTTCATATGAAGAGAGGCTAAGAGTCCCTTTTTGTCTTCATTTCAAATCATTTGCTTCTTATTTAATATCTGCAAAGAACGCAGTCACATTATAGTAGAATTTGCTGTTGTAAATTTTGGATTGTTTCCATGGGTTCCGCCTTACATCTGCACGGTGTTTAAAGCCAATGCTTCCTTTCTTTTTGTAGGCATTCAGGGCCTTTTGCCTCATAATCCAATGTCATGCTGAATGACAGAAAATTGAAGTTGAATTTATTTAACTATAGAGAAGGACTACACAGAACAATACACTTATTTAAGAACTCCTTGCATCAGGAACTGAAGGAGCTGTCTTATGCAGGTGGCTTAATCTCTCTGCTGCTTAGCCTAACTATGTGCCTTTATTTATTAAGGACAGGAACTGGGCACTCTGCTTCCAGAAACAAAAGGACCCCACTGGTCTATCAGAACCAATAATAAACCAATAACATGCTTATACCTCATTCAGAACAGTAAAGATATGTCCTATGTATTTTAAAAATAATTCTTAGTACTTCTTTATTACAGAAAATATATTCAAAGGTAAAAAAAAAAAAGCTATGAAAATATATTAACCAGCTTCTAACTATACACTGGTGGGCTGTTTACATTATGGATTATTCATAATGAATCTATTTTTCTCGATTCTACGTGGTATCTTCTCTCCTTAAGTAAAATGATTTATTTGTTGACATTACTTATATTTCCACACAACAACCTCCAGAGGTTTCTGTGTTTTAAAGTAAAACATTGATTTGCTTTCCCTGTTTTTACTTAGAGATGCTGTAAATACATAGTGAATAATCTGAAGGAACTGGCTTCTCTACTCATTGGGTACTGTGATTTAAAGACTAAGGATCTATGTTTATCTTGAAATAGGGAGAAAGGGAGATTTAGGTGGGTATGTAGAGAGAATAATACTGGAAAGTATAATAGCTTTTCCTTTCTTGAGTTGGGTCATGATTGTGTAGTTTATTTTCCTTTAAATATAGTAAATTCTGGAACTTTGATGCACAACTATATTCAAATGTGATCCTAAGAATACTTCACAATGCTGTAAAAATGGGTTTTGAATTAGCTACCGTTTTTACTGTCTACTATTCTACCAATTATTAGGTAATTGAGAATTAATAGCATAAAATTCACATATCAGGTACCAATTCTTTGGAGTTTATTTTTAAGATAATCAGTTCTTCCTCTTAACAATAGCTGCATTTAGAAGTAATAACATAGAATTTATCATGTGGGCTCAGATCCATGCTTCATCTAGTTTAGGATTATATCCTGACAAAAGCACCAAGGGACATTTAACAGAAAGGCAAAATTGTTCTCTCTGATGTCAGTGTTATTAAGTCAGTCACAAGGACACCATATTTGTCTTAATAGCTTTCATTAATTATATTAATTTTTAAACTTTCTAAAATCTAAACCACCTCTTGGAATTAGACATTAGACTAATTCACTACATATTTTATGCAGTAATAAATAATACTGTTCATTTATCTTAACTATACCTCTTTAAATATTCTAGGATATACTAAACAAATATATGGCCACACTAACCACATTTTCATGGACAAATATCATATCTCCTTGTAGCTTTTATATTTTTCACAGTCAGTGTAAGAGAGTTAGAAAGATAAAGTTTTGGGGATGAAGCCAACCTCAGTTTGAATCACGGGATCACTTCTAACTAGCTCTGTGACCTTTGATAAGTCAGTTAATTACTCTGATTCTTAGAGCCTTCTAGTAAAAATAAAATGTGTATCTGTTTTTCATGATAGTTGTGAGTATGAATTAAATGAAATAGGAGAAAGCACCCTGCACAGTGCCTGGAATAGTATACCATCAACAAACCTCAACTTCCTTCCCTCCTTATTTTTCAGAGGATGGGCAGAAATGTTTTAGCTGTGCCTGTGTGAATAGAACCCTCTGCAAGCCCACATGTACTTAATAACAAAGCAACACATTATGCAACATTCATTAGAGATTGCCTTGTTTCAAACTGTTACCCTCAAAACTAAATTCTCTATGTGTACGTTATTTTATCTGTTCTCTCATATAATGATATCACTTGATAAGTGAAAAAGATGTACCATACAAATATTATCTATCAAGTAAGTCCATATTGACTTATTTATTTATTCAAGGAGCCATTCTCTCAAATAACTCCCCTTACCCGAGTTTAAAATCTTGTCAGTTTGACTGCTGGCTAATTCATTTATTCACTGTAAGATACTAGGCAAGAGAATCAAAGAAAATCTCATTTCTCATCATCTGAAAAATGGGGCTGTTTGCACTTATGTAGCAATTTGAGGGATAACATTAATATATGTGAACATGCTGAATAAACATAAAGATTTATACCAATATCTAGTAAATTCTAATTAAAACATTTGTTTAGAGTGAGTTTATTTTCTGATTTAAGGAACTGGCTCATTTTCACGAAACAAATTTAAGAAGGTAGACTGAAGATACGTATAGAAATTTTAAATATTTGTATGGATGCATAAAGTTTTTAAAGTTTAACTCCCAAATTCATTCTATGAAGCCACCATCACCCTGATAACAAAACCAGAAAAAGATATCACAAAGAAAGAAAATTATAGACCAATATCACTGATGTTTGGTAAGGTTGCAGGGTACAAAATTAATGCACAGAAATCTCTGGCATTCCTATACACCAACAACAAAAAATCAGAAAGAGAAATTAAGGAAACACTCCCATTTACCATTGCAACAAAAAGAAGAAAATTCCTAGGAATAAACCTACCTAAGGAGGCAAAAGACCTGTACTCAGAAAACTATAAGACACTGATGAAAGAAATTAAAGATGACATAAACAGATGGAGAAATATACCATGTTCTTGTATTGGAAGAATCAACATTGTGAAAATGACTATAGTACCCAAAGCAAGCTACAGATTCAGTGCAATCCCTGTCAAACTACCAATGGCATTCTTCACAGAATTAGAACAAAAAATCTTACAATTCATATGGAAACACAAAAGACCTTGAATAGCCAAAGCAATCTTAAGAAAAACGGAGCTGGAGGAATCAGGCTCCCCGACTTCAAACTGTACCACAAAGCTACAGTAATCAAGAGTGTATGGTACTGGCACAAAAACAAAAATATAAATCAATGGTACAAGATAGAGTGCCCAGAGATAAACGCATGCACATATGGTCACCTAATTTATGACAAAGGAGGCAAGAACATACAATGGAGAAAAGACAGCCTCTTCAATAAGTGGTGCTGGGAAAACTGGACAGCTACATGTAAAAGAATGAAATTAGAACACTACCTAACACCATACCCAAAAATAAACTCAAAATGGATTAAAGACTTAAATGTAAGACAATACACTATAAAACTCTTAGAGGAAAACATAGGAAAAACACTCTTTGACATAAACCACAGCAAGATCTTTTTTGACCCACCTCCTAGAGTAATAAAAATAAAAACAAAAATAAAAAAATGGGACCTAATTAAACTTAAAAGCTTTTGCACAGCAAAGGAAACCATAAACAAGACAAAAAGACAACCCTCAGAGTGGGAGAAAATATTTGCAGATGAAACAACAGACAAAGGATTAATCTCCAAAATATACAAATAACTCATGGAGCTCAATATCAAAAAAACAAACAATCCAGTTAAAAAATGGGTGGAAGACTTAAATAGACATTTCACCAATGAAGACATACAGATGGCCAAGAGGCACATGAAAAGATGCTCAACATCACTAATTATTAGAGAAATGCAAATCAAAACTACAATGAGGTATCACCTCATACCAGTCAGAATGGCCATTATCAAAAAATCTAGAAACAATAAATGCTGGAAAGCGTATGGTGAAAAGGGAACCCTCCTGCACTGTTGGTGGGAATGTAAATTGATACAACCGCTGTGGAGAACAGTATGGAGGTTCCTGAAAAAACTAAATATAGAACTGCCATATGACCCAGCAATCCCACTACTGGGCATATACCCTGAGAAAACCATAATTCAAAAAGAGACATGTACCACAATGTTCATTGCAGCACTATTTACAATAGCCAGGACATGGAACCAACCTAAATGTCCATCGACAGATGAATGGATAAAGAAGATGTGGCACGTATATACAATGGAATATTACTCAGCCATAAAAAGAAATGAAATTGAGTTATTTGTAGTGAGGTGGGTGGACCTAGAGTCTGTCATACAGAGTGAAGTAAGTCAGAAAGAGAAAAACAAATACCATATGCTAACGCATATATATGGAATCTAAAAAAAAAAAAAAAGAGTGGTTTTGATGAACCTAGTTGCAGGGCAGGAATAAAGAGGTAGACACAGAAAATGGACTTGAGGACATGGGGTGGGAGGGCGAAGCTGGGGCAAAGTGAGAGTAGCATGGACATATATACACTACCAAATGTAAAAGTTGGCTGGTGGGAAGCAGCAGCATAGCACAGGGAGATCAGCTTGGTGCTTTGCGATGACCTAGAGGGGTGGGATAGGGAGGATGGGAGGGAGACTCAAGAAGGAGGGGATGTGGGGACATATGTATGCATATGGCTGATTCGCTTTGTTATGCAACATCAACTAACACAGTATTGTGAAGCAATTATACTCCAATAAAGATCTATCAAAATTTTTTAAAAAAAGATTTTAAAGTTTACTATTAAAAATATGTTATTAAAACACCTGAACAGATGTAACATGGAAATTTTATAAATTCCAATGTTTAAAATTATTTTCTTCATAGAAGTCAGTTAATCCACCTGTGTAAATTTGTTTTCCACCTTTTCCCAAAAAGAGTACCAACAAGGGCTGTTATTGGGGCTGGGGTTCAGATCTTAGTTCACACACACAGGCTAATGGTGGGTCTCAGATCATTCAAGCCATATGTTCTTTCTGCTTTAGTTTCAGTTCTGCATCCACACATGTGAGACGTGGCTGCCTGAATAATCTTTCTCAAACACTACTTGAATTCCTCAGTTCAAGACTCTGTGGAAGCCAATTGCCTGCTTGTATTTTCCTGGCTTGAAAGTCATTAAAATGCCTATTAGACACTACCCAGAGTTAACAGATTCTTTACTGGAAGCCTTGCACATGGTTTATCTATTTCAGTTCTACTGGGAGGCCTTAGCAATACTTCTAAGTTCCAGGCCACAAGAGCTAGCTCAGGCAGTCAAGTGTTTCAGAAGTGAGCCATATGATCAAAAATTCATATGTGTGCCAGTGACATAAATTTCCTTTGAAAACATCAGTAAAATTTAGCCTATTAGCTGTTTGAAAATTAGCATGATGTTGGGGGCAGAAAGAGGCCAATAAATTGAGCCTGTCAAAACCTATTAATTCTGTGGGACATCAGAGTAGGGATGAGCTACATATGGTCATCCAAGCAAAGTGGATTAAACAGCTGCATTATTCTTCAGGAGGTCAGTGGCAATGCTAAAAGAATGTGGTTTACTCTATGAAAATATCTGGACACTTAAAATGTACTAATCAGAAGAACACATTATGTCATTCCAGATTTACAGTGTCAAGTTGAAGCACTTGGGCTAAAACTTCAGAAGGCAGTGACTGAGATGGACAACTACAAAGAAAAGCTCATGTAAGATGGTAAACATTAAACAACCTGTAAGAATTTAGAAAGACCCCCATGTGTTCTCTGTGACTCTGGGCAGTAATTTGGATGTGTTGGTATGGTCTACTGCAATTTTTCTCAGCTACTTTTCTGGCCTATATTGAAGGACCTGTAAATATTTTTAAATATATGAAATGTTTCTTTCTCTCAGTAAGAAACTTACCTATCCAGGTATTAAAGCTTTCCCTGATTATTCAAATGTAGTAACTTAATATTCTCTGAACTTTTTGTCTTATTATCTCTTTATTATCTGTCCGGAAGAAACAGCATTGAAGATGTTTCATAAGATTATTGGGATTGACATATATACACTAATATGTATAAAATAGATAACTAATAAGAATCTGCTGTATAATAAATAAATAAATAAATAATCAATTTTAGGTTCAGAAAGACAGTTGAGTATCTTTGAAGTTCTGGAGTGCTTAGGCCTTATATAAGTAAGAAAGAAAATATTGGAAAACAAATGATAAGAAAATGCCCTTGTAAAATATCCAGAGTACTATTTCTTTTATTTATTTATATATTTATTGTCTTGTTTATGGTTTCCTTTGCTGTGCAAAAGCTTTTAAGTTTCATTAGGTCCCATTTGTTTATTTTTGTTTTTATTTCCATTACTCTAGGAGGTGAATCAAAAAAGATCTTGCTGTGATTTATGTCAAAGAGTGTTCTTCCTATGTTTTCCTCTAAGAGTTTTATAGTGTCCGGTCTTACATTTAGGTCTCTAATCCACTTTGAGTTTCTTTTTGTGTATGGTGTTAGGGAGTGTTCTAATTTCATTCTTTCACATGTAGCTGTCCAGTTTCCCCAGCACCACTTACTGAAGAGACTGTCTTTTCTCCAATGAATATCCTTGCCTCCTTTGTCATAGATTAGTTGACCACAGGTGCGTGGGTTTATCTCTGGGCTTTCTATCTTGTTCCATTGGTCTATGTTTCTGTTTTTGTGCCAGTACCATATTGTCTTGATTACTATAGCTTTGTAGTATAGTCTGAAGTCAGGGAGTCTGAATCCTCCAGCTCCGTTTTATTCCCTCAAGACTGCTTTGGCTATTCAGGGTCTTTTGTGTCTCCATACAGATTTTAAGATTTTTTTGTTCTAGTTCTGTAAAAAATGCCATTGGTAATTTGATAGGGATTGCATTGAATCTGTAGATTGCTTTGGGTAGTACAGTCATTTTCACAATATTGATTCTTCCAATCCAAGAACATGGTATATCTCTCCATCTGTTGGTATCATCTTTAATTTCTTTCATCAGTGTCTTATAGTTTTCTGCATACAGGTCTTTGGTCTCCCTAGGTAGGTTTATTCCTAGGTATTTTCTTCTTCTTGTTGCAATGATAAATGGGAGTGTTTCCTTAATTTCTCTTTCAGATTCTTCATCATTAGTGTATAGGAATGCCAGAGATTTCTGAGCATTAATTTTGAATCCTGCAACTTTACCAGATTCATTGATTAGCTCTAGTAGTTTTCTGGTGGCATCTTTAGGATTCTCTATGTATAGTATCATGTCATCTGAAAACAGTGACAGTTTTACTTCTTCTTTTCCAATTTGGGTTCCTTTTATTTCTTTTACTTCTCTGATTGCCGAGGCTAGGACTTTCAAAACTATGTTGAATAATAGTGGTGAGAGTGGACCTCCTTGTCTTGTTCCTGATCTTAGAGGAAATGCTTCCAGTTGTTCACCATTGAGAATGATGCTTGCTGTGGGTTTGTCGTATATGGCCTTTATTATGTTGAGGTAGGTTCCCTCTATGCCCACTTTCTGGAGAGTTTTTATCATAAATTGGTGTTGAACTTTGTCAAAAGCTTTTTCTGCATCTGTTGAGATGATCATATGGTTTTTATTCTTCGATTTGTTAATATGGTGTATCACATTGATTGATTTGTGTATATTGAAGAATCCTTGCATCCCTGGGATAAATCCCACTTGATCATGGTGTATAATCCTTTTAATGTGTTCTTGGATTCAGTTTGCTAGTATTTTGTTGAGGATTTTTGCATCATATTCATCAGTGATATTGGTCTGTAATTTTCTTTTTTTGTAGTATCTTTGTCTGGTTTTGGTATCAGGGTGATGGTGGCCTGATAGAATGAGTTTGGGAGTGTTCCTTTCTCCACAATTTTTTGGAAAAGTTTGAGAAGGATGGGTGTTAGCTCTTCTCTAAATGTTTGATAGAATTCACCTGTGGAGCCATCTGGTCATGGACTTTTGTTTGTTGGAAGAGTTTTAATCACAGTTTCAATTTCATTACTTGTGATTGGTCTGTTCACATTTTCTATTTCTTCCTGGTTCAGTCTTGGAAGGTTATACCTTTCAAAGAATTTGTCCATTTCTTCCAGGTTGTCCATTTTATTGGCATAGAGTTGTTTGTAGTAGTCTCTTAGGATGGTTTGTATTTCTGCGGTGTCTGTTGTAACTTCTCCTTTTTCATTTCTAATTTTATTGATTTGAGTCCTATCCCTGTTTTTCTTGATGAGTCTGGCCAATGGTTTATCAATTTTGTTTATCTTCTCAAAGAACCAGCTTTTAGTTTTATTGATCTTTGCTATTGTTTTCTTTGTTTCTATTTCATTTATTTCTGCTCTGATCTTTATGATTTCTTTCCTTGTGCTAACTTTGGGTATTGTTTGTTCTTCTTTCTCTAGTTCCTTTAGGTGTAAGGTTAGATTGTTTATTTGAGACTTTTCTTGTTTCTTGAGTTAGGCTTGTATAGCTATAAACTTCCCTCTTAGAACTGCTTTTGCTGCATGCCATAGGTTTTGGATTATCATGTTTTCGTTGCCATTTGTCTCTAGGTATTTTTTGATTTCTCCTTTGATTTCTTCAGTGATCTCTTGGTTATTTAGTAATGTATTGTTTAGCCTCCATTTGTTAGTGTTTTTTATGTTTTCTTCCCTATAATTCATTTCTAATCTCATAGCGTTGTGGTCAGAAAAGATGCTTGATATGATTTCAAATTTCTTAAATTTACTGAGGCTTGATTTGTGACCTAAGGTGTGATCTATCCTGGAGAATGTTCCGTGCGCACTTGAGAGGAAAGTGTAATCTGCTGTTTTTGGATGGAATGTCCTATAAATATCAATTAAATCTATCTGGTCTATTGTGTCATTTAAAGCTTCTGTTTCCTTATTTATTTTCATTTTGGATGATCTGTCCATTGGTGTAAGTGAGGTGTTAAAGTCCCCCACTATTATTGTGTTACTGTTGACTTCCTCTTTTATAGCTGTTAGCAGTTGCCTTATGTATTGAGGTGCTCCTATGTTGGGTGCATATATATTTATAATTGTTATATCTTCTTCTTGGATTGATCCGTTGATCATTATGTAGTGTCCTTCCTTGACTCTTGTAACATTCTTTATTTTAAAGTCTGTTTTATCTGATATGAGTATTGCTACTCTAGGTTTCTTTTGATTTCCATTTGCATGGAATATCTTTTTCCATCCCCTCACTTTCAGTCTATGTCTCCCTAGGTCTGAAGTGGGTCTTTTGTAGACAGCATATATATGGGACTTGTTTTTGTATCCATTCAGCAAGCCTGTGTCTTTTGGTTGGAGCATTTAATCTATTCACGTTTAAGGTAATTATCGATATGTATGTTCCTATGACCATTTTCTTAATTGTTATGGGTTTGTTTTTGTAGGTCCTTTTCTTCTCTTGTGTTTCCCACTTAGAGAAGTTCGTTTAGCATTTGTTGTAGAGCTGGTTTGGTGGTGCTGAATACTCTTAGCTTTTGCTTGTCTGTAAACTTTTTGATTTCTCCATCGAATCTGAATGAGATCCCTGCCGGGTAGAGTAACCTTGGTTGTAGTTTCTTCCCTTTCATCACTTTAAATGTATCATGCCACTCCCTTCTGGCTTGTAGCGTTTCTGCTGAGAAGTCAGCTGTTAACCTTATGGGAGTTCCCTTGTATGTTATTTGTCATTTCTCCCTTGCTGCTTTCAATAATTTTTCTTTGTGTTTAATTTTTGTCAGTTTGATTACTATGTGTCTCGGCATGTTTCTCCTTGGGTTTACCGTGCCTGGGACTCTCTGTGCTTCCTGGACTTGGGTGGTTATTTCCTTTCCCATGTTAGGGAAGTTTTTGACTATAATCTCTTCAAATATTTTCTCTTCTCCTTTCTCTCTCTCTTCTCCTTCTGGGACCCCTATAATGCGAATGTTGTTCCGTTTAATGTTGTCCCAGAGGTCTCTTAGGCTCTCTTCATTTCTTTTCATTCTTTTTTCTTTATTCTGTTCTGCAGCAGTGAATTCCACCATTCTGTCTTCCAGGTCACTTATCCGTTCTTCTGCCTCAGTTATTCTGCTATTGATTCCTTCTAGTGTATTTTTCATTTCAGATATTGTATTGTTCATCTCTGTTTGTTTGTTCTTTAATTCTTCTAGGTCTTTGTTAAACGTTTCTTGCATCTTCTCGATCTTTGCCTCCATTCTTTTTCTGAGGTCCTGGATCATGTTCACTATCATTATTCTGAATTCTTTTTCTGGAAGGTTGCCTATCTCCCTTCATTTAGTTGTTTTTCTGGAGTTTTATCTTGTTCCTTCATCTGGTACATAGCCCTCTGCCTTTTCATCTTGTCTGTCTTTCTGTGAATGTGGTTTTTGTTCCACAGGCTGCAGGATTGTAGTTCTTCTTGCTTCTGCTGTCTGCCCTCTCTATTTCTTTTAAAAATGATTTTATTTCAGAAATTTCAAAAATGATAGTATAAATATAGTACATCTATAATTATAACACTAAAATAGAATTTATATACTCTTTGAAAAGTAAATAAATTCTTTTACTTTGTGGTGTGTAATCTGGTAGCTTTGGTTTTCAGTTCCTATATTTTAGAAGGATGAACCTCATAAGAAATATAAATACTCAAAATTCTTAGCAACCAAATGTTGCATTGACCATGGACTATTCCTAAGAACAATTTGTGTTCAACAAAATTCTTAACAACACAAGGAAGAACAAATTCCAAAAATACTCTATCAAATTAATGTATACTTTGATTATTTGTAGCAAAATAATTTATTTTCAAAATCCAAGAAAAACCAAATATTCATTCTTTATAACACTGTGGTCAACAGTTCAGTAAATAATAGTTCAACTGTCTGTGTATGTTAGTTGTGGTTGAAGGAATAAGTGGGCAAGAGGTCCTAGCATGGCTCACTGCACCCAGCAAGAACTTTCTGATGAGAAGATACATGAAAAAAGAAGCAAGATGGGAATTGCCAGAAAATCATTAATCCCCACCCTCTAGTTACATCAGGGAGGGCTTTGGCCTCATGAATGTCTCATGCGGAGGGCCTGCCTCATCAGGCCACAGCCCATTTGATATTAATACATGCTTTGTGATATTTTTGTTAATTTTTAATATAATTTATAATATGAGTGCTGAGAAATAAGAGTCAGAGTAGATTGGAGTTGGAGGGAGAAAATACCACTCAGTAAAGTCCATCAAATGAATTACCTGGAGGAAATCACTGTAGAACTGTAGAAATACTGATGCTGTTGTTTCAGTTTATAATAAAACTGGTGCTTCCTACCTGTGTGAGAACTTCTTAAAATTAGAAAATGGGCAGAGCATCCACTTTTAGAAAACTTGATGAAAGATAGAGCCAGTTAAATGGTCTCACCTGCTGGAGACCTTTCTCTGTGCTGCCTGTACCTAGCTCTTCCATCTCTACTCCGTCTACCCTCCTTCGCTACTAGGATGAAGTTGAGTAGGGCAGTCGTGTAGGATCAGAGCCTGGGACTGCTCAGGGTACTCAGAGCTCAGGAAGTCCCCAGTAGTATGTAAGTACTATTTTATTTATAGGTTAAAACCAAATTTGCAACTTGGCTATTGTTTTATGATAAATTCAGTTTGGAGTCAAAATAATTCACTCAAAATTTTTGACATGCAATTTCTTAATAAATTGGAGATTTGCTCTATATACCCAAACCTGTTTGAACTTCCAGAAATTGGAAGGTGGTGTGAAATCATATTTTTAAAAAAATTTTAATCCTCACTCTTTGTGGGGGCTGGGGTGAGGAATGAGTTTCACCCATCCAGCTTAGGATAATTGTTTTGTTTAAAGATTTTTAAATGTTTGGATATAAGTTTTGTGGGTTTTTACTTAAGGGGAAAAGGCAGTTTTTAAATGGATGAACTTCGGGTTCTTTTTTTCCTAAGATTTATAAGAAAATATTTTCCAAGGTTTATAAGAACTTGTTGTATATTTGAAAATAGAGATTTTATCACTTAGGATTCTTTGAGCTATAAGTAACAGAGGTAGAGTGGTTTCAGGTTTAGTCAATCCAGTGACTCAACAATATCACCAAGGATCTTGATGTTCTTTCTGTCTCTATTCTGCTGCCCTCAGCACTGGCTTCACCCCAAGGCTAAGTCCCCTATGATTATGACATGGCTGCAATTCCAGGTACCACATCCAAATGTAACCACCCCAGAGGCAGGAAGGGCCTGTTTTTCTGGTGTCTCCTTAGAAGTGAGATAAAAATTTCTCAAAAGCCACCAAACAGCCCTCTCCTTACATCTCTTGGCTAGAACCCTTTACATACCCTCTCCTAAATGAATCATTGGCAAGGGGAACAGGACTACCACAGTTAGCTCAGGTCAGGCAGGATTTACCCTGAGAACAGATGATAATAGGGCTCTGATGGCCAGGAAGACAGCTATAGTACATGTCCAGAAGGTAACTAGTAATTTTTGCTAGAGGTAGAGTGTTAGTGATGCTCTGAAAATTGATGACATTTTCTACAAATTTATTTGTGTCATAATATCTAGATTAATTTAGGGAAGACCCTCCTGAAGTAATGAAAAATATGGATGCTGTGAAATGCAACTTTATTACTTTTAAATATATATGTAGAGAGAGAGAGAGAGAAAGGGAGAAAGAACTAGGAAATAACACTTTTATTTTATATATATGTATATAGGCTAAGATAAGTAAATAAGACTAATAAGAAAGGCTGCTATAGAGGGTGAGAAATTTTTAGGAATTCCTGAAAGAGAATACATAGGAAGGATAATAAAAAGGGTCAACTCTGCAGAGGAATAAACGAGAGGAAAACCAATTGTGTGGTGGGCATGTGATGGGCAGGACTTTACTTGGAATCAGTTAACACAAAGAGAAGGGAGTGGGATAAGGCAAATCATCAGAACAGTGGTTCTCAAACTCCAATCTGCAGAAGAATCCTGGGTAGTTTACTGAAACTGTGTATTACAGTATGACCTCCCTCACAGACCCAATCCCAGGATCAGTTTCTGGGCTCCATTCCCACAGACATTCTGGCTTTAAATTTGGGTTTGGGGTGTCCCTGAGCAATCTGCATTTGTAATGCACTCCCCCCCCCCACACACACATGATTCTGATCCAGGTGATCCAATGAAGCCCACTCTGAGGAATCATATTTGGAACATTTAAGCCACTGGCCCCTCACCAGCCCCACCCCACCCCCAATCAACAGGTCCTGTGTGAAGCAGCATTTGCAAGGCATCTGCACCCAGAATAAAGCAACGAGTGTGGGGACTGGAGCTGGGGAGCCTGCCAGCTACTGAATCCCAGAGGCCACTGTCCCTACATCCCAAGACAAACCTCCAGTGCCCCCACCATACTCTGCCCCTTCATCACAACCTTCAGAAACAATCTAGGGCAACAATAAACAGCAAAGCAGACAACAAACCAGAATCTTAGGCTTAGGATGAACACCCAACCAAAGATTACCAGGTATGTGAGAAAAACCTTCCCCCAACCTTGTTCACATGGCTCTGAATTCACACAGAAAAGCTTTAACACCTAGAGAAATTGTTAAGTAGCAAACAGAAGATGTTAAGATAAATTTTTAAAGTTAGGATATACTTCAAAGTATGTCCAGGATTGTAACCATTAAAGAAGAACAGGTTGTTACCAAAAAAAAAGCTATTAGGAATTTTAGAGGTTAAAAATATGACTCCAGAAAAATGATTCCATTCATGTTAAAAATGTATATGAATGTACATACAAATATATATGGATTCAAATTCATTGAATAAATGATTGGTAGGATTACAACAGTTCCTTCTGGAAGTGAGAGTCAGGGATGTATAGAGACTCTTATTTTACTCTATATACTTATATATTTCTTAAATAGCTTACAGTGTGAATATATTCATTTTCACATATGTAATGAAAAGAACAAAATTCACTTTAAATGACTTATAATTTATCAATTACTAGTGAATATGTCTAAAGTGGTGATATGAAATATACTTTCTAATTTGGGGACCTTTGTAACCTACTTATACTTTAATTTTATTAGCAGCCACCTCCTCCTCATTTAACTAATAATTGTAAGCAATAGTCAGCCATAACCAGCATAAATTTCTTATTTATAAAGCTCTTGACCGAATAACAGCAACATTTTGCACAGTTGAGATGTTCTTGGAACATTATTATTGCCTTCTAAGATATAATGTTCTCCTGATTTTCCTCTTCTGTCATCATTCATGAGAATTTTTTGCCTAGAAAGCAGGTGGCCTGGGCAATCCAGTGTCAGAGTACAGATACACTTTCACATGATCCTAGATTTAACAGGCTAGGTTTCCTTCATTGACTCATTCAATACAAAATGCTCATGGAGAGGCAGTTATGTGCCATGACTCTTTTGTGTACAAGCACTAGATACTGAAGTAACAAGATTGACAAGCCACAATAGGTAATTCCAGGTAACGTTAAGTGCTGCAAAAATATAAAACAGGCATAAAAGAATGTGAGTGTTGGGGAAGAGTGGTATCCTTTTGACAGAGTGGCATCCCTGGGCAGATGACCTCTGAGTTAAGATCTGAGTAACAGAAAGGAGCTAACAGTGCTAATAAGCTAACATCTGGAAGCAGAGAGATCAAGGACAAAAAATTCTTGGGAGTGAGTTTTACAAGTTAAAGAAACATGAAGGCCAGTTGTGGTAGACGGAATAACGGCTTCCAAAGATTTTCATGTCCTAATCCCTGAAATCTGTGAGTACATTATCCTATGTGGCAAAAGGGATTTTGCACGTGTTTAAATTAGGGATATAGAGCTGGGGAGATTATGTTGGATTATTCAGGCAGACTCAGTGTTATAACTGCAAAGGTCCTTATAAGATGAAAGCAAGAGGGTCAAAGTCACAAAAGTGGATGTGAGGATGGAAGCAGAGGTTGGAGTGATGTGATTTGAAGATGGAAGAAGGGGCCACAAGCCAAAGAATGCATGTTGTCTCTAGAAGCTAGAAAAGGCAGGAAAACAGATTCTCCTCTACAGCTTCCAGGGGGAACACAGCCCTCAAGACATCTTGATTTTAGGACTTCTTACCTTAGAAATGTAAGATAATAAATTTGTGTTGTTTTAAACCCCTACATTTGTGGTAATTTGTTACAGCAGCAATAAGAAATGAATATACCAGTGTGTCCAAAGCCCAGTGAGGATTCTGGATTTATGCAGAGGGCAGAGGGAAACTATTGGAGGGTTTGGCAATAGAGTGAACTGATTTGATTTGTTTTAAAAGGTTGGCATGGCTGCTGCATGGAGAATGGACTGAAGTGGGAGTACAGGAGCGATCAGGGAGACTAGGTGGGAGGCCCAGCGTTCATGCAAGTGAGAAGTGGCTGGTTTAGTGTAAGGCTATATTGTGGAGATGGAGAGAAATATATGCCAGGGGTCACTCTCACAGGATCTACCGATGGAGTAGATGTGGCCAGGGAGGAAGAGGACTGGAAAAGAAAGGAAATAATAAAGGATGGGGTTTGGGGCTTTTCAGCATCAGGTAGACAGTTGAGAGGCAGTAGAGTATAGTGACTAACAGCCTGGAAGCCAAATCCAGACTGCTGGGGCAGTACTACTTAGCAGTATGTCACCTTGGGCATGTTACTTACCTCTTTGTTTTCAGTTTCCTCAACTGTAACAAGGACTGAGTAAGGGCTGGTTTGAGGTTCGTGTGAGATATATAAGGTGTTACCTATTAGTATCATTATGTGTTGGTGCCATTTAATGAAGTGGGAAAATCTGTAAAAGAAATAGATATGGGGGTGAGAGAAATACAAAACAATGCTTTTGATCTGTTAGATTTGAGATGCCTTTTGGACAGCAAAGTAGAAATATCAAGGAGGCAGTTTAGGAATGGCTATTTCACATAAAGAAGTGGAATGGTATGACCCTTGCCTTTCAAATTAGAGGAAAATATCCAACTACTCTATCTTATTTCCTTTGCTTTGATTGGCAGGAGCAGCAGGGGCCTTTCTGAAGGCTTATTCAGAGCAGTTGAAGAGAAAGGATTAACACTATTTGCTGAGGGTAAGAGAAGGAATGCAGTGTTTAAAGAGATGTAGGCATTCTTTCTATTCCTTCCAATTCCTCCCATCCTAATGAAGGGGAAGATAACAGTTGGGCAGTGAAGGGCAGACCATAAAAAGAGTGGCTTAACCGGCATGGGGGTGGGAGATGACCATAGTGAGGGGAGTTCTTGGGATGGTAGACTGCCCAGGGAGCTTTTTTTTTTTTAAATTGCAGCCAAAATTTATTGTCCACATAGTAAAATAACCACTTAAAGGTGTTCTGCTGTCCCTGACTCTAGATTTGGAAAAGTGTGTATAAGAGTCTGAACATAGAGTGAAAGTTGTGGCTGGGGCTGCTGAATCTCAAAGCATTTCTAAAAGGAACGTTGTTGTTTGATTTAAAACTAAATGTATAAAACTTGGCAAATACAGAAATCCACAAAAAAGAACATCGTCTTTATATTTTGATATCCTTATAGTCCATTTGTCTAAGTCATGCATATTTTAAACATATTTTCACTTAGTAATATATCCTGGATACTTTCCCATGTCATTACGTGATATATTTATAGTTATCAAATAGCTATGTAGTATTCTAATCTGTGGATGAATCATAACTTATTTTCTAATCCCCTGTATTTTAAAATTTCCAAATTTTTCACTTTTATAAGCAAGGTATTTTGAAATTCATAGAGATAAATCTTTCTATTCACATGCAGTTATTTCCTTAGGATAATTTTTGCTAGACTCAAACTTGCATATTTTTAAGACTTTTAATTCATAATGACTCTACCTTGCAATAAGATTTTATTGACTTATAATCTCAGTAGTGTTTGTAAATACCTATTTCTCCACTTCCTAGCTAATACTGGGTAGTATAACTAAGAAAAAAAAAAAAATCCTAGTTTGATGAAAAATTGTACCCCTGCATCTTTGGCTCTTTGTATTCTTTCCTTTGTGACTCACCTGAGTACAACCTTTGCTCACTTTTTAATGGCATGTTACTCTTTTCCTTATTCTTTATTTTCTAATGTTTTACTTGGAAATAATTACAAAACTTACAAACTTACAAAAAGTTGTAAACATGATGATAGTACAAAGAGCACACAAATAGGCTTTACCCAGATTCATCTATTATTAATGTGGTTTTTTTTGTTTTTTAATTATTTATTTATTTATTTATTTATTTTTGGCTGTGTTGGGTCTTCGTTTCTGTGCGAGGGCTTCCTCTAGTTGCGGCAAGCGGGGGCCACTCTTCATCGCAGTGCACGGGCCTCTCACTATCGCGGCCTCTTTTGTTGCGGAGCACAGGCTCCCGACGCGCAGGCTCAGTAGTTGTGGCTCATGGGCCCAGTTGCTCCGCGGCATGTGGGATCTTCCCAGACCAGGGCTCGAACCCGTGTCCCCTGCATTGGCAGGCAGATTCTCAACCACTGCGCCACCAGGGAAGCCCCTATTATTAATGTTTTAACCCATTTATTTTTTTCCCTTACCCCTACCCCTGTCCCCTCAACCTTTTCTCTCTCTCTCTCTCTCTCCCCCTGAAACCCACACACAAATTTTCCTGCACCATTTGAGGATAAGTTACATACAACACGACCCTTTACTTCTAAATAGTTTAGCCCGCCTTTCCTCAGGACAGTGATACTTCATATAAGCAGGAGGGTAATCAATGTTATAATTTTACATACAATAATTACATTAATAATATTCTAATCTAGCATCCATATTCTAATTTTCTGAGTGGGCCTTTATAGCATTTTCTCCTCTAGCACATAGTCCAGGTAGGGTCAGCCTACTTGGTATGTCTCTTTAGCCTCCTTAAATCTGGAATATTTCCAGTCCGTCTTTGTCTTTTTATGACATGGACATTTTTGAAGAATGCAGAACCCCTCATACTTTTTTAAATAAAAAATTTTTCATTTTGTATTTTTCTGGTTTCCTCTTGATTGGATTAAGGATATGTACTCTCAGCCAGAAAACCACATAGGTGAGAACAAGCACTTCTCAGAGCACCACATCTGGAGGCACATGATCATCTGCCTCTCATCTGGTGATGTTAATTTTGATCACCTGGTCAAGGTATTGCTCAGTTTTTCCACTGTATTATTACTGAGGGGTTTTGTTCCCTTTCAACCAGTAAGCAGTCTATAAGAGACACTTTAGGTACATACACATGCTCTGCTTTTCATCAACACTTATCCCTAGATACAGCATCCATTAATGGTTTTTGCCTCACCTAATCTTTATGGCAGTCATTGCTAGATGATGATTTTTCCAACTCCAAGTCTCCCTGACCATTTATTAGTAAGCCCTCAGCATTCTACTTTAGATAGGAGCCTCCCTTCTTCCCATTATTTATTTCCTTATTGGTATGGATTCATGAACTCCTGTTTTGTTCAATGGTGTATAATTCATTATTGTACTTAATTATTTTGGCACACAAATTGTTCTAAGCTTAGCCACTGGGGGCTACTTCCGGCTGGCTCTTAATGACATTGGAACATGATCCCGTCCTCTTTTATAAGCACTTCCTTACTTTCGGTATAACAAGCTGTTTCAGGTATAGCTACTCTGCCCCAGCCTTGGAATCACCCATTTCTCTGAGGAGTCCTTGTTCCTTTGAATGGGAATGGTATTAGAGACCAGTATCTAGGCTCTAAGTATGCTCATGTGCTGCTTGATTACGGTGACGGTTTCATGGGCTTGTATGTCAAATCTGTCAAATTGTGGGCAGTTTATTGTATGTTAGTATAATACTTAAAGCTATTTTACAAAAAGTGGATAATAAAGGAAACAACATGTTTTAAAAAAACATTTTTTCATAAAAGAAAAAGTAGAACTAAAGTATAGTGTTTAGGGATAAAACTTGGGCAATACAACTCCAAAGAAAATCAGTGATTACCATAAAATTCATGAGAATGATCAATTTAGGGAGGAAGGAGTTGGCTATTATTAGGCCCAGGACATGAAGCTTCTAGGCTAGCTGATTAGGTTTTATTTTTTTACCTGGATGGTAGTTGCAAGAGTTTCTTCCTTGTAATAATTCGTTATATAATTGTTTACGTAATTTTCTGTAGCTTACAATTTTATCATTGTAAGCTAGAAAAGAAAATAAATTAATAAAAATAAATGCTGTTCATATTCATGATATAAATAAATTATTGTTTATTAGGAATTAAAGTTATTCTGCAAGTAGGGCAAACCCATTAAGAATCTAACATTTTTTGTACATTTATAAACTTATTAAAATAGCTTTCAAAGCTATTTTAAGGTACATTCATATAATGAATTATTAATGAGAAGTCTATACAAACAAACTGGAATATTAATCTTTCTTAATATGTTAACTTTTTGAGTATTGTTACAAAACCCAATCACATAAGATCAAGACAAATGTCTATTTCAGTTTTAGAATTTCCATTTCGTTCTTTTTAATGGTTTCTATTTCTCTGCTGAGGTTTTTTATCTTTTCACGAGTTAAAGTAGATTTTCCTTTATGTCTTTGAGCGAGTTATAACTGTGCCTTCAGAAATCCTTGTCTGCTAATTTCAGTATCCGGGTCATCTCAGAGTCAGTCCCTATTAACTGTCTTTTCTCTTTAGAATAGGTCATGCTTTTCTGTGTCTTCCTATGTTGAGTAATTTTTTTATATTCTGGACATTGTGAATGTTACGTTATGGAAATTCTAGATTCTGTTATATTTCTCTAAATACTGTTGGTGGTGGTGGTGGTGGTAGGAGTGGTGTTGCTTTAAGCAGGCAATTAATTTGGTTGGCCTCAAAATGCAAACTCTGTCTCTATGGCAACAGCTCAAATCTCAGTTCAGTTCTTTCATCTTTAACTAGGCAGCTTGGAGTCTGCCCAGGGCACCTGTAGTTCAGGGCTCAGCCAGACATATGGGCAGAGTTTATATGCAGTATTTGGGATTCCCTCCCACTGGCTCACTCCCATTTGGGGTTCACTTTTCACTTTCCTGCAGCTGTGGTTGTCCCCAAATACTGTCTTGTAGTTCTTCAAGCCAGAATGACTGTGAGTTTTCTACCAGTTTTCTATCAGAATTTTGGTTCTGTATGGTGCAGACTGGGGCCTGCCCTCAGGTTTAAAATCATTAAAAAAAAAAAAACAACAAAAAACCCTGACCCCATGGCTGTCACCTCATTCTCAGTGTCAATGTTCCTCCAGAATCTTCCTGCTTTTGGTCACTTTCACATAGGGGTATTTTCTTTTGTTTGCTTTTTAAATGTTGTCTAAAGCTTAGACATTTTATTTAAATGCAGATCAGTCTGATAGGAGATTACTTGGCCATTATAGAAGTGGACTGAATATTTATTTCTTTAAAGAAATAATAATATGAAGATGCTAAGAATTTTTTTTATGGATGAGTAAAATAATGATATGGAAAAGCACATATAATTGGACTAACAGATTAGGTTATTTTTTGGCAAACAAAAACCCTTTGACTATATATTTCTAATTTCAAGGAAATCTGCATATGTAACCACAAATAGAATATAAAGATAGGAAAAGTAATAAAGGAAAAACCTGTTTTTAAAAAAGGGAAAAAAATTACACTTCAACTATTTTGAAATAAAATATTTGAACCTCTTTTGTATTATTTTAGGAATAAATCTAATGAAGCTGATGAGTGTCAAAGAGAACTTAGAAAACTGAAGTTCGAATCCATTATTTCTGAGTCACGGTATACACTGCAAATTTTTTATTTAATAGTTTTAGTAATTGAATTTGAAACCATATTTTAAATAACATTTAAAATGTACTTAGCTTTTCTTATTGTATTGTTTACATAGACAATACCTAATTCAAGTTTATAATATATTGAAACTATTCATTGATTTTGCCTTTGCCTGGATGGGAAAAATTTTAAATCGCAGAACTATTCATTTACATAACGTTCTTATTTTAAAAATTAAAGTTATACTCTTTAGTTTTAAATGAGATATTTATATATCTTTGATAAACATAAAAATATAGTATTTAATGCATGTTGGTTGTTTTCTTTTCTTATTCCATTTTAGGCACACCAGATTGCTTAAAGAAAAGGAAGACTCTTTAATGACTTGTCAACAAATATATAAAACTTTACAGGAAGAACTGACTGCAAAAGAAAGGCAAGAAGCTAACTTAAAAAGAAGAATTAATCTTGCAGAAAATGAACTGGAAATAACCAAAACTCTTCTGAATCAGACAAAGCAAGAGGTTGTAACATTGAAAAGTGAAAGGTACAGTCAAGAATAATTTCTTCCAAATATATTTTATGTTTAAGTCAGTATTCCATATATATTTGAAACATCAAGGTCCTATATATTTTGATAACGGTGAAATCACAGGATTAAAGATATATTTCACCTGAAAGGTCATCGCATCCCACCACCTCATTTTACAAGTGATTAAACTGAATCCCAAATTGGTTAAATGACTTGCTTAACATCACACAGTTAGTGCAAGTAGAGATGGAACCCACATGGCATTTGGTGTTAGATTTTTGTTGAAAAGAATCAAAAAGATCATGTGTGGTACTTATACTGCTGAGCTTTACCTCAGCCAATAATTGGTGGATTCTATCATTTTCCAATAGAAAAACATCTTTTTATGTCACTTTTTCCTTTTATTAGCTCCTACTTTTCTTCTGTCTTTGTTATTTGTCAATACCTGTTATTGGGGACACTCCACAAGCAAAGATACCTCTGGTGTTGCGTTAGTATCAAGGACACTAAGAAGCATATTCCTCCACACAATCTAGATATTTTTGCTCAGTTAATTTGTCTTTAAATTAAACTTATCTGTACTTAGTATCTCAACCTTGCTTTCTTTCTTTTTGTTTTAATTTGCCTGATATGTCTTTTATTCTTTCTGAGTCCTTTTGTTTTGAATTCATATTGATATATAGCACAAATTTGGGGGTTTTGTTGGTTTTTATTAAATCTAGGAGTCTTTAAGGGGACATATTATGCCATTTACATTTATTGATATAACTATTCTATTCCATAAGAACAGAAGTTCCATAAGGGCAAGAATTTTTGTCTTGTATTATTCTCTGTGTATAGAAGGCACAATTGGCTATTTGTTTTTCATTCTTCTATCATATTCTTTTCATTGGAGTAGAATTGTTTTACAATGTTGTCTTAGTTTCTGCTGTACAATGAAGTGAATCAGCTATATGTATACCTATATCCCCTCCCTCTTGGACCTCCCTCCCACTCCCTCCCCCATCACACCCATCACGGAGCACCCGTCACAGAGCACCGAGCTGCGCTTCCTGTGCTTTATAGCATGTTCCCACTAGCTAGCTATTTTTTATGCGTGGTAGTGTATATATGTCAATCCTAATCTCCCAGTTCATCCCACCCTCCTCTTCCCCCTCTGTGTCCACATGTCCGTTCTCTACGTCTACGTCTCTATTCCTGCCCTGCAAGTAGGTTCATCTGTACCATTTTTCTAGATTCCACATATATGCGTCAATATACGATATTTGTTTTTCTCTTTCTGACTTACTTCACTCTGTATGACAAACTCTAGACCATCCACATCTCTACAAATGACCCAATTTCATTTCTTTTTATGGCTGAGTAATACTCCATTATGTATATGTACCACATCTCCTTTATCCATCTGTGGATGGACATTTAGGTTGTTTCCATGTCCTGGCTATTGTAAATAGTGCTGCAATGAACATTGGGGTACCCTGTGTCTTTTTGAATTGTGGTTTTCTCAGGGTATATGCCCAGTAGCGGGATTGCTGGATCATATGGTAGTTCTATTTTTAGTTTTTTAAGGAACCTCCATACTGTTCTTCACAGTGCCTGTATCAATTTACATTCCCACCAACAGTGCAAGAGGGTTCCCTTTTCTCCACACCCTCTCCAGCATTTATTGTTTGTAGATTTTTTTGATGATGGCCATTCTGACTTGTGTTAGGTGATACCTCATTGTAGTTTTGATTTGCATTTCTCTAATAATTAGTGATGTTGAGCATCTTTTCATGTGCCTCTTGGCCATCTGTATGTCTTCTTTGGTGAAATGTCTATTTAGGTCTTCCACCCATGTTCTTGATTGGGTTGTTTGTTTTCTTGATATTGAGCTCCATGAGCTGTTTGTATATTTTGGAGATTAATCCTTTGTCCATTGCTTCGTTTGCAAATATTTTCTCCCATTCTGAAGGTTTTCTTTTCGTCTTGTTTATGGTTTCCTTTGCTGTGCAAAAGCTTTTAAGTTTAATTAGGTCCTGTTTGCTTATTTTTGTTTTTATTTTCATTACTGTAGGAGGTGGATCATAAAAGATCTTGCTGCGATTTATGTCAAAGAGTGTTTTTCCTATGTTTTCCTCTAAGAGTTTTATAGTGTTCGGTCTTACATTTAGTTATTTAATCCATTTTGAGTTTACTTTTGTGTATGGTGTTAGGTTGTGCTCTAATTTCATTCTTTTACATGTAGCTGTCCAGTTTTCCCAGCACTACTTATTAAAGAGGCTGTCTTTTCTCCATTGTGTGTTCTTGCCTCCTTCATCATAAATTAGGCGACCATATGTGCATGGGTTTATCTCTGGGCTTTCTATCCTGTACCATTGCTCTATATTTCTGTTTTCTGTTTTGCCAGTACCATACTGTCTTGATTACTGTAGGTTTGTAGTATAGTTTGAAGTCGGGGAGCCTGATTCCTCCAGTCCGTTTTTCTTTCTCAAGATTGCTTTGGCTATTCAGGGTCTTTTGTGTTTCCAAACAAATTATGAACTTTTTTGTTGTAATTCTATGAAGAAAGCCATTGGTAATTTGATAGGGATTGCATTGAATCTGTAGTTTGCTTTGGGTAGTATAGTCATTTTCACAATGTTGATTCTTCCAATCCAGGAACATGGTATATTTCTCCATCTGTTTATGTCATCTTTGATTTCTTTCATCAGTGTCTTAAAGTTTTCTGAGTACAGGTCTTTTGCCTCCTTAGGTAGGTTTATTCCTAGTTATTTTATTCTTTTTGTTGCGATGGTAAATGGGGTTGTTTCCTTAATTTCTCTTTCTGATTTTTCCTTGTTAGTGTATAGGAGCACCACAGATTTCTGTGCATTAATTTTGTATCCTACAACCTTACCAAATTCATTGATTAGTTTCAGTAGCTTTCTGGTGGCATCTTTAGGATTTTCTGTGTATAGTATCATGTCATCTGCAAACAGTAATAATTTTACTTCTTTTCCAATTTGTATTCCTTTTATTTCTTTTTCTTCTCTCATTGCCATGGCTAAAACTTCCAAAACTATCTTGAATAAGAGTGGCGAGTGTGGACATCCTTGTCTTGCGAGACTGGACATCCTTGTCTTGTTACTGATCTTAGTGGAAATGCTTTCAGTTTTTCACCATTGAGAATGATGTTTGCTGTGGGTTTGTCATATGTGGATGGCCTCTATTATGTTGAGGTAGGTTCCCTCTATGCCCATTTTCTGGAGTTTTTATCGTGAATCGGTGTTGAATTTTGTCAAAAGCTTTTTCTGCGTCTATTAAAATGATCATATGGTTTTTATTCCTTAATTTGTTAATATGGTATATCACACTGATTGATTTATGTATATTGAAGAATCCTTCCATCCCTGGGATAAATCCCACCTGATCATGGTGTACAATCCTTTTAAGGTGTTGTTGGATTCTTTTTGCTAGTATTTTGTTGAGGAATTTTGCATTTATGTTAATCAGTGATATTGGTCTGTAATTTTCTTTTTTTGTGATATCTTTGTCTGGTTTTGGTATCAGGGTGATGGTGGCCTCGTAGAACGAATTTGGGGATGTTCCTCCCTCTGCAATTTTTTGGAAGAGTTTGAGAAGGATGGGTGTTAGCTCTTCTCTAAATGTTTGATAGAATTCGCCTGTGAAACCATCTGGTCCTGGACTTTTGTTTGTTGGAATATTTTTAATTACAGTTCCAATTTCATTATTTGAGATAGGTCTCTTCATATTTTCTAATTCTTCCTGGTTCAGTCTTGGAAAATTGTACCTTTCCAAGAATTTGTCCACTTCTTCGAGGTTGTCCATTTTATTGGCATAGAGTTGTTTGTAGTAGTCTCTTAAAATCCTTTGTATTTCTGCAGTGTCAGTTGTTACTCCTCCTTTTTCATTTCTAATTCTATTGATTTGAGTCTTCTCCCTTTTTTTCTTGATGAGTCTGGCTAAAGGTTTATCAATTTTGTTTATCTTCTCAAAGAGCCAGTTTTTACTTTTATTGATCTTTGCTGTTGTTTTCTTCGTTTCTATTTCATTTATTTCTGCTCTGATTTTTATGATTTCTTCCCTTCTACTGACTTTGGGTTTTCTTTGTTCTTCTTTCTCTAGTTGCTTTAGATGTAAGGTTATGTTGTTTATTTGAGATTTTTCTTGTTTCTTGAGGTGAAATTGAATTTCTATAAAATTCCCTCTTAGAACTGCTTTTGCTGCATCCCATAGGTTTTGGGTTGTTGTGTTTTCATTGTCATTTGTTTCTTTGTATTTTTTTATTTCTTCTTTGATTTCTTCAGTGATCTCTTGGTTATTTAGTAGCACACTGCTTAGCCTCCATGTATTTGTGTTTTTTACAGGTTTTTTTCCTGTAATTGATTTCTAATCTCATAGTGTTGTGGTCAGAAAAGATGCTTGATACGATTTCAGTTTTCTTAAATTTTCCAAGGCTTGATTTGTGACCCAAGATGTGATCTCTCCTGGAGAATGTTCTGTGTGCACTTGAGAAGAAAGTGTATTCTGCCACTTTCTGGTGGAATGTTCTATAAATATCAATTAAATCTATCTGGTCTACTGTGTCATTTAAAGCTTGCGTTTCCTCATTTATTTTCTGTTTGGATGATCTGTCCCTTGGTATAAGTGGGGTGTTAAAGTCCCCTACTATTATTGTGTTACCATCAATTTCTCCTTTTATAGTTGTTAGCATTTGCCTTATGTATTGAGGTGCTCCTATGTTGGGTGCATAAACATTTATAATTGTTATATCTTCTTCTTGGATTGATCCCTTGATCATTATGTAGTGTCCTTCCTTATCTCTTGTAACAGTCTTTATTTTAAAGTCTATTTTATCTGATACGAGTATTGCTACTCCAGCTTTCTTTTGATTTCCATTTGCATGGAATATCTTTTTCCATCCCTTCACTTTCAGTCTGTATGTGTCCCTAGGTCTGAAGTGGGTCTCTTGTAGACAACATATATATGGGTCTTCTTTCTGTATCCATTCAGCCAGTCTGTGTCTTTTGATTGGAGCATTTAATCCATTTACATTCAAGGTTATTGTCGATATGTATGTTCCTATTTCCGTTTTCTTAATTGTTTGGGGTTTGTTTTTGTGGGTCTTTTTCTTCTCTTGTGTTTCCCGCCTAGAGAAGTTTCTTTAGCTTTTATTGTAAAGCTGGTTTGGTGGTCCTGAATTCTCTTAGCTTTTGCCTGTCTGTAAAGCTCTTGATTTCTCCATCGAATCTGAATGAGATCCTTGCTGGGTAGATTAATCTTGGTTGTTGGTTTTTCTCTTTCATCACTTTAAGTATATCCTGCCACTCTCTTGTGGCCTTTAGAGTTTCTGCTGAAAAATCAGCTGATAACCTTATAGGGATTCCTTTGTATGTTATTTTTTGCTTTTCCCTTGCTGCTTTTAATATTTTTTCTTTGAATTTAATTTTTGTTAGTTTGATTAACATGTGTCTTGGTGTGTTTCTCCTTGGGTTTATCCTGTGTGGGACTCTCTGTGATTCCTGGACTTGGGTGACTATTTCCTTTCCCATGTTAGGGAAGTTTTCCACTCTAAACTCTTCAAATATTTTCTCAGACCTTTCTTTTTCTCTTCTTCTTTTGGGACCCCTATAATTCGAATATTGGTGCATTTAGTGTTGTCCCAGAGGTCTCTGAGATTGTCTTCAATTCTTTTCATTCTTTTTTCTTTATTCTGCTCCTTGGCAGTTATTTCCACCATTCTGTCTTACAGCTCACTTATTTGTTCTTCTGCCTCAGTTATTCTGTTATTGATTCCTTGTAGTGTATTTTTCATTTTGGTTATTGTGTTGTTCATCTCTGTTTGTTTGTTCTTTAGTTCTTCTAGATCTTTGTTAAACATTTCTTGTATCTTCTCAATCCGTGCCTCCATTCTATCTCCTAGTTTCTGCATCATGTTTACTATCATTACTCTGAATTCTTTATCAGGTAGATTGCCTATTTCCTCTTCATTTATTTGGTCTTGTAGGTTTTTACCTTGCTCCTTTTTCTGTGATGTATTTTTTTGTCCTCTCATTTTTCTTTTTTTAATGGGTGGGATTGTGTTCCTGTCTTACTGGTTGTTTGTCCTGAGGCTTCCAGCACTGGAGTTTGTAGGCTGTTGGGTAGAGCTGGGTGTTGGTGCCGAGATGAGAACCTCCAGGACACCTCACTCCGATGAATATTCCCTGGGGTCTGAGGTTCTCTTTTATTCCCATGGTTCAGACTTGGAGCTCCCAGTACAGGAGCTCAGGCCTGACCCCCGGCTCGTGAACCAAGATCCTGCAAGCTGCACGGGCAGCCAAAAAAAAAAAAAGAAAAGAAGGAAAGGAACAGAACAATAACAAAGAGTAAAAGATAAAATAATATTAGATAACTAACAGATATGTTAGAAAAAATTAAAAAAATTAAAATATAGATGAAACAACAACCTGGAGGTAAAACAGAACTACAGTGGCAAAAAAGAGGGGGATTAAAAAAAAAAAAAAAGCCTGAAAAGTCCTGGCTGTGGAGGATGGGGCTTATGCAGGGGCGGGGTTTAGGCAGTGGGTGGGGCCTATGTTTAGGACCCACAGGGCCAGAAAAGGCCCTGGGGGGATTGGGATTTTGCTCAGTGTGGCAGGAGGGACCCAGGAGTGGCTCTGGCCTTGGAGGGTGGAGGACCAGGTCCGGGACCCCAGCAGGCTCCCCAGGCCCAAGTGGGCAGGGGAAATGCTAGTTGCATTCCCTCTGATCCTGGAGGGTCCCTTCCCATTGGCCTCTCTTTTTCTTCCTGCCCACCATGCCCCTAGGACCCACGTGGGCAGAAGGGGCCCTGGAATGCAGGGACCAGACCAGAAGCCCAACAGACTTCCTGGGGCCCGAGTGTGCGGGGAAACACCTGCTGTGCTTCCCCTGATCCTCCGGTCCTGGAGGGCCCCCCTGTCCACCTCTCGTCCTCTTTCCCCCTGCTTCCTCCATCCTACACCTCTAGGACCCACACGGCCAGAGGGGGCCTCAGAGGGCAGAGGACCAGGCTCAGGAGTCCAGCAGGCTCCCTGGAGCCCGAGTGGGTAGGGGAAATGCTAGGTGCACTCCCCCCTGATCCTCCAATCCTGGAGAGCCCCTCCCCATCCACTTCTCCTCTTCTTCCCCTCCCGCCCAGGACCAACACAGCCAGAGGGGGCCCCAGAAGTTGGAGGACCTGGCCTGGGACCCCAGCAGGCTTCCTGGGACCCAAGTGGGTGGGGGAAACACCCACTGCACCTCCCCTGAACCTCCAAGCCCCCTAGGGTCCCTCCAGGCATGGGAACCCCTCCCCTCTCCCAGCCACCCCTCAGGGGTGCTGGTCCTGTCCAATCTCCACTTCTCCTCTCCCCTCACTGGCCCCTACATCCTACCCGGCCGCTCGGGGGTTCCTTCCGTCTCCTTGGGCGTCAAGGTCCCCCCCCCAGCGTCCAGCAGGTGCCCTAGTTGTGGCTTATTTTTTAGTTTATTTTTTATTTTATTCATTTTATTTTATGAGTATTTGACTGCTTTCTAATTTAGAACATTTATAATCTTGTTTTCATTCTTTTTAAGGGCAACTATTTGCTCCCAGAGGAGTCTGGGAGTGGGGCCACAGAAGTGGGTAGCAGGCAGCTTAGAATTAGGTTCTAACCACCAACACTATGCCCTAGATCACATCTGTCTCTACTCCAGGCTAGTCAGAGGTCTGTCTAGTTCACAGAGAAACAAGGCTTGTCTCTGGTCCCCCCCGGGATGATATACATTTACTTCTCTTTGGTTTAGTAAGATGAACAATTGCAGAGCTTATTGCCATCCACCATTTCTTCCTCACCCTGCCACACCAATAACCTGCCTCTCGCTAAGAGGTTGTATCTTGTAGTTCCGTGACTCTTCATCCCACCCCCACGTCTGCCATTCCACTGTTGTGTCACTGATAAGCCCATAGCATATTAGAAGCAGTAGTTTTATAAGCAGGAAATTGGCAAGAGCCAGTCTTACTAATAACAAGAAGGAATGGCAGCTGAAAGATTGACCATGCATAAGAAGAAAGAAAAACTATAAGTACCAACAAAAAACTTTAAAAGAATTGCAGTTTGGCCCAATATACAATAGAGACAAACAGCCTTACACACATCAGTAATCTTGAGAGCCCTTATATTTATAATATGGGTTAATAATTGATGGCCATAATGATGACTGAGTCAGAATGATTAAAATCAGCTGTATACTCTATGTATATAAAAGGTACAGAATACCGCATTTCCAGTGATGTCAGATTAATTAGATCTAGCTGTTTATCCAGGTAAATTCTGTCTCCTTCATACTGGTCATTGAGAAGATCCTATCTTTGTTCAAACATTTCTGGAACTCTTTTTTGAGGATTGGCTTAAGTGTGCATGTTTTAGAATATCCTTAGTATGATGAATCTTTGACCTTTAGGAATGAATTTGATTTTTAAAACAATCTCAGTAGGTCCAGTGAAAGCAAGTTCAAGGAGAATGATGGGAAATCAATCTGGGAAATATCATTGGGGATTAAAAATAAGTAAAATGTTTTCCTTTTTTCTATGCTTAATAAATTATCTCTGGCAGCAATTTGAAGACAGCAGTTTCATGAATGTTTTGAGGATTAATAACATCATTCGAATAAATATAGAGCTTTCTTAGGGGATTGATTGCTTTGAAATAGCACACTATATTTGCCATATTTTTAAAAAATTTAGTATGATTCTAATCTTACCTTCTATTATAAATGGTAAAGATAATTTCTTTAAGTTTTCAGAGAACAGAGACATCACTGGACTACTTCCTCCTCTCTTCTCCCCTCTACCCCCCTCTTTTTTTCCTCTTACATCCTTGCCCTTTTTCTTTCTTTTCTCTCTATACTTTAGTCTATCCAAAAGCAGGCATGGTATTACTTAGTCATTTGGTGGCACCAAGTTTACTGACATGATGTCTGTCACATAATAAAAATTAAAATGTGCTTGCAGCCCAATAAGTTATCATATTATCATAGGATTACTCCTAGATATAAGCGTTGTTTTTTTTTTTTTCTTTGTCCAAGGCCACTTTCAGATTTTGCCTGCCTTGTCTTCTGTTGTATCCTCAGAATCTGGCACATGTATTCACTCAGTAAATATTTGTTGAGTCAATGAATGACTTACTTTGGGTAATTCAGTCAGTTAACAGTTATTTGTTGAGCATTTACTATGTGCCAGGTACTACATACCCTGGGGATACAATGGTGAATCTGAAACATCCCTGTCCTCATGAAGTTTACATTCTAATAGGAGAGACAAACAGTTAAACAAACAAACAAAAAAAAGTAGAGAACTAACCAGGATAATTCTAGATTGTGATAACTGATATAAATTAAGTGAAGGGTATTGTAGTAGAGACTCATAGAAGGGGTACCTGCTTTGGAAAGGGTGGTTGTAAAAGTAACTTCCAAAATGGTACATAAAGGAAGACAAGTAAGAGGTTCCCATGCCAAGGGCCAGGGAAGAGTTTTACAAGTAAAAAATGAGCTTAGTAAGTTCTCGGAAGTGGCAGTGTGACGCGAGGCCTAGCAAATGTGAGGGGAGAAGGTGAAGGTCAAGTCATTCGGGGCCTCACAGGCCCGTAGGAGTTTGGGTATTAGTTTCAGTGCAATGAAAAGAAACCATTGGAGGGATTTAAGCAAGTACCAACACTGTGGAAAGATGGTTCTAGCTGCTGGGTGGAGAAGGAATTGGCAACGGGCAGTGGGGGCAAGTCAGGTCATTTACTGTTTTGATATTCATCAAAGGGTTTTGTGCATAGCTAAGCCTAAGAGACATGAGAAAAGTGAAAATCTTTAGCTCTCACCCTCTGCCAGTTTCTGTTGGGTTATTTGAATGTCTGTACCAAGTGAATGAAAGCAAACAGCTAGGGCTTACTCCATGTTGAGCCAGAGGGAGATATGAGAGCCAGGTTAAAAAGACATCCTGAAGAACAAGTGACCTTTCGGAGGCTTTGACGTTATTGTCTAAACCTGCCTTAAAACTTTGTCTTCCTTTGGCTTCAGGGGCAACCTGTTATCCTGCCCCTTTCCTCTCTCTGTTTTGGTTCTTTGCTCTTCCCTCCTGCCATCACCTGACAGCAGACATTCCTTAAGGTTCATGCATGAACTTGGCTTTCCTCCCTCTACTTTCTTTCCTTCAGTAAACTGTCTCTCAGCTGAGCAAATTTGCTCTTGGAGCTTTGATTTGAAGCACCAATGGGATCTCTAAATAGAGGTGTCCTTAAGCAGTTGGAGATGTGAAAGTCCTTCCAGAAAAAAAGAAGCTGGGCTCAGGAAAAAACTTAAAATAGAGTTGCATGATGAGACCAGCAGAGATTCTAGTTCAGTAGGACCGGGCGGTGCCTGGGAATCTGCTGCACAACAAGGTCCCAAACCACTGCTGTGGAAGGACAGCAACCAACCAGGCTGCCAGATGTGCTCTCCAAAGGCCAAAGCCCAACTCACTCAAGGTGCCAGCGTGGGCTTTGCAAATTCAGGCAGCCTCCGCACACTGCCCCTCCTCCCCCACCCCTCCCCACGGCAGAGCCACTTGCCCGTGCTTCCATTGGGACCACGGTGGAAAATGCGAGGCTTAGAATGTATGTAGTTTCAGAAGAGGAGGAAAAAAAGATATGAAAAGCCAGAATTGACCCTAGGAAAAAAAACTGGCAGAACTTCTGAATTTGGAGCAGGAAAGGAGTTAGTGACTAGGAAATAACTCATACATTAGCACAAATCTAATTAGTTATGCATCGCTTTCTCCCCCGCGCTCAGCTGAGGAAGCTCTCTTAGGAGAAGAGGCTCCACTGGAAGGAAGAGAAGTAGGTCCTTCAGGATCCTGGATGCTGGGGGCAGAGAAGGCCTGGCCAGCTTGGTCACAGGCACACCGGGCCTGGAGAGAGGGGTCTCCTTGCTGGATGGGGAGGAGCGGGGCAGGGCACAGGGATAGTGCCAGAGAAAAGGGTGGCTATTTTTTAAATTCTGTGTAAAGAGAGCCCTCAGCTCTCATGCTTCTGGGCTATAGGGTGTCTTCGGCCAGGGCCAGAACTCTACCCAGAACTATGAATTTGTGATACCACTTCAGAAGTATTGTGGATTAAATAGGGTTTTGTGGGCTGGCCTGCAGGCCTAATTCCTTTTTTATGGAAAATTATTTCTATAGTAAAATGTGTTGGGAATTTCCTATAACCAACTTACAAATACATTTTAGAAGGGCATATGTGTTTAAGCTTGGAGGCTGCCCACGTATAACGCTCAGAGAAATTCATTTATGCAGTAACGTGTGGCCTAAAACCGTACTGCTGAGACACACAGCTGTTTGTAATAGTCCGCACCCTATGCGTTCCTCCCCAAGAGCTGTGTTGGCCCTATCTTGGTGAATTCCAAGAAAAAATATAGAAAAATACTTATTATGATTTACTTGCCAGTAATATGACAGGATTAGTGAAGAATGTCGTTGGAGGAAAAGCTTCATTGTGACCGAAGTTGGGGGCAAGTGGCTTATGTGTAAATTGTTCTGTGAAATAAGCAGTTATCTGTCTGTGTCTCTATCAGCTAGCTCTTTACCTCTCTTAAGTGAAATTTACTTAATTTCTTCCTGTCCCCCTGAAGCATACCTTTGAGGCTATAGGGAAGGATTTTATTCCCCCTCCTACACCCACAACATTAACTTCTTTTTCAATTTCCTCATCCTCTTCTCTTTCTCTTTGTTTTTTCTTCTTTAATTGACAGCTCTAAACCCTCACCTCAGAGAAATGTACATAAAATCTAGCAAATTATTTCAGGAGGTTCATGGAATTTCCTGTTCTGTATATGACACAACCCCATGGTCAAACATACCTGTTTCTTCAGGCTCTCTCTTCCCCTTCTCCCTGCTTCCTTTCTTCTCTCCTCCCCGCTTTCTCGCTCTCAAGCTCTCTCACACACCATCCCCAGGTTTCACAGTCGTGGGGAGCCCTCTTGGTGCTTCTGTGGACATGATCTTGTCTTCACACTGCCCTGAGTGAGATGCATCATTGTGTGGTGCTCATCAGAAAGGGTCAGGGGCCTGAAAACCAGCCTGAACTCTGCTCTCCTCACCACTTGCCACAGAGGAAGGGGCTTATTTCTCTTGCATAAGCATGCCATTCCTTCCTCACCAAGCTCTATGTACCTGGGTCGGCCCCCACCCAGAGGGAGCACTTTTTCTAATTCACCAACCCAGAGGGCAAGCCATTTTCAAATTTGCACAAAGACCCTGGCTAGCAGAGCTGTGACCCTCTCTTGTGAAGCAGGTATCATTTTCCACATTTTACACTTGAAGAAACTGAGGTTAAGCAAGGCTAAATGTCTTGCCCAGGGCTACATAACTGGCAAAGACAGAAATCAAGCTCCGTTGTATCTAGCTTTATAAACTGTGTTCCCTCCACTACAGTTTACACAGTTCCCTTAGCATTTGTCTTGAAGGGATCAGTTCTGTCAGCTTCTCTTTCTCAATCATGTTGTAACACTGAGTCTTCAGGGGACTCCCAGCCCTGCAGAAAGCAGAAAATCCCACAGTACCCCTTCTTCCCCTCCTCTTGCCTTCTTACCCCACCTCTCCACTCTTTCAGGATTCTTCCATTCATTTAATAAATATAAGATGGTGACTTTTGTCTTCCTTTCTCTAGTGCCTTAGCAAAGTCAGAAGTGGAGCTATATCTTCAGAACAAAAGTAGAATAAAAACATTTCACAACACATTCTATAAGAAGAGAAACTTGGTGTTTAGTTACTTTGATGAGGCTTGTCATACTTTCATGAAGGCTAGAAGCAATAAGAAGTGTAGAATATAAAAAGGGATGTGGAAGCAAGGTTTCAAGGGTTCTGTTACCTCGTGGTAGTGTGGCTTAGTATAAAAAGAATGGACTTAGTTAGGCAAACATAGGTTTAAATCCAGTGTCAAGTTTGGACAACTGGCTTAACCACTTTAAGGGTCATTTTCCTTATCTGTAAAATGGGCATATTAATAATAGCTACCTTCTTGTGAAGATTAAAGCATCTAGTATCATGCCTGGTAGGTTGTAGGTGCCCAGAAAGTATTAATTTCCTTTCTTTCATCTTCATTTAGGTTGCTAACCTCTTAAAGCAACATATCTTTTATACCCTGCATTGGTGATGTAGATATTCAGTAAATATCTGTTGAATTCAGTGTTATCTGCTTTACTCTTAGAGTTGTAAAGATTAGTCCATGGAGTGATTTATTTTGGATGCAATTCTGTTAGTTTAGAGTGTTATGAAATGAAGTGTTCTAAGTAATATCATTCTAAAATAACAAACCTTATCAGGTATTTTTCCCAAGACATACCTCTTTCTCTGATTTCCTGTCTGTCAACAACTCTCAGAACAAGAGACTTGCCAAACTTCTTATGATATCACAGACACTGCTTTTAACAGTGGCAGGAGTTGTGGCAAAATCAAAATTATCTCTTTGATTGACAATGTGAAGACATCTCTAAAAGAACAACTTGTGAAACAGAATTTAAAGCTGTCATTTGGCATTATGGTTTGACATTTGTTTGCAGTTACGTTTTTAACTACAATTAAGGGAATTAGATTTTTGCATGTATGTAAGAAATTAGATTCTCATTTTCTTTTTGGTCTAAGAATTTAAAAGTTAATGTTTTTTTTTAAAATAAATACTCTTAATTATGAGTAGATCCTAATTTGCCTATTGTGCCAACTCCAAAAATGTTATTTTTTAAAAAAATCTGATGAAATTACAGGGTAGAGAACCCTAGGCTGGTACAAGCTTGAACCAGCTTTACCTCTTGTGAATTATGTCACTTTAGATAGTCATTTACCCCTCAGGATCTTCTAAAAATTAGGAAATTGCATTAATATATTTCCAATGAGTGGCAAGAAAGAATGACCATATCCCTAGAGACTATCCCTAGTGCCTGACACATAGTTGGGTACACAATAAATATTTGCTGGATGGATGTATGGATGAGTAGGAATGAATTTAACCCCAGTTAAACCACTGACCACAGGATTTAAAACTCGGAAGCTCTCATTGTCTGGTAGCAAATCAGCTTCTGACTTGCCAAAAATCAATTCAAACTCCTGGATTCTAGTGATGATCTTCTCTATCAGATTCTTACTAAAATCCAAATATAGGACCTGAATCTGTGTTGTTTCTTATTATTCTAAAGCATGAATACCTCTAGAACTGGCTGTAAAGGGGAAATTGGATATCTGTATGATATTCAAAAACAGGTGCACATTTTCAGCTTTTTAAAATATGAATATGCCTCTAACAATATTTTATTTCTAGAAATCTTCTAAATTTCTCTCAGAGAGGCTCACTAGAGTCAAAGTTGATCCTTTATAGTTTCTTTCAAGGCAAGACTGCTTTTTCTTTATCAATGTCTTAAGATGGTTCTACAATCCTGAATAATGTGCAAGCGCTTTCTTGAGTTTACTATATGTGTGATTTTTATTTTTGGAATCAAGATTATCTTTTTCACACATATAATCATCTCTGTATACATTACCCAGTGCCCATTCCATGGTAATCAAGGACAGTGTGTTTGTAACATCATGTATAATCATTCTTTCTGCCTTGTCTCATTAAAGAATTGCACTGAAGAGTGGAGAACAGAGGCTCAGCAGGAATCAATGAGATATGAAAGTCCTAATTTCTGTAGCTTTAATGTCAAGCAAAATTATCATCACAAACACAAGTTCATAAATTTTATAACAGTTCACTCAAAACACCTTATATTCTGTGGAAATGTCATAAGGAACTTTATGACTCTTTGTCAATTCAGTGAATGATTATCACTTCATCAACATTGTTTGAACCTTGGCTTACTATATTTTGGCTTCTATAATCTGCTAGCCTTTCACGATTTTTATTCTAAAGGGATACATATAACAGCAGTGTTTTGTACTGGGTCCATCAGAGGAAAGTATATGGAATGGATTCTACTTTTGTTGATATCAAAGTTATAACTGTCTCCAGGGAGACTAAAATTTGAACATCTCAAATATTCAGTACCATCCATTTTATAGTAAAAGTAACTTCTAATGTACTCACAGACATCCATCTGAAAATGCTCATTGGAATTTTCTAATCAGTAAGACCTCTTTTCAAATAGGAAACCTGGCTTAAGAAATAAAGTGGATCAAATTGCCAGGACTCTGCTGCCTAGCCACTTCTAACAAGCACATAGCGAGCCACATCCATTCTATGGTACTGGTATTTTGAAAACCAAGTGAAGTGCTACTTTATTTGCCTTGACTGTTGCTCCTTATTTTATCAAGTTTACTACTATAAGATTCTACTCTTATACCTGAAAGTTGTGTAATAACATTTGAAGGTAAACCAGCATCGTTTTTTATCTCTGCTATAACAATTACCACAAACTTAGTGGCTTAAAACAACACAAATTTATACAGTTCTGGGAGTCAGAAGTCCAAATGAGTGTTAAGGGGCTAAAATCAAGATGTCAATAGGGCTGGCTCTTTCTGGAGCCTCCAGGGGAGAACCCATTCCTTGCTTCTTCCAGCTTTTAGAAGCTGCTGGCATTTCTTGGATCCTGGCCTCATAAATCTAATCTATGCTTCCATTGTCACATCACCACCTTCCCCCCCCCCACCCCCACATTAACCTTCTTGCCTCTCTCTCATAAAGACCTTGATAATTATACTTAAGGCACATCCAGATGAACCAGGATAATCTCCTTATCTCAAGATCCTTAATGTAATCACATCTGCAAAGTCCCTTTTGCCATATTTACAGACTTTGGGGATTAGGACATGGATATCTTTGAAGGCAATTATTTAGCCTACCACAACTATGACAAGTTAAAAATAGCTATTATCAACCCTAGAGCAACCATTAAATAAACTAAACAAAGAGTTATAGCTAATATGCCAACAAAGCAGATGAAAGTAAATCATAAGCCATATGCAAAATCCAAAAGAAGGCAGAGAAAGAAGGCCAAGGAAACAACAGATGGGGCAAATAGATAAGATGGTGGATTTAAGTCTAACTGTATCACAATTCAATTAAATGTAAATTGTCTATACATTCTAATTAAAAGATAGAGATTTTCAGATTGTATAAAAAAGTAAGATTCGGCCATATACTGCCTACAGGAAATGTATTTGAAAAGTAAAGATACAAAAGGCTAAAAGTAAAACAATGGAAAAAGATATACCATTGCTGACACTAATCAAAAGAAGCTAGAATGTGTTTATTAATATCAAGCTAGGTAGATTTTAGAACAAAGACTATTACCAGGAATAAATAAATTCATTTCATAATGATAAATAGACCAGTTCATCAGAAGGACATGACAATCCTAAATGTTTGTGCCTCTAATACAGAGCTTAAAAATACATGAAGCAAAAACTGATAGAACTACAAGGAGAAGTAGACAAATTCACAATTATTGTTAGAGATGTCAATAGCTCTCTCTTAACAATAGGTAAAACAAGTACACAGAAAAATTAGTAAGGCTATAGAAGACTTGAACTTTACAATCAATCAACTTAACCTAATTGACATTTATACAACATTCCACCCAACAGCAGCAGAATACACATTTTTTTCTCCAAGAGCATATAAAATATTCACCAAGATAGACCATAAATTTGGCTATAAAACAAAACCAAAGAAAATTTAAAAGGACTCAAATCATACAAAGTGTATTCTCTGGTCACAATGTAATTAACTTAGAAATAAATAACAGAAAAGTATCTGGAAAATCCCCCAAATATTTGTGAACTATAACACAATTCTAAATGAGATATGGGTCAAAGAAAATATCAAAGGGGAAATTACAAAGATTTTTTAACTAAATGGGAATGAAGACATCAAAATGTGTGGAATATCACTAAAGCAAAACTTAAGGGAGCAAATTTATGGCAATAAATGTCTATGTGAAAAAAGAAAAAAGGTCAGCTTCCACCTTAAGAAGTTAGAAAAAGAAGAGCAAACAGAACCCAAGATAAGCATAAGAAAGTAAATAATAAAGATCAGAGCAGAAATTAATGACATAGAAAACAGTAAAACAATATAGAATATCAATTAAACAATCAGTTTCTTTGAGGAGATCAATAACATTAATAAATCTCAAGTCAGACTCATCAGGAAAAGAGAGAGAAGACAAAAATTTACCAACATCAGAAATGAGAGTGGTGACATTACATTCTTCAGATACTAATACATTAATAGAGGAATACTATAAACAACTTTATGCCATTAATTTTTTTAATTCAAAAATACTTTATTGCTAAAAAATGCTACCCACCATCTGAGTCTTCAGTAAGTAACATCAAAGATCACTGATCACAGATCATCATTACAAAATAATAATCATGAAAATTTTGAAATATTGCAAGACTTACCAAAATGTCACAGAGACACAAAGTGAGCAAATGCTGTTGGAAAAATGGTGCCACAAAGCCATTTGCTTGACTATGCCATTAATTTTGACAACTCTGAAAAATGGATACTTTTTTTGGAATATAAACTACCCAGGTTCACTAAAATGAATAGATGACCTGAGTTTATAATTTAAATTTTTCCCACAAAGAAAACTTCAGGCCTAGAAGGTTTCACTGGTGAATTTTATCAAGAATTTAAGGAAGAAATAGTATTAATTCTTCTTAAACTCTTCCAGAAAATGAAAGAGGAAGGAGTAGTTCTTAACTTACTTCATGAGGCCAGTATTACCCTGATACCAAAATCTGACAAAAGCATTACAAGCAAATTAACAGACCAACATCCCTCATGAGCACAGATGCAAAACTTGTAAGCAAAATTTTAGCAAATTGAATCCAGCAACATAAAAAAGGAAAGAAACCATGAATGTGTGGAGTTTATCCCAAGAATGTAAGATCAGTTTAACATTCAAAAATCAATTATTGTTATTCAAAAAGTAAAAAAGAAAAACTCAATGATTATGTCAATAGAAACAAAACAGGCAGTTGGCAAAACAAAACGTTCATTCCTAATTTTTAAAAAAATCTCAGTAAAGTAGAAATAGAGGAAAACTTTTTCAAATTGATACTGGGCATCTAAGATAACTGACAGATAACATCATACTTAATAGTGAGAGACTACATACTCTCCTCCTAAGATCAAGATCAAGAAATAAACACCTGCTGTCATCAGTTCTGTTCAACATTGTGCTGAAAGTTTTAGTCAGTACAGTCAGGCAAGAAAAAGAAATAAAAGGCATCAGACTGGAAAGGAAGAAATAAAATTTTTTATTCACAGATGATATGCTCACTAACATAGAAAACCCCATGGAATCTACAAAAGGAGTTACTAGAACTAATAAGTGGGTTTCGCAAAAGGTTGCAGGAAAAAAAGTCAACATCCAAAACCCAAATTAATTTCTGTATATTTGCACAGAACAATCAAAATTAAAAAGCAGTATTTATCAAAATATTTCAAAACACATGAAATACTTAGGGATGAATCTGACAAATAATGTGCCAGACCTGTACATTGAAAACTACATAACATTGCTGAGATAAATTAAGAGGATCTAAATAAATGGAGAGATATACAATGTTCATGGAACAGAAGCCTCAATATTGTTAACAGTTATCTCCAAATTGATTTATAGATTCAATGCAATCCCAATCAAACCTCCAGCAAACATTTTTGTACAAATTAACAAGCTAATTTTAAAATTCATATGGAAATGCAAAGGACCTAGAATAATCAAAACAACTTTGAAAAAACTTTGAGGAGCCAAAAGATCAAAGTCACTACCTAACTTCAAGATTTATTGTGAAGCTACAAATAATCAAGACAGTGTGGTATTAATCTCAAGATAGACAAATAGATCAATGGAACAGAATAGAGAATCCAGAAATAGGCACACATGTATGGTTAATTGATTTTCTACATGGGTGCCAAAGCAGTTCATTGGAGAACACATAGTTTTTTTCACCATTGGCACTGGAACAATTGTATATCCATATGCAAAAAATGAACTTCCATTCACACTGTGAAATGTATATATAGAGATTAATTCAAAATAGATCCTAGATCTAAATATAAAACCTAAAATTATAAAACTTATAGGAGAAAACAGGAGACATATCTTTGTGACCTTGGATTAGGCAAAGATTTCTTAGATTCAACCCCAAAAGCCCAATCCATAAAAGAAAAAAACCCTGATAAATTGGACTTCATCAAAGTTAAAACTTCTGTTCTTTAAAAGACACTGTTTAGCGAATGAAGACAAGCCATCGTCATAGATTTGCACAATATATATGTCATAAAGGACTTGCCTTCAGAATATATAAAGAACTTTAGAAACTCAGATGACCATAAACAATCCAATAAAAAATGAGCAAAACATTTGAACAGACGCTTCACCAAAGATATACAGATGGCCAATAAGCACATAAAAAAGATGTTCAACATCATTAGTCATTGGGGAAATACAAATTAAAACCATAATGAGATACGACCACACACTTCTATTTTTTTTATTGATTTTTTTTTTTTTTGGCCACACCTCACAGCACGTGGGATCTTAGTTCCCCGACGAGGGATGGAACCCATGCCCCCTGCTGTGGAAGCATGTAATCTTAACCACTGCACTGCCTGGGAAGTCCCACAAGCACACACTTTTAGAATGGCTAAAATTAGAAAGCCTGAACATACCAATTGTTGGCAAGATGTGGAGAAACTGGAACTCTCATACTCTGCTGGTTGGGATGTAAAACAGTACAACTCTTTGGAAAACAGTATGGACATTTCTTAAAAAGTTTAACATACACTTACCTTGCTACTTAGCCATTTCACTCCTAGGTATTTACCCAAGAGAAATGAAGGGACATATCCATACAAATACTTGTACACAGATATTAATAGCTATATTTGTAATAGCCAAAACCTGTGAAACAACCTAAATGTCCATCAGCAGGTGAATGGATAAACAAATTGTGGTATATCCATGTGATGAAATACTACTCAGAAAAAAAAAAAATAATAAACTATTGATTCATGGTACAACATGGACAAATCTAAAAGGAATTATGCTAAATGAAAAATGCGAAACACACAAAACAGAATATACTGTATGATATATAGAGAATTTTTATAGAATTCTGAAAGTGCAAACTAATGTATAATGACAGAAAGCAAACTCTTGATTTCTGGGGGCAAGAGGGCAGGAGTGAGGGATTCAAAAAGGGCATAGGGAAACCTTGGGAGATGATGGATATATCATTATTTTGATTGCAGTGATGGTTTCACACACATATGTTTATACATATGTCAAAACTCATCCAAGTGTATACTTTAAACATGTAGTTTACTGTTTTCAATTATATCTCAATAAATCTGTTTTTTTTTTTTTTTTAAATACTCTTGGAACGATTTCTCCTCCAAATCTTCTATGGATAGGAAAGAAGTTGAGAAAGCTGTCTCTCAAAAGGGCAGAATTTCTAACACCCTCTTCTGATGTGGCAAGGCTGTATGATGGAAAAAAAAAAAATTACATCTCAGAGAGGAAAGCCAGGAGCTATGGAGAAAAATGGATTGAGAAATCACTCCCAAGTGAAAGAACCACAGTCTAAGCAAGGAATGTTCTCTACCTCCAGGGTAGAAATCCTCATAGTCGCTTCCGGTAGGATTTCAGAGTTGGGATGGACTCCACCTGATGCCAGGTGACTTACTGTGCACCTCCTGCTGAGAGGACTATACTATCCACACCTGCTTCACATCAGACTTGGCCATTTGATTTGTTCTTGCCATTGAAATGGGAGAGGAGTGACATGCACTGATTCTGAGCAGAAACTTTAACAGATCCTATGTTTTCGCAATTTTTCTTTTCTATCACAAAAGTAGTATTCCCAGGTAAGAATTGCTCCTTGGGCTACATCCTGGAACAAAACATGCAGAGCAAAGCAGCAGATGACATATATCATGAGCAGAAAATAAACTGACCTTGTTAGCCTCTGGGATTACAGACATGTTGAGTTTTGGATGACTCTGAAATATAAAAGTAGAGCAGTCAGGTGAGAGTTGGAAACATGAGTCAGATACTCAGAGAACAGATGTGAGCTGGAGATAAAATCTGGGAGTTGTCAGCAACTATTGCATTTTAACCATAGGCATGGATATGATCACTTAGAGAAAGAGTAGAGAGAGAGAAAAAAGAGGCCTCAGAACAAAGTGCTAAGGAACACCAAACATGTAATTGACAGCAGAGAAAGATGATTCTGCAAAGGAGACGGGAATGGCCAAATATTTGGAAGAAAGCCAGAATTGAGGGTTTTGTTTGTTTGTTTGTTTGTTTAATGTATTTATTTATTTATTTTTGGCTGCTTTGGGTCTTCGTTGCTCCGCGCAGGCTTTCTCTAGTTGCGGCGAGTGGGGGCTACTCTTCGCTGCAGTGCGCGGGCCTCTCATTGCGGTGACCTCTCATGCTGCTGAGCACGGGCTCTAGGCACGTGGGCTTCAGTAGTTGTGGCACGCGGGCTCAGCAGTTGTGGCTCACAGGCTTAGTTGCTCCGTGGCATGTGGGATCTTCCCGGGCCAGGGATCGAACCCGTATCCCCTGCATTGGCAGGCTGACTCCCAACCACTGCACCACCAGGAAAGCCCAGAATTGAGGTTTTAATGTAATCCCACTTTTACTGTCCTCATTCTTTGTTCCTTCTGCTTCACTTCCTTTCTCCAGCCTAGAGACTGCTTAGCAAGCATCAGAACCTGCTAGGTTCGCCTCACATTTTAAAAGATAAATCTTCCTTTTACAACATTGCTGGCTTTTGAGCACCATTTGGACAGGGACCGTGCCCTCATTCACCTCTGTCTCTCCAGGTACTGCCTTGTCCATAGTGTGCATAGTAGGCAGTAAACTCCACCCTGCTGTTCACTTGCCATTTCCCTCTCCTTGGTCTTTGCCTTTAATTCTCTTTTCTCCAGATGCCCGTTATACTCTATGCTCAGGCTTTAACATTAATTGTTTTTATAAATACTGAGTAGTTACATAAAAGGTTTAGATAGGTATAAAGTATGAAGAACTACAATACAATGAATGCTCAGTTTAGGAAAAAGAGCCTTACCATTAGCATTGAAGTCCCTTGGTGCTTCTCCTTATTCCACCACATGGCATCCTTGCTCAGAGGTAACCACCAACCTGCATTTTGTGGTTCTCAGCAAACTAGGAAGAGATGGGAACTTCCTCAAAGTGATAAAGAGCATCCACAAAGACCTACAGAAAATACCTGTTATTCCTTTGCTTCTCTCTGTAATTTTACCACATATGTTTGTATTCCTAAAAATAAATTAGATTTTGCATATATTTTTTCTACATAGAAATAAAATTATACTATATATATTACTCAGTGATTTATTCTTTGTGCTCAAGATTATGTCCCTGGGATTTTTGTCCATGATGTTACATGTAGCTGAAAATCATTCATTTCTTCATCTGTATTATACTCTGAAGTATACCACAATTTATTTATCTTTTCTGCTTAGCTATATTTCATAAATTTTGATGTGTAGAAATTTCATTATTGTTCAAGTCTAAGTATTTTGAAGTATCAGTTATGATTTTTCATTTGACCCAAGAGTTATTAAGAAACACATTTCTTAAAAGTTCCAAATACATGGAGATAATTATCTTTTGTTACTGACGTTTCTTTGTTTTCGTAGAATATGGATTATAACAGTGCTGTTCAGTAGAAGTATAATGTGAGCCACATATGTCACTTTAAAAATTTTAATTGCCATATTAGAAGAGTAAAAATAAACAGGTAAAAGTTATCTTAATTAATATATTTTACTTAACCCAATATGTAGGGTTAGGGTTAGGGTCAGGGCTTGCTTTTATCAAGCCTGTTTCTCTTAACTCATGAGTTTAGTTTATTTGCCATTATTATGATTGTTATCTTAAGTTTTCTATCAATAGTTCTCTCTCTTTTTCTACACTCTTTTCTCCTTTTGGGCCTTGGGCGGGGGCAACATTGTTGGAGTTTCTTTTATTTTCTTAGTGCATCTTCTTCTAATGGCATATTCTATTCTTTTATTGGTTACTTCTGAGATTTTACCATGCATGCTTAATGAAGTCTAAAATTAATATCTCAAACTTCTCTTGAATAATGCAAACTTCTCTTGAATATCTCAAACTTCTCTTGAATAACACTGGAGCCCTGATAGTTGCCATCCTATATTCTACATTTTTGTCTAGTGTTCTAGTTCTATCCTTTTGTTAGCCCCACTGATCACACACAGTCAAAACTAATATTTTATACAGATGATATTTATTTACAAGTACTTACATACAGGGCTGGCTACATAATTTTCAGGCCCAGTGTAAAATGAAAACGTGGAGCCCCTTCAAAAAAAGAAAGAAGCTTTTTCCTTTCCTTCACCGTCTTTCTCTCAACTTGTCAGGGTCTGTTTTTGTTTGTTTGCTATTGAATCTTGTGCTCCCTTGGGCATGGAGAAATCGTAGCGTGGATGCACGCTCTCACGGGCACCCAAGGCCCTGCCCCAGACTCAGCCAAAAGGACACACATGGCAGACCCAACATTCCCCATGCCTGTGCCCACTGAAGCAGAGGATGACAGCAGATGCTAGGCAAGGGTCAGGGAGCAAAAGGTTGAGAACCATCCTGGGGAGACAGGGAGGTGGCGAAAGGTAGGACTCTGTGTGAGCCGAGGTTCCAAGGCCCCAGCATGTGCGTGACTGTCCCATTAGACCTCACTTACAAAACACAGACTCAAAGATAAAGTTATTAAGAATTTATCAGTGGTGACCACAGAGCATTAAATCTGAAACCCAGGTTCCCCTTCAGAACATGGGCCCTGTACAGCTGTCTTGGTCACACGCCCAAGAAGCCCTCCCTGCCTGTGTGTTTGCCAGTTCCTTTGCTCACCATTTTTTCTTGATCGTCTGACCTTCCTTCTGAGATCATAATCCTTCCTGCAAAGCACATTTTTTAGAAGTCGTTTAGCTGGCAGTAAACACTCAGATTTTATTTTTCTGAGCATATTTTATTTCGGCCTCCTTCTGAAAGACAGTTTTGCTGGGTACCCAACTTCAGATTGATGGTTATTTTCTCATGGGATTTTTAATATATTATTTTGCTGTTTTTGGCCTTCCTTCTTTCTATTGGAGAATAAGCTTTCAATATGTTTGAGTTCCTTTGAAGACAGTATGTTTTATTTCCTCTCCAGCGTCTTTTAAAATCTCTTTTAACTCCAATATTCTTCATTTTCACTACCAGGTGCCAGATATGAGATTTATTTTTATTTATCTTGCTTGGAATCCTTTGGGCTTCCTAGATTTATGGGTTGGTATTTTTCATCAATCTGTAATGTCCTTCCTCTCCCTTTCTCTCTCATTTGCTTCTGAAATGGTAAATAGAGAAATATTAGATCTTTTCACTCTGTCCTCCATATATAAACCTCTTTTTTTTTTTTTAAATCACAGCCTTATAAATATCTTTGTGGTTTTTTTTTTTTTAAACTTTGGGTTTGTTTATTTATTTATTTATTTATTTATTTATTTATTTATTTATTTATTTATGGCTGTGTTGGGTCTTCGTTTCTGTGCGAGGGCTTTCTCTAGTTGTGGCAGGTGGGGGCCACTCTTCATCGTGGTGCACGGGCCTCTCATTATCGCGCCCTCTGTTGTTACCGAGCACAGGCTCCAGACGCACAGGCTCAGTAATTGTAGCTCACGGGCCTAGTTGCTCTGCGGCATGTGGGATCTTCCCAGACCAGGGCTCGAACCCGTGTCCCCTGCATTGGCAGGCAGATTCTCAACCACTGTGCCACCAGGGAAGCCCCCAGCCTCTTTTATATTTTACATATTTTTGACATCATGTACTGCACCCTGTATAATTTCTTTGAATCTCCCTTTCAGTTTATTATTTCATTTTTAGCTGTGAATAATCTGCTATCGGACCATCTACTGAGTTTTTCATCCCAGTTATTATATGCTTCATTTCTACAAGTTTGATTGGTTCGTTTCAGATTTCATTAGTCATTTAAATTAATCTTTTATTTCTTCCAACATATTGTACATCCTTATTTATATTCAATATCTGAAAATACTTTAGAATTTGTGGCTTTGATTATGCTATCATTTGTGTCTGCTCATTCTTCCTCTTACTAGCTTTAAAAAAAAATAATTTTGGGATTCTTAAAATTATGGTCTCATAGGTCTTGAATTTTTATCTGTAGGAATTCTCTGAGTTTCAAGTTGAAGATAGGTTTCTCCCAAACATATTGGTGTTCTTCCTACTAGGCAGCTGGAGGCAAGGTTATCCTAACACCGTTGTAAGATATCTCCTCAATATGAAGCTTTTTGGACCACTCAGGTAGTGTGAATTCAGGATACAAACCTGCACTGGGATTGGCATGTGTTTATAAATTCTTGTGGGAGATTTGTATTTTCCCCTCTACCTAGCACCAAACTTCAAAGCCGGAAATTTCTTTTTCGTTCCTTGAGAGGGGATGTTATTTGTATTTTACACATACTGGGTGAGAATTTCATATTCTGACATACAGTATGACAAAAATGCATACTGCATGTGTCACTCTTTGAGATGCAGTTTCATGCAAGTGAGTTTCCTCTCAAGCTCTTCCTTTCTCTCCTGACTCCAGTGCCCTTCATGGCTGTGAAATTTAATGCTCAAGTACATCATTTGGAACAGATTTGGAAAGTACCTTCAAGGTGAGAGTTGGCTTCAATGCTCTACTTATTGTTGGGGTTCTTCCTTTTACTCCATTTTTTTAAACCATTAGTTTGGAATAATTTTGTATTTAAAGAAAAGTTACAGAGACAGTACAGAGAATTTGTTTCCCTCTGGTCCATTTTTCATAACCATGGAACATATGTAAAAACTAAGAAATTAATATGGATATAATACAATTAACTAACCTATAGACTTTATTCAAATTTCACTAGTTTTCCACTGATAACCTTTTTCTGTCCTTTCTCTTGATTTGTGTTTCCTGCATCTTCCTAACTTTTTGTCCAGATCACTGATGAATTTTAAGATTTTTTTTATAAGTGAAAAAAAAACTTATTTTCAGTAGGAAAGTTGTCAAAGTACCTAGTCTGACACAGTTCTGAAAAAAAAGTCTGGGGAGTTTTGTTCTTTTCAATCATTTTCCCTCAAATAATATTCATAATCCTGGCTACCAAGTTGATGTGTCTTTATGTTCGTGACCTTAAAATTTTCTAGCCTAGAAATGTAGGCACTATTTTTATTAAAAAATGTTTAATAATACTGTAAGAGTGAGATGAGAATAGAGATCAAGACAGATTGACAGTCTATTACAATACTCTTGGTGGGAAATAAAGTCAAGAACCTTAACTGTTAGTAGTCATAAAGGAAGGGAGGAAATAGTTCGAGGTGCACCAAGGAGAAGAATACATAGAACTTGTTACTGAATGGATGTGGTAGAACAAGAAGAAGGAAAAGTCAGAGATGACTCAGGGATTTCAAGCTACAGATTGTGACTGTTGAAGGTTTCAGAAGTCAAAAGGAAAGGCAAGACCGTTGGAGATGAAGATGAATTTGTTTTTGATGTGTGGAATCTTTGGTGTTGATGGCTCATCAGGGTGGAGATGTCTAACAGGCAGTTATAAATCAAAGTCACAAGTTTGAGAAAAGGGGTCAGAACTAAAGGGAAGAGGGTGATGATGGAAAACAAAGGGATTAGAAAGAGGAATAAGCAATGGAAAAGAATCACCTACCCAGAAAATAAGAAGGGTTATGATGATTATAGAAGGGGGTGGAGGGACTCCCTGATCAACAGGCATACTTTTGCCACCACCTGTGATATTTAAAGTCTTAACTTCAGGGCCTCTGGAGAAATGTTCTCATGAATCTCCCACACTTACTTCCACCCAGAGGGTCACAAACTTAGCTTTAAGACCCAATTACATGGGGACTTCTCTGGTGGCGCAGTGGTTAAGAATCCACCTGCCAATGCAGGGGACATGGGAAGATGCCACATGCTGCGGAGCAACTAATCTCGTGTGCCACAACTACTGAGCCTGCGTGCCACAACTACTGAAGCCCGCACACCTAGAGCGGTTGCTCCGCAACCGCAATGAGAAGCCCGCGCACCACAACGAAGAGTAGCCCCCACTAGCCACAACTAGAGAAAGCTCACGTGCAGCAGTGAAGACCCAACACAGCCAAAGATAAATAAATAAATAAATAAATTTATTAAAAAAAGATCCAATTACGTGGATTAAAATATTAAAATGTTCTTTGTGTTTTCTCTCCTATTTTCTAGTATGTTTTGTACTATACCACATCTTAGATATTACCCTCTACTTAATTCAGTCTGTTCCTATTAGCACTTGAGATAAATAAAAGAAAAATAAGTCTAGCAAGAACCACAAACGTGCTGATTTTGTGTCATATCCCAGCACATTTTCCTCTTTTAAAGAAACAAAATATTACCTAGTGTTAGAATTTAGTCATAAACTTTAGAACCACAATGTATAGTATTTTATTATATTTGTGACTACACATATGTTGTTACTATTTCATGCAAAAATAATAATATTACTTATTAAGCAAAAATTTAGCCTGAGAAAATACTTACCTTGTTGCCAGTGTTTTTAAATTGCTGTTAACAACAGTTAAAATAGTATGTAGTAGCAGTACACACACACACACACATATGTATCTACATATTTCTAAAGAGAAGAATAAACAGACTGAATTGTGAAATAATCCCTGAGGCACGAACTGTAATTTAAGAAGGGTGTTAATGGTGTGTCTTGACTCATTTGTTGTGTTTATGGTTTTCAGGGAATCGATGCTGATTTCACATCAGAAAAGCATCGAGCAGTTGCAGGAAACCCTTAGACAGAAGCTGCTGGACGGTGATAACTGGAGGGAGAAGGTAACAATAATGTGGCTTTCAGCAGCATGTGTCTTATTTGTTTTTCAAAAATTCTGTCCATTTGCCAGACTACTTCAGATAGGTTTCTTTGCTTCTGTGCACACCTTTGATTCTTTCTGGAATTTCCTAGACCAAACGTGCTTACAATATATGTTTTTTACAAAATATTAGACAAGTAGGAAGTTAAAACATAAGAAGAGAATTTGAAATCTTATAAGATTAAGATAGCTGTTAGTTCTTATGTAAAAGCATAATTTTTACTTTTAAATATTTACCCTTTTCCCCATAAAATGACGGAATCTGCATTTGACTACATCCTTAAAAGCAGGGAATATTAATTCATTCTTATGATTTCTCTGCTTTTAAGAAGATAATACAAGAGAATGAACAATGACTTAAAATTATTCAGTTATAAACTTTTGGCAAATAAAATGAATAAGTATTTAGTTCACTATTTACAAAGAAGATGTTTGCTTTTAGAGTATGAAAAAATTGCATTGACTTTTGTCTTTGGACTTTTCTATATTTTTCAAACTTTCAACAATGAGTGTGTATTGCTTTCATAATTTTAGAGAATACAAATCATACTTTTAAAATTGTTGGCCCCTGCCTTCTCAGGCCTTGCACAGCTCTAGTCATTGAGGCTATAGACATCATCTCCCTGTCATAAACTTCTCATACTTTTTGATTGATCCCTTGGCTTTATCATGCATACTGTACTGAAACCTTCCAAGCTGTTTCTTTTCCCCCACCAGTACCTAATCCTAGCTCTAGCCTTCTGTCTTGGTTTTCTGATTATGTCTTACATGTGCATCTAGAACTAGAGCTGGCTACTGAAATTCAGATTGTTTGACTGAAGTCCCAACAACCTATTTGGTTATCATCAGATGCTTCTCCTTGGTGACTAGACCTTATAACTTGTAACCTCAAGCAACAGTTGGTGGCCACCTTCAAACTAATCTCTCCACCTGGAATTCCCCACTCTGCCATCCACAGATGAAATCCTTTAGGTATTGTTGCTGGCTCAGGTTAATTAAATTTGTCACTTTCATTTCCAGTCTTCACACAGTTGGCCACACTCAACCAGTCTGGCCCTCTATAAATCAATCCCCCTTCCCTTATCCTTTGGGGACAGCACATTCAGGCTATAACAAAAATGATCTCTATAGCAACAGTTCCATATGGGCAACAATTAAAATTTGAGAATATGGACTAAAGTTGCTCTAAGTGTCTCATTCTTTTGTTTTATTTTATAGCATAGGCTTCTTTTTATTATAGATCTTTATTGCAGTATAATTGCTTCACAATACTGTGTTAGTCTCTGTCGTACAACAAAGTGAATCAGCCACATGCACACATACATCCCCACACCCCCTCCCCCTTAAGCCTCCCTCCCCCCCATCCCACCTCTCTAGGTCATCACAAAGCACCAAGCTGATCTCCCTGTGCTATGCTGCTGCTTCCCACTAGCTAATTATTTTACATTCGGTAGTGTATATATGTCGATGCTACTCTCACTACACCCCAGCTTCCCCCTCCCTCCCCCCCATATCCTCAAGTCCACTCTCTATGTCTGCGTCTTTATTCCTGCCCTGCCACTAGGTTCATAAGTATCTTTTTTTTTTTTTTTTAGATTCCATATATATGCGTTAGCATACGGTATCTGTTTTACTCTTTCTGACTTGGTTCCATGTTCTGGCTATTGTAAATAGTACTGCAATGAACATTGTGGTACATGTCTCTTCTTGAATTATGGTTTTCTCAGGGTATATGCCCAGCAGTGGGATTGCTGGGTCATATGGTAATTCTATTTTTAGTTTTTTAAGGAACCTCCATACTGTTCTCCATAGTGGTTGTATCAATTTACATTCCCACCAACAGTGCAGGAGGGTTCCTTTTTCACCACACCCTTTTTCTAGATTTTTTGATAATGGCCGTTCTGACCAGTGTGAGGTGATACCTCATTGCAGTTTTGATTTGCATTTCTCTAATAATTAGTGATGTTGAGCATCTTTTCATGTGCCTCTTGGCCATCTGTATGTCTTCTTTGGTGAAATGTCTATTTAGGTCTTCCGCCCGTTTTTGGATCGGGTTGTTTGTTTTTTTGATATTGAGCTCCATGAGCTGTTCGTATATTTTGGAGATTAATCCTTTGTCTGTTGTTTCACTTGCAAATATTTTCTCCCATTCTGAGGGTTCTCTTTTCATCTTGTTTATGGTTTCCTTTGCTGTGCAAAAGCTTTTAAGTTTAATTAGTTCCCATTTGTTTATGTTTGTTTTTATTCCCATTACTCTAGGAGGTGGGTCAAAAAAGATCTTGCTGTGGTTTATGTCAAAGAGTGTTTTTCCTATGTTTTCCTCTAAGAGTTTTATAGTGTATCGTCTTACATTTAAGTCTTTAATCCATTTCGGGTTTAGTTTTGTATATGGTGTTAGGTGGTGTTCTAATTTCATTCTTTTACATGTAGCTGTCCAGCTTTCCCAGCACCACATATTGAAGAGGCTGTCTTTTCTCCATTGTATGTTCTTGCCTCCTTTGTCATAAATTAGGTGACCATATGTGTGTGTGTTTATCTCAGGGCATTCTATCTTGTACCATTGATCTATATTTCAGTTTTTGTGCCAGTACCATACTGTCTTGATTACTGTAGCTTTGTAGTATAGCTTGAAGTCAGGAAGCCTGATTCCTCCAGCTCCGTTTTTCTTTCTCAAGATTGCTTTGGCTATTCGGAGTCTTTTATGTTTCCACACGAATAATAAACATTTTGTTCTAATTCTGTGAAGAATGCCACATTGGTAGTTTGATAGGGATTGCATTGAATCTGTAGATTGCTTTGGGTAGTATAGTCATTTCACAATATTGATTCTTCCAATCTAAGAACATGGTATATCTCTCCATCTGTTTATGTCATCTTTGATTTCTTTCATCAATGTTTTATAGTTTTCTGAGTACAAGTCTTTTGCCTCCTGAGGTAGGTTTATTCCTAGGTATTTTATTCTTTTTGTTGCAATGGTAAATGGGATTGTTTCCTTAATTTCTCTTTCTGCTTTTTCCTTGTTAGTGTATAGGAGCGCCACAGATTACTGTGCATTAATTTTGTATCCTGCAACCTTACCAAATTCATTGATTAGTTCTAGTAGTTTTCCGGTGACATCTTTAGGATTTTCTATGTATAGTAGTATCATGTCATCTGCAAATAGTGACAGTTTTACTTCTTCTTTTCTAATTTGGATTCCTTTTATTTCTTTTTCTTCTCTGATTGCCGTAGCTAGGACTTCCAAAACTATGTTGAATAAGAGTGGCAAGAGTGCACATCCTTGTCTTGTTCCTGATCTTAGTGGAAATGCTTTCAGTTTTTCACCATTGAGAATGACGTTTGCTGTGGGTTAGTCATAACATGGCCTCTATTATGTTGAGGTAGCTTCCCTCTATGCCCATTTTCTGGAGAGTTTTTATCATGAATCGGTGTTGAATTTTGTCAAAAGATTTTTCTGCATCTATTGAGATGATCATATGTTTTTTTATTCCTAAATTTGTTAATATGGTGTATCACATTGATTGATTTGCGTATATTGAAGAATCCTTGCAACCCTGGGATAAATCCCACTTGATCATGGTGTATGATCCTTTTAATATGTTGTTGGATTCTGTTTGCTAGTGTTTTGTTCATGATTTTTGCATCTATGTTCATCAGTGATATTGGTCTGTAATGTTCTTTTTTATGTGATATCTTTGTCTGGTTTTGGTATCAGGGTGATGGTGGCCTCATAGAATGAGTTTGGGAGTGTTCCTTCCTCTGCAATTTTTTGGAAGAGTTTGAGAAGGATGGGTGTTAGCTCTTCTCTAAATGTTTGATAGAATTCACCTGTGGAGCCATCTGGTCCTGGACTTTTGTTTGTTGGAAGATTTTTAATTACAGTTTCAATTTCATTACTTGAGATAGGTCTCTTTATATTTTCTAATTCTTCCTGGTTCAGTCTTGGAAAATTGTACCTTTCCAAGAATTTGTCCATTTTTTCAAGGTTGTCCATTTTATTGGCATATAGTTGTTTGTAGTAGTCTCTTATAATCCTTTGTATTTCTATGATGTCAGTTGTCATTTCTCCTTTTTCATTTCTAATTTTATTGATTTGCGTCCTCTCCCTTTTTTTCTTGATGAGTCTGGCTAAGGCTATATCAGTTTTGTTTATCTTCTCAAGGAGCCAGCTTTTAGTTTTATTGATCTTTGCTATTGTTTTCTTTGTTTCTATTTCATTTATTTCTGCTCTGATTTTTATGATTTCTTTCCTTCTACTGACTTTGGGTTTTCTTTGTTCTTCTTTCTCTATTTGCTTTTGGTGTAGGGTTAGATTGTTTATTTGAGATTTGTCTTGTGCCTTGAGGTGAGATTGAATTGCTATAAACTTCCCTCTTAGAACTGCTTTTGCTGTGTCCATAGGTTTTGGGTTATTGTGTTTTTGTTGTCATTTCTTTCTATGTATTTTTTTATTTCTTCTTTGATTTCTCCAGTGATCTCTTAGTTACTTAGTAGCTCACTGTTTAGCCTCCATGTATTTGTGGTTTTTACAGGTTTTTTCCTGTAATTGATTTCCAATCCCATAATGTTGTGGTCAGAAAAGATGCTTGGTACAATTTCAATTTTGTTAAATTTTCCGAAGCTTGATTTGTGACCCAAGATGTGATCTCTCCTGGAGAATGTTCTGTGTGCACTTGAGAAGAAAGTGTATTCTTCCACTTTCGGGTAGAATGTTCTATAAATGTCAATTAAATCTATCTGGTCTATTGTGTCATTTAAAGCTTGTGTTTCCTCATTTATTTTCTGTTTGGATGATCTGTCCATTGGTGTAAGTGGGGTGTTAAAGTCCCCTACTATTATTGTGTTACCATCAATTTCTCCTTTTATAGTTGTTAGCATTTGCCTTATGTATTGAGGTGCTCCTATGTTGGGTGCATAAACATTTATAATTGTTATATCTTCTTCTTGGATTGATCCCTTGATCATTATGTAGTGTCCTTCCTTATCTCTTGTAACAGTCTTTATTTTAAAGTCTATTTTATCTGATACGAGTATTGCTACTCCAGCTTTCTTTTGATTTCCATTTGCATGGAATATCTTTTTCCATCCCTTCACTTTCAGTCTGTATGTGTCCCTAGGTCTGAAGTGGGTTTCTTGTAGACAGCATATATATGGGTCTTGTTTCTGTATTCATTCAGCCAGTCTGTGTCTTTTGGTTGGGGCATTTAATCCATTTGCATTCAAGGTTATTGTCGATATGTATGTTCCTATTACCATTTTCTTAATTGTTTGGCGTTTGTTTTTGTGGGTCTTTTTCTTCTCTTGTGTTTCCAGCCTAGAGAAGTTTCTTTATAGCCTTTGTTGTAAAGCTGGTTTGGTGGTCCTGAATTCTCTTAGCTTTTGCCTGTCTGTAAAGCTTTTGATTTCTCTGTCAAATCTGAATGAGATCCTTGCTGGGTATGGTTGTAGGTTTTTCTCTTTCATCACTTTAAGTATATCCTGCCACTCCCTTGTGGCCTGCAGAGTTTCTCCTGAAAAATCAGCTGATAACCTTATGGAGATTCCTTTGTATGTTATTTTTTGCTTTTCACTTGCTGCTTTTAATATTTTTTCTTTGAATTTAATTTTTGTTAGTTTGATTAATATGTGTCTTGGTGTGTTTCTCCTAGGGTTTATCCTGTATGGGACTCTCTGTGCTTCCTGACTTGGGTGACTCTTTCCTTTCCCATGTTAGGGAAGTTTTGCTCTATAATCTCTTCTTATATTTTCTCAGACCGTTTCTTTTTCTCTTCTTCTTCTGGGACCCCTATAATTTGAATGTTGGTACACGTAGTGTTGTCCCAGAAGTCTCTGTGATTGTCTTCAATTCTTATCTTTTTTTTTTCTTTATTCTGCTCCTCGGCAGTTATTTCCACCATTTTGTCTTCCAGCACAAGTATTCGTTCTTCTGCCTCAGTTATTCTGTTATTGATTCCTTCTGGTGTATTTTTCATTTCAGTTATTTTGTTGTTCATCTTTGTTTGTTTGTTCTTTAGTTCTTCTAGATCTTTGTTAAACATTTCTTGTATTTTCTCAATCTGTGCCTCCATTCTATTTCTGAGATTATGGATCGTCTTTACTATCATTACTCTGAATTCTTTTTCAGGTAGATTGCCTATTTCCTCTTCATTTATTTGGTCTTGTAGGTTTTTACCTTGCTCCTTCTTCTATGACATATTTTTTTGCTGTCTCACTTTTTTTCCTTTTTTTTAATGAATGGGATTGTGTTCCTGTCTTACTGGTTGTTTGGCCTGTGGCTTCCAACACTGCAGTTTCTAGGCTGTTGGGTAGAGCTGGGTCTTGGTGCTGCGATGAGGACCTCTGGGAGACCTTACTCCGATGAATATTCCCTGGGGTCTGAGGTTCTCTTTTAGTCCAGTGGTTCGGACTCGGGGCTCCCACCACGGGAGCTCAGGCCCGACTCCTGGCTCGTGAACCATGATCCTGCAAGCCATTCAGGGCAGCAAAAAAAAAAAAAGGAGAACAATAACAAAGTAAAAACTGAAATTAGAATAGGAAACTAACAGCTATGTTAGAAAAAAATATAAAAATAAAAATATAAATGAAACACAACTGGAAGGTAAAACAGAACCACAATAGTAAAAAAAGAGGAGGAGGGAAAAAAAAAGTGGAACAGCCTTGGCTGTGGAAGGCAGGGCCTAAGCAGGGGTGAAGTTTGGGCAGTGGGCGGGCCCTATGCTTAGGACCCAAAGGGCCGGAAAAGGTGGCGGGTGGGTGGGGGGGTTGTGGGAAGGGGGACTTAGTCTGAACAGAACAGAAGGGGCCCAGGCATGCCTCCTGCCTCTGGTCTCAGAGGGTGGGGGGGCCCCATCTGGGAGCCCAGCAGGCTTTCTGGGCTCCAGTGGGTGGTGCAAATGCCCTCTGCTCCTCTACTGTTCCTCCAGTCTGGAGGTCCCCTCCCACCTGCCTCTCCTGATCTCCCCGCCCTCCTTCCTATGCCCCCAGGACCCATGAGTCCTGGAGGGTGCTTTGGAGGGCGTGGGACCAGTCTGGGAGCTCAGCTGGCTCCCAGTGCCCGAGTGGGTGGGGCAAACGTCCTCTGCTCATTTCCTGATCCTCTGGTCCTGGAGGGCCCCTCTCGACTGCCTCTCCTGTTCTCTCCTGGCCTCCCTCCTATGCCCCCAGGACCAACCTGGCCCAGAGGGGACCACTGAGGGTGTAGGACCCAGCCCGAGAGCCGGGCAGACTTCCGTGGCTGATTGGGCAGGGGAAATGCTGGGCCCGCTCCCCCTCTGATCTGAGCCCCTGAGGGTCCCTCCAGGCGTGGGAACCCCTCCCTCTCCTGCCTCTCAGTCACCCCTCAGGGGCACCGGTCCTGTCCAGGCTCCACTTCTCCTCCCCCCTCAGTCTCCCCACATCCTACCGGTGTGCTTGGGCATTCTTCCCATCTCCCTGGGCGTCAGGGTCCCCCACCAGCATCCGGCAGGCACCCTAGTTGAGGGGAGATGCGAACTCTGCATCTTCCCACACCATCATCTTGACTCTGAACCTCCAGCATAGGCTTTTTCTTCTCCTTCTTCTCTAAAGCCCACACTTCTTTAATTCCTTCTATTTTTTTTAGCCTTGGTGTACTCAATTGGTTAGTCTATCCTTATTCACTTCCCCTACCCTTACCAATCCATGTTTAAAAATATGAAAAGATGATCCACCTATCTAGCAATCAAAAAAATTCAAATTAAAGCAAGGAGAGATTATTTTTTACTGCTTCAACTTTGTCTTGTGGTGAAGGTCTAGTGAGATAGTCTTTCATTCTTACTCTTTAAGGGACTGGAAATTACACACCCTTTTGGAGGGCAGCTTGGCAATACGTATAAAGAGATATTATAAACATCCCATCTTTTGAGTCAGAAATTTCACTGATGGATACTTCCCTGGTGGTCAAGAATCCACCTTACAATGCAGGGGGATGCGGGTTTGATCCCTGGTCAGGGAACTAAGATCCCACGTGCTGCGGGGCTACTAAGCCTACATGCCACAACTACTGAGCTCACATGCCTCAAGTAGAGCCCGCTTGCCGCAAACTACAGAGCCCACACGCTCTGGAGCCTGTGCACCACAACTACAGAGCCCATGCGCCCTGGAGCCTACGCACCACAACTAGAGAAGAGAAAACCTGCGTGCCACAACTAGAGAGAAGCCCGCACACCACAATGAATATCCCGCATGCCTCAAAAAAGATCCTGCGTGCCGCAACTAAGACCCGACGCAGCCAAAAAGAAATAAAATAAATAAATAAAAAATAAATAAATCTTTGAAAAAATAAAAGAAATTTCACTGATGGAATTAGTGAAATGCAGATGAAGATTCACAGATCCTTCCTTTCCCTCAAACTCCTGAGCTCCTCTTAGATTGACAAAATGAACTTTCCTGCCTTTGCTTATGTAGAAGTTCCTCATCTCTTTGGTCACACCCCACCAATGACCTTCAGATATAATCCACTGGAAAAGAAGTCTCTGCATTCATGATCCACTCTAGTACTGCTGCTTACTGTGCCCTATCCCTGAGGTGCTAACACAGCATGCAGACCAAGTTAGTGTTAGCATCTGACCATATAAAACTATATGTTCTTGCTTTATGCTAAGTTAATTTGTTGATGAAAATAAACATATGTGAGATTCTCTAAGTTCTTATTAAAACCATGATATCTTTCTAATAAATTAATTATATCATAGATGTATTTTGGCCTGTGTAATTTTCTTTAATATAAATGGACATTTCATTCTTTTGAGAGGACATGACTTTTTGTTAATAAATCTTATAATTTAGCTTAGCAGTAAATCAAGATCCAGACCAGTAAAGCCAACGAATGATAATTACGCTTGGCTGTGTTAGTTATTGAGACTATGAATTAAAAGTTCCCTGAAAGTCCTCATGAGAAAGGAGAATCGCTAATATGACATTGTCATCTCTTTCTTGGGTCATTGTGTCTTTGCATAGGAATGAAATGTTCCCTTTACAAATGTGTAATACACATATTAGGATAAACTTCATAATTAAATGTTTTTAACAGTAAAAAAAAGTAGATAGCAATTTATGCCCTTGCTTAATTATTTTAGAGTATGTAAAAAGCACATAATAGAATCAATAGTTGCTGTGCAACAAGGATGGCACATTTTAAAATAACTGACTATTTACTAATTATCATGGATTTTTGTTTATTTCAAGTATTGCTTTGATGTGAAGAAAGCAAATTAATGTGCATGCTGAACATTTTAAATTGGTTCCAAATGCAGTGTTGTTACTTTTCAGTTAAAATGTTGTAATTAAAAAATTTCCCACAGCCAGACTGCTTACAATAAGTGATAGTCACCTATTGACTATCACTTTATAGTGTCATAAACAAATTCCAACCAAATATTTTCTTAGATTATTACTAAGATATCACATTATGGAACATCTTAGAATTATACTATTGACCTCATTTTAAACAGTACATAGCGTTTTGAGAAACCAGTAGTTAAAACAAACAAAACCTTACTTCCTGACTAAGCAAATGGATTGATAGTGAAAACTCAGGGAGAAAAAGTTTACTTCAAGAAATAATTCCAGCATTGAAGGGTGAGGCAAAAAAAATCTCAAATTCTTCTTTAAAATGGAAGAGCCAAATGGCCTAATAATTCCTAATGTACCTCAGTGTACTGTTAATGGAATTAAAAAAGACAACTTGTAAAATACAATTTGACAGAGATAAAGTCGTCATTTAAAAAATATCAGTTTTCATTTATGTGTAATTAATGTATGGTTAAAATGAATATTGAGGGTACACTTTAATTTTTTAAATTATGCCATGTAATTTTCAAAATTGAATTAATAAAATCATAAAATTTTAGGTCTGGAATAGCCTGCAAAGATCATCTGATTTAAACCCTTAATCTACATAATAAAAATAGTCTCTATTATTAGAGTGTTTACTATATGCCAAGCCTTGTGCTAAATGCTTTTCATCAATATAATTTTAATCATTCTAACATTATTATTCCCATTTGCACATGGAAAAAAATAAAGCTCAGAGAAGTTAGGTAATTTGCCAAGGTTATATAGCCAGGAAATGAGAACTGATACAACACCCTCACCCCCTTCAAAAATGAGAGCTAATACAAAGTCCAAAATGTCTGTGTTTGGCTTAGGTGGACTAACAGGAACCAGATTTACCCTCCTTCCTGAAACAACTAAAACACTGGAGAAGAGATAGAAACAATGGTTTCAAGACACTGGACATCAGGCAATGAAAGACAGTGATTCTTGGAGATAAGAGACAAACAAGATAACCTCTGTGATTGCCCTAACTTAGTGCCTTGAAATAAATTTAAGGCCATGGTACAGGGAGTGGGAATCCAGGTGGAGTTTGGCAGATTCTCTGAGTTGAGGAGACCTTATGAAGAGTCCAGGGAATCTAAGTGGCTAGAATTCACAGGATAGTGTTCTCAGGAGACAGCTGCACAGAGAAAGAATATTAGATGTCTACAAAGAATCCCCATTAATTATATGTATGCTCAGTGCATATAAATGGGGAAACTACCCAGAGCAAGGGAGACCATCTGAAAGGATCAGAGATAAGAGTACCAAATGCTTACACAAGGCCAATAATAATGCCTGTTCTCACCAGCCAGACTGGAAAACCTATAATTCATAGGGTACTAGGTAGAGTTCTCAGAAGGGTCTTGCATCAGTAGTAGGGAATAATTAGCCCTAGACTAAATGCTGAGCTGGTCCTGCTCAACAAATTTTAAAAGGAAGGCATTTTAAAAAATCAAGCTGATTCCAAGAAACTTAACTACATCCCAGAAGAGAGTTCAAGAATATTTATAAGAATACAAAAATATCCAGCATTTAACAAGATAAAATTCACAATGTCTAGCATCCAATCAAAAATTGCCCTGCATGGAAACAGGAAAATAGGACTCATAATGAGAAGAAAAATCAACAAATAAAAATTGACTCAGAAAGGCACAGATGTTAGAATTAGCAGGCAAGGACATTAAAACAGTTATGATAACTGTATTCCATATGTCCAAAAACTAGAGGAAAAATTGACCATGTTAAGCAGAGATGTGGAAGATATAAAAAAGACCTAAACTGAATTTATAGAGATGAAAACTACAATTGTCTGAGATGAAAAGTATACTGGATGGGACTAATGGCAGATTAAACATTCCAGAAGAAGAGATTCGTTAAACTGAAGACACAGCAATAGAAACTATGCAATGAAATAAAATAGAAAAGAGACTCAGAACAAAAAAAGGGCATCAGTGAGCTGTGAGACAAATTCAAGTGGCCTAATATATGTATAACTGGACTCCTCAAAGGACAGGAAAGAGAGGACAGAAAAAATATTTGAAGAAATAACAGCTAAAAAACCCAAAATTTGATGAAAATTATAAACCCACAGATTCAAGAAGCTCAGCAAACCTCAAGCATTATAATCCAATTGCTCAAAAATATTAATAAAAAGAAAATCTTAAAAGCAATCAGAGAATAAAAGACATATATGAGGAACAAAGATAAGGATGAGAGCAGATTTTTTTTTTTTATCATAAACAATATAAGCAAGAAGACAGTGGGACCGAAAGTATTGAAAGAAGGAGGGTGGGGCAGGTGTGAGGGGGTGGTGGTGGGAGCTGTCAACTTAGAATTCTATACAAAGTGAAAATATTTTTCAAACATGAGGGTGAAATAAAGATCTTTTCAGAATGAAAAAACCAGAAAAAATGTATCACTAGCACACCCACACTATAAGAAATGTTAAAAGAAGTCCTTTATTCAGAAGAAAAATTATACCAGATGGAAATATGGATCTATACAAAGGAATGTAGAACACCAGAATTGGTAACAATATGGATAAATATGATATTTTTATCATTTAAATTTCTTTAAATTATAATGGACTATTTAAACAAAAATATTAATAATCTAATATGAGATTTATAACATGTAGAAGCAAAATATATGACAACAATATCACAATAGCTGGGAAGGGAGAGATGGAAGTATACTATTGTGAAATTCTTTTTTTTCTTCTTTTAAGTGAAAGTATAATTTATTGGCTCTCGTAACTGCAAAGTTCAGTGGTGGGCTACCTTTAGGCACAGCTGGATTCAGGGCTGTCAAGCTAGTTTTCTGCCAGATTGGTTTCACTTTCAGACTCAGAGTTGTCCCTCCTGATGGCAAAAAGGGAACAGTAGCTCCTCCCACCTCTTTTCTGCATTCTTAGCAAAAAACTCATTGTGGCTGTCATATTCTAACTGAATCATGTGCTTAGTCTTGGACCAGTCACCACAGCTGGCAAGACTGGGCATGTTGATTCATTCGGACCTGGGTCACATGCTCACCCTTGCAGGACAGATTCCCACTCAACCATATTGACTGACAATAGGGGAAGAATGAATCCCTAAAAAAAAAAAAAAAAAGAAAGAAAATAACAAATATCCCCTGAAGTTTCCAGTTAAAAGATGGGCCAAGAGATAGGGCAATGGGTAGGCAAACTGACAATGAGCTGGGAAATACAGTGGACCCTTCTGGGGATACCTTCCTGGCAGATTACCCTTCTCTGAGGATTTCTCCATCTGCCTCATGGGTTGAGCCAGATTCCTTTCATTTGCCCCACTCTGGCCACTCTACACCCTTGAAACCCTGCTTTCTATCCCCAAAGCCTGAATTGAATGGATGAAAGTAATAGTTCCTGGACCCTCTGACTTTTGGTTGGGGTTGGTGAGTACGGAACAATGGCAGGAGATCTAAGGAAAGGAAGAAGGGGTCCTTTCATTTTAGTTTTATCCATCAACCAACCATCACAGCCCCCTTTTTCCTCCAGGCTTATAGAGATGTAATTGACATGTGACACTGTAAGTTTAGTATGTACAACGTGATGATCTGACACACACATATATATGTTGCAAAATAATTACTACAATAGGGTTAGTTAACATATCCTTCATGTCACATAATTACCTTTGTTGTTTTGGTAGTGGTGGTGAGAATATTTAGATTCTTATACAATATATGAAGTGATATATCACAAGAAGATAGATCGCAATAAGTTAAAAATATATTCTATAAACTCTAAACCAACCACAAAAATAGAAAAACAAAGAGTTACAGCTAATAAACCAGCAAAGGAGATAAAATTGAATTTAAAAAATAATCCAAAAGAAGACAGAAAAAGGGGAAAAAAATGAGATGGGCCAAATAGAAAATGCACAGCAAGATAGATTTAAAGCTAATCATATTAATAATCAAATGAAATATAAATGATCTAAACCAGGGTCAGCAAACTTTTTCTATAAAGGTCCAGTTAGTAAATAAAATATTTTTGGTTTGTGGAACATACAGCCTCTGTTGCAACCACTCCACTCCACCATTGTAGCTTAAAAGCAGGCATAGATGATTTGCAAATAAATGGGCATGGCTGAATTTAGTCTGTGGACCACGGTTTGCCAAGCCCTAGTCTAAATACCCCCATTAAAAGACAGAGATTGTCATGTTGGATAAAAATGCAAGACTCTACTATATGTTGCCTATAAGAAATGTACTTTTATATAAAGAAATATTTTTAAAAATAGGTTAAAAGTAATGGATGGAAAAAAGATATGCTAGAACAAATCAAAAGAAGCTAAAGTAGTTACATTACAATCAAAATAGATTTCAGAGAAAGAAATCAGAACATTTAGAATATTACCAAAGATAAAGAAGGTCATTTCGTAATGATAAAAGGATTGGTTCACCAAGAAGACGTAATAATCCTAGATGGTTTTTCACCTAGTAACAGAACTTAAAAATTAAGCAAAAAATGATAGAACTGCAAGGAGAAACAGACAAACCTATAATTAGAGTCAGAGATGTCAATAGCCCTCTCTCAATAATTGATAGAAAAATATCCAGAAAACTCATTAAGGATATAAACTATGGAAAATAGTATAATAATTTATTTTGAAGAGATACAGTAAACACTATTACCAAATATGACCTAATTGATATGTATAGAATTCTCCATTTAACAGCAGAATACACATTCTTCTCAAGTGCACATGGGACATTTATTAAAGTAGATCATATACTGGGAGTAAATATGTCTCAATAAATTTAAAAGGATTCAAGTCATACAAAGTATTTTCTCTAACCACAATGGAATCAAATTAGAATTCATTAACAGAAAGTTATCTGGGAAAAAAATCCCCCAATATTTTGAAACTAAATAAATACCAAGTCCATGCCCTTAACCACTATGCCATGTAGATGTGTAGGGAGACAGCTGTGTGGAAAAACTCACCACGCTGAGCTATGGAGTCCACCAGAGACACCTGAGTGTGCAGCCCTCTCCACCTCATAGTAGCTCTAAGATCTTGGTGAAGGCACTTAATTTCTCTGAGACTATTTCTTACTGTAGACAGTGGGAATAATAATTATTGTATGTTCTTTCCAGGGTTGTTGTAAGAATTAAATGAGTTAGTAGATGAAAAGGGCCCTGTACCATACCACCTAGACTGTTTAAGTTACTTGGTGAACATTCTCTCCTTCCGCCCTCAGTTTACTCAGTTCTTGGCAGGACTTCAGTGCATAGTCTGACTCCTTAGCATTTGTATTTTTTTACTACAATACAAAGCCTACTATTTGAATAGTCATCTACTTTTATAATATATTTATTCAGTGGTTAATTTAGAAATAATCTGAAGTATTAGTTTTCAACCAGTATTTGTTTTTAAACTTTTAGAAAATAGTATAATAATTTATTTTTAGGAGATATATTTTCTTTAATGATATATGTACATCAAATATAAACAAGTGGTTTGATTTCTACTTTGACATCGGAGACTCCCTTGGTTTTAAAGGGATCATCAAAGTAATAAGTGATTATATTTGGTGTTTGGCTCCATGAAAAGTTAGAAAGTGATATCAAAATCAACCACAAAGATCTCACTTGGAAAATAATTAGTGAAAAGATAGCATTTTGCACGCTAGTATTAGACACAAATATTATAAAACTCTAATTATGCATTTCAACAACAAATACAAAAGGAATTAAAAAACAACATACTCAGAATGCCCTGGAGTCATCAGAAGGCCTTCAGGGAGGAGACAGAGTTTGAGCTAGAGGAAGATATGGATGAATTAAAATCTGGAATGTGTACACAGACAATAATTGATTTTACTTTGTGTAACTCTTGAACTCATATATTATTCATGCTGTTTTTTAGAGATTAGAATTTTTTCATGGTTTTCAAAAGTACTATTAGTTATTGTATAAAGCAGTTCATAATATATGTATGCACCATCACCTAATTCATTTATTTTGCATAAACATAAGTCCTGCCATCCAAGATATTTTAAACAAACAGCTCTTATCAACATGTCAAAAACGTAAACATGACAATTTGGTATGAATCCATCTTTTCAATGACAGTATACCAGCTCAAGCAAATCATTGTTTGTGGGCTCATCACTTTGTTCAGACTCTTCAGATCATGAAGGAACCAGTAGTGTCATCTCTCTGTGCTACGGAGTCAACACATTCAGATGGCTTTTGGCTTCCCACTGCAGCTTCCTTAAATGTTTAGAAATCCCACCTGAAGCTCATCACTTTGCTTCTCTTTCTCACGTTGTGCAAATTAAAAATCAAATCAGTAATAGTAAATCACTCTTCTCCTTTTTATCTACAGTGCTTTTTCTTTCCCACCCTCCATCTATTCCTTCCTTTTTCCCCTTCCCCTTACCTACACTAGTTCACTCCAAGGAACAGTTCAGGGGCAAGAAGATCTCCTTTCTTCCTGACTCAGGTAGAACCGAACATTCTTCTCATTCAACCAGTCAGCCACTCCCTTTCCTTCCCTGAACGCTTCCTTTGTTTCCTCTTCATCAAGGGACTCTGCTGATTTGCTAAATGGCATCTTCCCCATAATAAATTTAAAGAACTTCTGTTTTTAAAAGTTCTTCTCAAGTCCTTCTGTCATCTAATTTAGTTTGTCCTGTCCCACATAGTTTATGTACATCCTTGTTCTCTTAATTTGTATCCATATTTTGAAATATGTCTTTTTATCCTAAAATAACTCTTTGGCTCTACCAATTAACCACACAAGGAAATTTTTTTGAACACTTGATATTTTAGTACCTCAGCACAAATTTTTCTTGAATTTCTCAAAAAATGTTTGTTTACTCTTTTTTTTAAGTAGTGTCATGGTATCTTGTGGGCTATTAACTCTTGAAGTTTTCTGAATGTTTTGCATTTGATTTCCTCCTTTCATGTGTTCTTGACTTATCTATTCCAGTGTGGCTGGAGCACAGTAATCAAATGGGAAAAGCAGTAAAAGTCAGGTTGGAGAGGTCCAGGGCTGCCATACATGGTGTTCAGGTTGCATCGTGACTAATAGCACAGGCCAAGGGAGAGAAGGGAGCTGGAATCCGGCCTGGGCTCCACTCACCAAGTCTTGTGCCCTCCCCAAGGCTGTGTTCATCTAAGGAAGACATGCTCTGTTGATTTACACAAAGGTGTCATATGGGCTGATGGTGGTCCTGTAGAAGATCATGTTTGGGAGTTTGGATTTTATACTAATGCATTGAAAAACCACTAAGAAGGAATAAAATAATCCAATTTATAGTTTGTGAAGAACACTCTGCTGTGTATCAGGTGTTGGAGAGAGGCAGGAATAGAAGTAAGGAGGCCATTCAGGAGGTGGTGGTGACCACAACTAGGATGGTGGAAGTAGAGGTGTAGAGAAGTGGATGGATTCGATGCACCTTTTGGAGGCAAAATGAACAGGACTTGGTGCTGGATTAGGTGTGGAGGGTAAGGGAGACAGAAGTGTGAAAAGTGATTACCCCAGTTACTGACCTGAATAACTCGATGGGTGACGGTACTGTGTCCTGAGATGGGGAGCATTGAGGAAGGAACAGGTGGGGAGGGGATTGTATCAAGATCTCTGGTTCAGACAGTTTCTCTGAGACACCTGTGATGTATCTAAATGGCTACCAGGAGGCAAGTGAACACAAGTACCTGCAATTCAGAAGAACGTCAGCTCTTTTTTTCTAAGGGCCCTGAGGCTCTCCTTGTCTTTTGTAATCTGCTAGCAACACATCTGAACAGTTCTATCATGTTCCTAAATGATTATCGGTATCCTTTCCCCCAAACAATCCAGAAATTTATTTTGAGAGAGCCAAAATAACTCCGTGCATTGAGTATAAACATAATTGTTTTGCCTTGAGGCAAATGATCAGTCCTATACCCAGTGCAACAAGTCCCACAGACCCCACACTGGGGCTAGTCTTCTATGCGGACTTTATGTAATTTAAATGGCTTCCTGCAAACTTTCTTAGCAAACTTTCTGTTTCCTGGTACCCTAGTTTCAGTATCCCCTTGAGAAATTCAGGTTGACCTCTCTCCTTCTCCTCTTAGTGGCCTGAGAATCACAGTCACAGAAAGTCATATTTGATGGTTTTTCTCCCAAGTTATCTGGCATTTACTCCCTCTTAGAATTTATAATCATGGCACAATGTAAATCTCGAGCCGGCCTGTCACTGGGATCCCTTCTCTACTCCACTATATAGTCTCCCAGGCCTAAATGACTCCAGGACTCATAGATTTGTTCTCTTGCTCCAGTAGACAGAGCCAAAACCAATGGTTGAAAACCACGGGGAGAGAGATGTTGGCTCAACTAAAGGAAAAACTTCCTAATGCTGAGCGCTGTCTGAAAATGGAAACGCCTGCTGGGGAAGGAGTGAATTATGGTTTCTGGTGGTGTTGAGGCACAGAGCAGACAATGATTTGGTGCAAATTCCATGGTAGAGACTGAAGTCAGGGTGTAGAAGTAATCTCCACTGACTATTGAATTCCTGCTTGTGCAAGAGCTTTACACAGATGTTTCATCTCATTTAATCCTCATAACGACCCCCAAGGGAATTAGTTATAACCACATCAGGAGAGGTTACAGTCACAATTTAAGATCACACAACTAGAGTGGCAGAGCCAGGATTTAGAGCCAGGATTTAAACTCAATCCAAAGCCTTTGTTTATTCTTCCACAATTCATGGAAGCTTGAGAAAATGAACTAGGGGATTTCTAAGTTCCCTTCCAGCACTGTGATTCTATGTGAGTCAAAATCTGGATACGGGCATCACTGACTATGTTTTCCTTCAATCAGCCTTCTGGCCTCAGTCGCATTAAAATGATAATCTTTGACCCCAAAACTGTCTGATCTCTATCAAGAAAGGACCATTTTAAAAAATTGACATTTATACCTTGTATCCACTCTTAGTTTTCAGCAGAACTTAGTGTAAGAGCCTCAAAATCTTTTTTTTTTTCCTTATGGGGTTGCTGGCAAGGACTGAGTTTACACCATAAATGTACAGAAGATTAAGCTTTTAGTATTTCTGAAAACTGTTATAATATATTGTACTAACTTCTCTACTCATTTTACAGGTTTTGATGGTCTTAGAAGATGTAACACTATTTGACCTAAGGTCAACTTTTCTGGCCTGAGTTCTGAGTCAGATATTTTTTAAACATTAGAATTTAAAAATTAATATTAGGATTAGAATTTTTAAAATGATTAGATCCTGAGTTCTCATCAAAAAAATCTATTTCTTTAATTTTGTATCTATATGAGATGCTGGATGTTCAGTAAACTTACTGTGATAATAACTTCAGGATATATGGAAGTCAAATCTTTATGCTGTACACCTTAAACTTATACAGCACTGTATGTCAATTATATCTGAATAAAACTGGGAGAAAAAATATGAGTCTGAAAATAGGCTTAATTTACTTATCTTAAGATAAAATGGCTCTATTTGTGTGTTAAATGCTATTTTCTAGATTGAAGCTGAACTCGCCAAGGAAAGAGCCCAACATTTAGTTGAATTTCAGGAGCAAGCTCTTCTCTTTAAAGAAGTTAAACTGGAACTCGATATTGAAAAGGAAAAACACCAAGAAATAATCCAAAAGTATAAGAAAGAACAAGAAGAACTACAAATGAAGGTCTGTCATTATGATGTTCATCATTACTTAATGGGTTTGAAACTGTAGATGTTGGTTATTTCCTCCTAAGGACACCACTATATTTATAACTCCTGCAGATTTTCTCATGGTCATTGTGCCTTAGTTTTAGGTAGATAGAATGGTTTGGCTATTCTCCAGAATGAATGACTGAGATAAATAATATAAGCATACAATCCAGCTATGTATGGTATTTTTTCCTACTAAAATAAACTTATTTTTAAAACAGCATAAATTATATAACTAATAATTAGCATGGTTAGATGTTCCAATACCTCAAGTATCCAACAAAAGATAATGAGGTGTTTCACATAATTAAAATTTTACCAACAATTAAAGCCTATCCCCTTTAATTGCAAATATTTTCAACTCTAAATATTTTTGAATGAAGGGAAATATTTTTTAAATGTAATCACACCTCCATAATTTCTTTTTTTTAAAGTATCATTTTAACTTTATTTTATTTATTTATTTATTTTTGGCTGCGTTGGGTCTTCGTTGCTGCACGCAGGCTTTCTCCAGTTGCGGAGAGCAGGGGCTACTCTTCGTTGCGGTGCGTGGGCTTCTCATTGCGGTGGCTTTTCTTGTTGCAGAGCACGGGCTCTAGGCACACGGGCTTTAGTTGTTGTGGCTCGCGGGCTCAGTAATTGTGGCTCGCGGACTCTAGAGTGCAGGCTTAGTAGTTGTGGCGCACGGGCTTAGTTGCTCCGTGGCATGTGGGATCTTCCCAGACCAGGGATTGAACCCGTGTCCCCTGCATTGGCAGGCGAATTCTTAACCACTGCGCCACCAGGGAAGTCCCCATAATTTCTTAAACAATGTGTCCTAAACATAATACAAGGTTTCCTTAAGGTTCCCTTGTTTTCATAAGACCTGAGAGTAGAATGTGTGTGTGTGTGTGTGTGTGTGTGTGTGTGTGTGTGTGTGTGTGTATTAACCAAGACCCAGTGGTGAAGTCATATTTTTGAATAAACTCATTAAGAGCCTATGTAGGGTTTCCCTGGTGGCGCAGTGGTTGAGAGTCTGCCTGCCAGTGCAGGAGACACGGGTTCGAGCCCTGGTCTGGGAAGATCCCACATGCCGCGGAGCAACTAGGCCCGTGAGCCACAATTACTGAGCCTGCGCGTCTGGAGCCTGTGCTCTGCAACAAGAGAGGCCACGATAGTGAGAGGCCCGCGCACCGTGATGAAGAGTGGCCCCCGCTCGCCGCAACTAGAGAAAGCCCTCGCACAGAAACGAAGACCCAACACACCCAAAAATAATAAAATAAATTAATTAATTAAAAAAAAAAAGAGCAATGAGAATATAATATGTCAAAATTTAAAAAAAAAAAAAGAGTCTATGTAAATTAGCCTTAAATGAGACTTACTGGCCTCTACTTTGGTGTATAGCGGGTATGGTACAGCCTTTTCAGTAGCTCACTGGGAACGACAGGCAGGGCCAGCCACGTGAGTGTAGCACCACAGGTCCCCACACTCAAAAAGGCCTTTCAGGTTTAACACTCTGCAAATGCTGTCTTGAAATTCTTAATAATTTTACCTCTGGGGGGACTTCCCTGGTGGTCCAGTGGTTAAGACTCCCCCTTCCAATGCAGGGGGTTTAACTTCCAATGTAAGTTGGATCCCTGGTCAGGGAGCTAAGATCCCACATGCCTTGGGGCCAAAAAATCAAAACATAAAACAGAAGCAATATTGTAACAAATTCAATAAAAACTTTAAAAATGGTCCACATCAAAAAAAAAATTTGTTTTTAATTTTAAAAAAAGTAATTTTATCTCTGAATTTGTGTTTTATAAGTGAACTCCTATTGGGACAATGGAGCATGCGCTGGGAACTTGTAGCCTGGCTCACCTTAGGCCCCTCCCCTTCTGGACAGATTCTATCCTAGACAGACCTCTTGCTTCCTGGCTCCTGCCCCCCACCCACCTTCCCCCCTAACCTGGTGACTGCTGTTGCAGTCCCCAGGTGGCTCAGGACCATCAGCAGGAGAATGCTGAAAGGCAGGCCCCAACTTACCAGGGCTACAGTCTTTCAAGAGAAATCATAAGTCCAGATTTTGTGAGTGAATTCTCTTGATTTTTTATTTTATTTTATTTTTTAAAGGAATATTATTCAGCTTTATTTACTTATTTATTTTTGGCTGCATTGGGTCTTCATTGCTGTGCGTGGGCTTTCTCTAGTTGCGGTTAGCAGGGGCCACTCTTCATTGTGGTGCGCGGGCTTCTCATTGCCGTGGCTTCTCTTGTTGCAGAGCATGGGCTCTAGGTGTGCAGGTTTCAGTAGTTGTGGCACACAGGCTCAGTAGCTGTGGCTTATGGGCTCTAGAGCACAGGCTCAGTAGTTGTGGCGCATGGGCTTAGTTGCTCCGCGGCATGTGGGATCTTCCTGGACCAGGGCTCGAACCCGTGTCCCCTGCATTGGCAGGTGGATTCTTGACCACTGTGCCACCAGGGAGGTCCCTTGATTTTTTAAATGTTGACTCCCTTTTAAAAAAATCAAAACATGTTTGTGGCTATGTGAGCCTCCTCTCCCCAGGATAACCTGCTCTGTTTCAGTGTCAGCTCTCCTGTGGATGAAGGAAACTACTGTTCAGACCTAGCAGTGGCCCTCTTCCTTCCTGGATTAATTGAAGAAAAGGGAATATTAATTTAATTTATAAAATTACTAAGTGTGGTAAATAGATTTCTTGTAAAAGTTATTCTTAATGTAAATTTAACATTTGAAACAAATTTTGGATGCATAACTCTTAAGTAATGGTTCACAAAATCCTTGGAACTTTGGTCTATGAATGTTTTCCAGATTCTTCATGGGCTGATTTCTTGTACTAATATTTATGTGACAATATCCATAGCATAAATAATACGGATATGTTTCATCAGAAGGAGCTTTGCTCTTCCTGGTCTGTTTTCTGTTATTTGTTTTGCTTTTTAAGGAGAAAAAATTAAGTAGTCTTTTCCCTTCTAAAGAATTTCATGACTTTGAGGAGAAGTTTCTCAAGTTATTCTTTCCTCTCTTTGTCTAGAGGTACCACCTTCAGAAGCAGTATATTTTCTAAGTATTCTGGTATCCTCTAGAACTGCACTGTCTAATGTGGTAACTTATGTGTCTACTTAAGTTTCAATTAATTAAAATTAAATAAAATTGAAAATTGAGTTCCTCACTCATGTTCGCCACGTTTCAAATGCACAAGAGCCCATACTAACAAGCGAGAGCCTATTTGTGCATTTCTTTCCAGCTCAGCGATCAGTGATATCACCTTCATAGCTTGGAATTGGCCATGGTGAGAGTACTCACACCATGGAAATTAGATATAAATCTGGCTTTTGTGTGTGTATGTGTGAGTCCATTGTTAAACATTTACCAGCACACCACTATCAATAGTCACATGTGGCTAGTGGCTACCATATAGGACAGCGCAGAATATTTCTATCATCATAGAAAGTTCTGTTGGGCAGGGCTGCTATAGAAGGTGTAGTATCTAGGGTACCTCCAGTCATCATATTCAAGAAAGAAAAAATATATATCGAAGGAAAACTTAAATGGTATGGTTTGAGTAGACTATAGCTGTGGTGCTCTCCTACATGCATCCCCAAACATCAGGCATTTCTAGATCCCAAAGCCACCCTAAAGTGAGTCCAGACAGGCACTTTATCAAGACTTGAGCTGTCCTTGGTAGCTCAGTTCAGCCACAGAGATTTATGTATTTCCAAGTATGCCCAAGTGATTAATGCAATTCCATTTTAGTTGATAAAAATAAAATTTTAGTCCTAACTTTTAAAATCTTGAAGGCCTATATATGTCATAGGATTTGTTTTCATCAGATCAGAACACCAGTTATTTAGAATAAGCCTCTTAAAACCACGAGAATTCTGTGGATACCTAGAGACTATCACCCACAAACTAATGCAAGATTTATCTTACAGATATCTGACTTAATTGAAGGCGCTACTAAAGATCTAAGGCTGAAAGTGGCTGCTCTTGAAGAAAAACTCCATGAATCCCATATTCAATATACTGAAGAATCTGAGTTAAAGGAGAAAGAAATCGGAAACCTTAAAAATTTGGTTGCAGAATTTGAATCACGCTTGAAGAAGGAAATTGACAGTAATGATTCAGTTTCAGAGGACTTGAGGAAGGAAATGAAACAGAAGTCAGATGAACTGGAAAGAGTAATGCTGGCACAAGCACAACTGATACAGCAATTCAACCAGTCCCAGGAAGAGGTAAGAAGCAGGTGATGGTACCATTGCAATTAGTGAAAGAGTGCATGTTCTTTCAACAAACAAAACAGGAAAGGTAGCTTGGTGTCATGCAAAGAGTCCTGGACTATTAATCAGAGATCTGGGGTCATATCCTGGCTCTGTCCTTAACCAGGCAGGCACTTAACCTCTCTGGACCTGGCTTCCTTTTCTGTAAAATGAATAACACATTTAACTACATAATCTCTAAGGTTTCCTCAGCCAGTTCTACTGTGTTGCAAATGACCATTTAAAACCTCTAAGATTAGAAATCTTTATATATATATATGTTTTATTTGTTGTGACATTAAATCTTTGCCAAAGAAACTTTTAGAGTACTTGCTGCTTAAGTTAATATTTTGGACAAGATATTTTAAAAACAATTGTTCTTTAGGGTTTTATTTTTCTGTCAATCTAAAGTTATAAGATACTTTACATGTATTGGTCTTCTTTCCTATGTATGCATGATTATTTCAGCAGTGTTTTTATTTAAACCGGAGTAGACTTATTTTGATTTGAAATGTTTTCCTAAGAAAATCTTATTTCTGAATTGCTGAGCAGTTTAGAAATGGTGGATGCTATGGAATGAATGTTTGTGTGTCCCCCCAAATTCATATGTTGAAACCTAATCCCCAGCGTGATAATATGTGGAGGCGGGTCTGTGGGAGGTGATTATGTCTTGAGAGATGAACTAATTTCCTGAATGGGGTTAGTGCCCTTATGAAAGAAAACTTCCTCACCCCTTCCGCCATGTGAAGACACAGCAAGAGGATGGTCATCTTGAATCAGGAAGCGAGCCCTCACCAGACACCAAATCTGCTGGCACCTTGTTCTTGAACTTCCCAGCCTCCCAAACTGTGAGAAATAATGTTTGTTGTTTGAACCACACAGCCTCTGGCATTTTGTTATAGCAGCCCAAACTTATTAAGACAGTGGGGCAATTTTCCAATAGCCAAGAATTAGAATATTGTCACATTAGAGTATTTGATCCCATTTATGACAGTATAGCAAATAAAGGCAAATGGAGGAAGATTCTGAATGTTAGTGATAATTTTTTTTGGTTTTATTGGCATCTTAATAAAAGAATAAAAGGAAAGTGCTAGTAGTAATATTGATTGTTAACAAATATACCATGTTTTCTTCCTGTATTTAAATTATCAACCCAAATTAAAAGTTTATGCTATCATTATAATTATGAAGTGAACCTATTGCAAAGAAATTTTAAGTTAAAATGTAGAATTAACAGAATACTGGATCAAGAATAATGCCTAAAACCCTATAGAGTAGGAATTATTTCCATGTTACAGATGAGGAACTGACTCAAGATATTTGAATAATTTGTAAGGTCACACAACATGGTGGAGCAAAGATTCAAATTTGAATCTCCAAGATTTGACTCTCCAAACTTCATCTCCATGAATCTCTATGCTTCCTCTTTTAGGATACCAGAATTCTAGTTATTCTGCTTCCAAATTTCAAAGTGACCTCAGGCTTGGCACTCAACATCTCCAGGACACACACACACACACACACACACACTCTCTCTCTCTCTCACTTTTAGAATAACAACAAACACACTAGTGCTTACTCCACCAGATGGTTAGGGTGTTACGTGATTGAGTGTCTCCTGTTGGAACACAGCAGCACAGCCTCCCTTGAAAAAGGGAGCTGCTCCACCAGTCCAGGCAGGAGTGGCAAGAGCGAGCACACATGGATTCAGCTCTGCTGGAGAAGGAGAGAGGTGATGCTTCAAATGAGACAGCAGTGTTGACGTTCAAGAGGAGGAGGGACAGCAGATTAAAGGAGAAAAAACTCCAAGTTACTAGACCAGCAGGTTTTCTAACTCTTAAATCCCCAAAAGAAATGGCAATATGGAAAGTGATGAGTGACTTATAAACTAGGACATGTAGAAAAAGACTGAAGGGTCAAATCCAGTAAATATATAATAGGCAACTATTCAAGTGCCAGGCACTGTGCTAGTCATCAATATGCAATTATGAACAAGACTGGAAACTGCCATTCCCTGCTTTCAAAGAGGAATTTACAGAAAATATTATCTGAGCAATTAAATTGACATCCAGAGGAAAGAATGGCCTAAAAAGAAACTTATCATATAAAAAGCACAGACTAAAAGCTAAAAAATTGGCCATAAGGACTTGCATTAGTTTTCTATTGTTGCATAACAAATTGTCATCAAAATCAGTACTTCAAACAACATTTATTATCTCATAGTTTCTGAGTGTCAGAGATCTGAATGTAGGGCTTAGCTGGATGCCTCTGGCTCAAGGCCTCTCATGAGGTTGGTGTTAGGGTGTCAAGGGCTGCAGTCTCATCTAAAGGCTCAACTGGGGGAGCGTTGGCTTCCAAGCTCACTTATGTAGTTGTCAGCAGGATTTATTTCCTCATGGCTGTTGGGCTGAGAGCCTCAGTTCAACGCTGGCTGTTGGTCAGAGGTCCCCACTCAGTTCCTTCCAACATGAACCTCTCCAAAGAAGAGCCTACAACGTGGCAGCTAGCTTCCCTCAAAACAAGCGAGTGAGAATGACAGCGCGCAAGAGAAGGTGCCCAAGATAGAAGCCACAGTCTTTTTGTAACCTAATCTCAGAAGTGGCATCCCACTGCTTTTGCTGCATTCTATTCATTAGAGATGAAACAACAAGTCCAGCCCACACTCAACACAAAGGGATTGCACAAGGCTGTGAATAGCAGGAGGGCAGGGATAACTGGGAGCCATTTTAGAGGCTGCCAATCTCAGGGCCTCTGGAGGTAATTTTGGCAAGAAAAGCTAGGCTAAAAGTGGAGAGCAAATATCTTTTTCACACAAAAGGAGCTACATTTGGAGTTCTTCCTGCTTGTTAGTTGTAAAAGGAAGCCACTTAGAGATAAAGTTTTATTTTTTTAAATGCAGACTTTTGAAAGATACATGACACTGAGTTGGTATATAAATGATCGTGGATCATTATTGGGGAATAGAAAGAGATCAGTGCAAAAGTAGTTACCTAAGGACATGTCTGAGGGCAGACTTTCCATTAGAAGTTAAATAATTACAACTGAACTGTAAGAGTAAATAATTAAGGCTGCTTCGCTGGTTAAGAATGCTAAAGTCCAGAATATTCTTATAAAAATAGGAAATGAGCTAATAAAAGTGATAGGAGTTATGATCCAGGAAGAATCAAGGTTGTTAACAGGTAGAGTGAAAAGCACTACTTTTTTGTGACCATGCATCCCAGACACTTGAAATTTCTCAGGTTCTGGAGAAAAAAAATCTTCATTTAAGTGGAGAACAAATTCCCATTAGAAAGAAGATAAATTAATGGTCTAATAAGGAAGCTAATTAAGGGGAGGAAAGCCCTGCTCTCATTCAAGAGGCCAGAGAATAGATAGAACTTTGTTTTTAATTGTATAAAGAAAGTTCTCAAGGATAGGAGGAAAGCCATAGCCTCTAAAGGGCAAAATGGACATTCCTGCATGGAGCAGGGATTAGTGGAGAGCTGCCACAGAGACAAGGGTCAAGAAGGTGAGGCAACAAAAGGTGCAGGTCAATAAGAAGAAAGAAAATGGGAAGTAAAACTGTATGGGAAACGTAAATGTGACAAAGGGGCTCCTGAAATTCTATATAGGGTGAAGACACAGACATAAAAATTGGAACATTAAAAAAAAAAAAGTAGGAAGTCAGAAAAGAAACATAATATGTTCGAGAACAGGACATTATCATTTAAAGTCAGGTTAAAATAGATCACATGCTTCTTGCTGCCAGTTTTCCTTCCTACTAGCTCTGTATGAGTCCTATCAAGACAGTGTGACCCTGATATTAGGGGCCTTGTTAACCAGAGGAAGAATGTGGTAAATCTGAAAAAACAGTTCATGTACAACTATCAAAGGAAAGCCAGTACAGAGAGTTCAATATTTTTGTTGTCTTAAAATTATAGATAAGGAAAAATAAGGGGCAGAAGTTTTAAATTCTACTACTTCCTGCAGCTATTTGATGAAAATGAAAGATTCAAAAATAGGAGGGAGTGCTCTTGGTTAAACATGGAGAATTGAATGCATATGTTTATCTCTGCTTCCACCCCAAACACCACTAAAATGACAGTAAATTAATAAAAATCCATAAGGAAAAAAAGAACAAGAAAGGAGGTGACACTAGATGAAAAAGACGTTGACTAAATTTTGGAAAGTGGAAAGTAAGGTATGGATGAGAGGTAATCAGCAGGCTATGGCTATTGAAACCTAAGGCCTGTGGAGAGTGTGGGAGTATGCGGAATCCTAAAAGGAGCAAACCCAATCACGTGACATGACACTGGAAAGGCTCAGAAATTGAGGACACCAGATACCTCTGAAAGAGGGAGAGAAGAGTGGATCTGAAAACAGGGCTGTTTGAATTATTGTAAAAGGAGCAAATAGATGCTTAGATGCCCTCTCTAACCCCCAAGCGGCCCCCACCTACCATCCTGGCAGGATACCAAAGGTTTACACTCTAGAAAAACTGAATGCAAGAGGCTTTGGTCTTGAGGATACACAGCAGCAGAATATGGGATAAGGCAAGAGCTGGATTGAAGGTCTGTGTATTATAGGGTGAGACCTCCCAGTCCCTGTAACCCACTCACTTCCCAAAACAGACAACCAGGCTTATCTATCACCATCCAGGAAATTGGAGGAGCCCTCTGTGGCGAAATGAGCTCGCTCAAAAGAAAAGACCTCTGGATACTGACAACTTTTAATTAAAAGTTTGGTTTTTTTTATTGGAGTATAGTTGCTTTTCAATGTTATGTTAGTTTCTACTGTACAGCAAAGTGAATCAGCTATACGTATACATATATTCCCTCTTTTTTGGATTTCCTTCCCATTTAGTAGGTCACCACAGAGCACTGAGTAGAGTTCCCTGTGCTATACAGTAGGTTCTCATTAGTTATCCATTTTATACATAGTATCAATAGTGTATATGTCAATCCCCAGTTCACTCCACCCCCCCATCCCCCTTGGCATCCATACGTTTGTTCTCTACGTCTGTGTCTCTATTTCTGTTTTGCAAATAAGGTCATCTATACCATTTTTCTAGATTCCACATAATATGCATTAATATACAATATTTGTTTTTCTCTTTCTGACATACTTCACTCTGTATGACGGTCTCTAGGTCCATCCACGTCTCTACAAATGACCCAATTTCATTCCTTTTAATGGCTGAGTAATATTCCATTGTATACATACACCACATCTTCCTTATCCATTCCTCTGTTGATGGACATTTAGGTTGCTTCTATGTCCTGGCTATTGTAAATAGTGCTGCAATGAACATTGGGGTGCATGTGTCTTTTTGAATTATGGTTTTCTCTGGGTATATGCCCAGAAGTGGGATTGCTGGGTCATATGGTAGTTCTATTTTTAGTTTTTAAAGGAACCTCCTTACTGTTCTCCATAGTGGTTGTATCAGTTTACATTCCCACCAACAGTGCAAGAGGGGTCCCTTTTCTCCACACCCTCTCCAGCATTTATTGTTTGTAGATTTTTTGATGATGCCCATTCTGACCAGTGTGAGGTGATACCTCATTGTAGTTTTAATTTGTATTTCTCTAATAATTAGTGATGTTGAGCATCTTTTCATGTGCCTCTTGGCCATCTGTATGTCTTCTTTGGAGAAATTTCTATGTAGGTCTTCCACCCATTTTTTGATTGGGTTGTTTGTTTTTCTGATATTGAGCTGCGTGAGCTGTTTGTATATTCTTAAGTAAAAGTTATATCCATGTCCAATCTACCCACTGAGACATATACCGGTAAATAAGACCTTATGCAGGCACACAGAGCTTCCAGTCACATTTTGAAGACTCATTTTTAAACCCAAAAAGCCAAGAATCCCCAATCATTTGAGGAGCACCTCTAACATGAAAGGCAGAAGTCAGGATCAAACAAATAAGCAAAAAAAGAACTCATAGGAGACAGATACAAAACAATGTGGGAAGCAAAAGTGAGCTTCAAAAAAGAGCACAGTTAATATCCTTAGAGAGAAAAGAGAAGATATTGTATCCATGAAACATGAACAGAAGGCTATTAAAAAAACAAGAACAGGAATGAGTATTAAAGTACAAGAACTGAAATAAAAAATTTAATATTTGGCTTAGATGATAAAGATGAAGAAATCACCCAGAAAGTAGAAGGAAAAGGCAAAGAGATGGAGAGAAGAAAAGAAAATTAGAAGATCAAGCCAGGATATCTAATACCTCATTAATAGGAGTTCCAGAAAGAGAGAACAGAGAAAATGGAAGGGAGAAAACTATCCAGGAACTAATCCAATAATTTTTCAAAGTACTGAAGGGCATTTCTATATTGAAAGGATCCACTCAGCATGATGGATGGCAAAGCAAACACACCAAAGCACTTCATCATGAAATGTCATTACCTTAAGGACAAACATAAGTACTTAAAAGCGTTCAAGAAAAAAAGAGGGGTCACTTAAAAAGGATTAGAAATCAAAATGGCATCTTTACAACAGCAGTAGAAACTAGAAGCCAATGGCTTCCAAATTCTGAAGGAAAATTTTTTCCAACCTAGGATTCTATATCCTGCTAAATGATCAATTAAATGCAAGTGTCAAGGATATTTTCAGACATTAAAGTTCTCAAAAATGGTACTTCCCTTGCAGCCTTTCTCAGGAAGCTGTTAGAAGATATACGACACCACAAAGAGGGAGTAAACTAAGAAGGGAGAAGACACAGGAATCAGAAAATGAGCGTTCCAGCACAGGAGAGAGGTAGAGGGATTCCCCAGGATGATGGTGGGAAGAAATCCAAGGATGACAGCAGTGCAACAGATTTAGAGAATAACCACGTTGAGTTCAGCAGAAGAATGGAGGGTTTTTAGAAGTATGTCACTGAGAAAAAAGAGAACTGATAGATTACATGGAGTGCTTAAACATGTTGAGAGGATATTTACACTTCTGTAAGTAGGTTTGGTGAAAAATTAGTTATCAACACCTAGAAAATTAAGCAGATAAGTAACGGGATAATAATAAACTCTAGAAGGAAACTTTGCAAGAAAGAAAATGTAATCATAGTACACTGCATGGCTAAGATGTACATAATATTTATATACTATAATCATATAAGGTGGAATATAGATTTGACTGAAAATTGCTATAGAAATTGGGAAGATTTTCCCATAAAACTGTGATAGAAGCTTCTCCCAAAGGAGCAGAAACATCTCCTAATGGGGGGAAGAGAAACAACTGTTACGAGTTGAAATAGGAAGTTAAATCCTCATCTTTCATTCTATGAAATCAGTAGATAACGACTTCAAAACTGAAAACCGTGAGATAGCTGTATAATGATATTATTTAGGACTATGGAGATAAATATCATAAGAAACAGCTTAAAAACCTGAAAATGGTTGTTCCTGGGAGGCAGAACTTGTAAGTGTGAAGGAATACTTTAATTCATTATAATTTTTTAGTATTTTAATTCTTAACTATGCGTAATATATTACCTTAATTTTAAAAAATAATTTAAAATAATGGAAAGGAGTAAATTATAAAGAGGACCTGATAGACAGGGCAGCAGAGGAAAGGATAAAGGACAAGGTTATAGAAGAAAAACCAGGAAAGTTATAAGTAAAGCAAATAAACAACAGAATATGAAGCTTAATGAGATATTTTTTAAGATTATGAGAAATTTAAAAATTAAGACAAAGCAGATTCTAGCTTAAATTTCAGTAACAGGTGCCTGACACACTTCTGTTTATTCTTCAAGTCTGAACAAAACGAGAGCTCCTCCATGAACCCACAGAATCCCAGAGGCAAGCTTGGGTGTACATCTGTGTGCCTAATGAGGCTGTTTTTGTTTTTTTTAATCTTATTTTTTTATTGAAGTAGAGTTGCTTTACAATGTGTTAGTTTCTGGTGTACAGCAAAGTGATTCAGTTATATATATATATATATATATATATATATAATATAATATACATATATATCCTTTTTCATTATAGGTCTAACGCAGTTGTTTATGCACTCATTTAACATGTAAATAGTTGTTTTTTAATAGATGCTAAGAAGAAATATTAATTTGGGTAAAGGCATACTTTCTGAGGGAGAAGTGCTGTATTAGATGGGGTAGTCAGAGGACTCTCTGAGGAGATAATATTCAAGCAGACCTGAAGTGAGGAAAAGAACATTCCAGGCAGAGCAAACAGGAAGTGTAAAGGCCCTGTGGCTAGGAACATCCTGGGAACCTTCAAGAAACCACAAGGAAGTCAGCAAACATTGCTGGAGCTTAGTAAGCAAGGAGGATGTGGTAGAAAGCAAGGTTGGAGGGGCCAATTCATGTGGAGTCTTTGAAGGCAGTAAAGACTTTGGATTTTTTTCTAAGTGTGATGAAAAGCTACCTGGGAATTTTGAACAAGGGAGTGACATGATCTGACTTATTTTTAGAGAATAACTCTGACTGCTTTGTGGAAAATAGGTTGCAAGTTGGGGGGGGGGCAAAAATGAAAGCAGAAAGACCTATTACAAGGTCCTTGAAAAGGTCTAGAAAAGCATTGATGGTCATCGTGGTAAAGGAGGTGACAAGTGGCCAGATTTGGTATATATTTCCTAGATGGAGGCAACAGAAGTTGGTGATGGGTTGGATGATGTGAAAGAGTAGGAAGGGTCAAGGATAACTCCAGAGTTTGGAATCTCAACAACTGAGAGTGAAAGTGCCGTTTACTGAGATGGGAAACACTAGTCAAGGAATACAACTGGGGAGGAATATCAAGAATTTGATTTGGGACATGTTAACCTTAATATGTCTGTTAGATATCCAAATGGAGGTGTTGAATGGGCGGTATGTTCAGGGGAAGACTGACTAGAAACGCTGATTTCGGAGACGTCCATGTGTAGCTGATACTTAAGCCTTGGGGCTGAATGAGATCACCCAGGGCATGAGGTAACAGAGAAGAGGGTTGAGAACGCTCCAACTCTGAGAGGCTGGGAGGAGGAGGAGACTCGGCAATGGTGACAGAGAGGGAATAGCTAGTGAGGTAGGAGGAAAACTGGAGGAGACTAGCAGGGACTCTAGGAAAGAAAGTGTCTAAGGAAAGGAGCATGCAACTTAGGCTCACAATCTCCTGTACAAGAACTTTGATTTCAGATAGGTTTTGGAATTCAATTTTGAATTTTAGAAAGTTAGCAAAATGCATATGCCCCTGGAGATCTAGGGTAGCCTCTTCCATGCAGTGACATTAATATTTCTGCAGTGAAACACAGGAATGGCCCCACTGAGTGAAATAACAAGATTATCAGTCCAGTCAGATTTTATTACCAAATGTTACAAGTTAGACACATTTTTCTTTACTGAGCTTTTTGGATGTCAGAATTGTGGCTAATGCATTGTAGATGTGTATTTGCTTTCTTTCTTTACAACAGCTGTTTTTGTTGTTTCTGTTGGTTCACCTGACCATCTCTTGGCATCTTGGATCTGTTTGTGTTTTAAAAACAAAAAAGGAGAGTATATATGTTTCTCTATAGGATCACATACATAGAGAAATGACAGGAAAAAGTGAAGGAAGAATTTTCCCCGAACTATTTACAGTGGTTACCACCGGGGGGATAAGAAGAGATGGGCAGAGGTTTCACTTCTTATAGCTTTTTAAAATTGGGGAGATTATGGATGACTTTTAAATTTTTTGGCGTTCTGAATATTTTACAAATGTAAAGCCTATTTTAAAAAAAGAAAACCTATTTATTTAGGAAAGTTTACTAATACATCTAGTAAGGATGGGTCTAATTAAAATTTAGGAATACATACATTTGAAAACATAAATAGCTTTTCTGCAAGAGGGATTTGCCTAGTTTTAAGATATGCATTTACTGTATTTCTATATTTATTTGATATTGCGAAAATGCTACACATTTCTCTGGTAACTCTGTTTATGAGAAACCAAAGTTAGTAAATTAAAAAATGAGTAGCTCTCAGTTTGGGCCTGAATAAAGAGAACATCTGAGTCTTTTCCAAAGAGTAAAGGGGTAAATGGGAGGTTCTCTAACTTCTGGCTCCACAGGGAACAGGAGAGGACGGGGTGTAGGTGCGGAGGGGCTATTCCTAGGGTTGGTTGGCAGGGGTAGGGGGCTCAGATTGAGGATCTCCAGTCGTGGAGAGGCAGATCCAGGCAAGACTGTCTTTCACATATTGGAGAGTCAGCCCTGATGCAGAGTGTGGATGACAGAAATTTGACAGAATGAGAAAAAAATACGGAGAAATTGTTTTTTGTTGTAGTTAATTAATACTAATTAAGTCTCAACTAAAGTTGGCTTACTGACTTAGAAAGTAAATTCTGAACACTGTGTCTTCATGGGCTCTTCCTCTCCATCCTGAAAATCCGCTCTTGAAGCCTATCAGTCCAAGAGAGTATTGCCCTCTGTTTCTACTTCTGGTTTGAAGTCTGCCATAGTTATTTCACAGGGTCCATTATGTTTGCAAGCATAGAAATACAATTTTAAGAACAACCTGCCTGACATCCGTTTTGCTTCTTTCCTGGAAATGTATTCAGATTCTCCTTCATGCCTTTCCAAAGGGCCATTTCCACTGTTTTTCAGCAGTGTTTGGGGCCCATCAGATTAGTTGAACAGAAGCCTTAAATGGAAGTTTGGGCACGTCCTTTGCTAACTCCTACTCATCTTTCTGGTTTCCACACCTTTTCCACAGTCTCCTTTCGCCTCAGCTCCCCACCCAGTTGGCCAGCCTAGGATAGATCTAGTTTGGGTTGGTGGAAACTGTAATCTGATCAACGCCTGACTGGTTCAGACCTAACTGGGTATAATAAAGCATGAACAAAGACACCCATCTGTGCTTCTTTTTCACTGAGGACTTGCTTTCCTGGCATGTTCCCCCCAAATTATGCCAAATACAGCTGCTTGCCATCACAAATGGAATTCTCACCTTCAGAATGATCAAGTTACCCAGCAAAGCCTTCTCTTGCTTCTTCCACTGTTTTTGGAATTGAAAGCAATCCAGCTGTCTCTAAGGATAAAAATGAAAACAAACATAAAAATAAACCACTCTTACATTGCAAAGAGTGGGGGAAATTGGCCATTTTTTAATATTAGAAATTTCAAACAGATGGTGAACTAATTTATATTTTCATTTTGAAATTTACTTTCCCAGTGGGCGTGCAATTAAGCCATATTTTAAGTCCATTCAAAGTGGCCTTCATCTGAAAATGTTGTAGACATATCTATAGATAATGCTCTCAACCAATTGGCAGAGGTTAAGGACCCAGGAATGCTAGCTCCCCCTCTCCTAGACCGCCCTAACCAAGGGGCACTCGGGATAGGGACCTCCTCCATGAAAACTGGGCTCTTATCCTCCCTGCCTCCCATCCTGCCCCACTCAGGGCTACTTTCTACTGAGCTGACAAAGCGATCTTCCTTTATTGCAGATTTGACAATGCCAGCCCCCTGCTTGAAATAAACCTTTCAATGACTCCATACGGCCCTCAGAATTAAGTTAAAACTCTAATGTTTGCAGGTTGTCAAAGTCGTCCTTGATCTCATCCTGCTTACTCCTCCCTGCCTGGTCTCTCCTGGTCTCTCCTCCCATTCTGCACTCTGCCCTTGAGTCACACTAAGCCATGTGTTGTCCCGAGACGTGACTCTCCCTCTCTCACTGCCAGGAATTTGTACTCACTGCCCCTCTTCACCTGACTCATGCCTCCCTTTCCATTTTGACTTACAGTCTAGTTGCAATGCAGTGATAACACTATTTTACCATGCTAAAATATGGCCAAGATACTTTTACCTAAAACATTTAGAATGCTATAGCTTCACTGATTATACTCATGTTTGCCCATGATTTTCAGTCTTACTGAACATATTCCATCTTAGACATTTTCCTACGTTGTTCAGTGAAAACACATATTAAAATTCTGCAGCAACACAACCTTACAAAAAAATCAACAACCCCAAAAGACAAACATTTTGCCTAAATTGCTGAAAGCAATCTAACTATGAGTGAATGATTCTTTTCCACATATGATGGAATTTTCCACTAATGTGTCTCCCTGACTCTGGCCACATCCACGTGTGCTCTTGTCATGCCTTGTCACACGCACTCCACCTCTGAAATAGCAGTCCCCTAAACTGGATGTGTTCCATTTCCATTTGTTTATTCCATGATTGAATAAATTCTAACATCTGAACTACATGTTGTACAAAACTGAGTTATAATCCAAATTTTAAAGGCGGAATTAATGGTGGCAGAGGATATACAGATACTGTGAGACTCATCTGAGATTTCATAGTGTTTATGACAAAGATAAAAATAGAAGTCCTATCTTTGGATCCTGTTCTCAGTTTAGAGGTTCTCCTGGTTTGGGCAATAATAGAAGAAAGAGAATTTGTCCTTTGTTCTGGAAACTAATAGCCTTGAAGAAGGATGAGTTCCAGAGCAGTGGGCCCCAGACCAAGATGGTCAGCAGCCCTTCCAAAATTCAATCTGGAGCTGACGGGTAGAGTGGGTGCTCCCACTGTACTTGTTATGGGGACATCTTTGGGTTCGCTCCACCTTTTCATTTCCTCCTTCGGTGTAGTGTCACTTGCCCGAAATAGCTTTTAAATGACTTGCTTTACGGATGTTTTCCATAGATCACTGCTCCTTTCCTTTGAGACTTGAATTTAATTATTTATTTATTTATTTATTTATTTATTTATTTATTTATTTATTTTTGGCTGCGTTGGGTCCTCGTTGCTGCACGCGGGCTTTCTCTAGTTGCGGTGAGCAGGGGCTACTCTTTGTTGCGGTGCGCGTGCTTCTCCTTGCGGTGGCTTCTCTTGTCGCGGAGCACGGGGTCTAGGCACGCAGGCTCAGTAGTTGTGGCACACGGGCTTAGTTGCTCCGTGACATGTGGGTTCTTCCTGGACTAGGGCTCGAACCCGTGTCCCCTGCATTGGCAGGCGGATTCTCAACCACTGAGCCACCAGGGAAGTCCCTGAATTTAATTTTAGCAAATGGATTGAATTTTATTTTTCTTTTAATGAGAGCCGTTGTCATTACATCACCCATCATTTTATCCTTCCATATTTGTGTACCTTTTATTCATGTCACCCATTTATTGACCGCATTGTTAACTTCTATAATTTTTTTCTTTTATATATTCACATAATGTTAACTCTTTCCCATGGCTTTCTTAATCAAGAGAGTTTTTATACTAACTTATTTAAAGCCCTGTAAATCTAATCACTTCAATACATTTTGCCTGCTTACTCTACTAGTAGTCAGGGAACAAAATGCATTGATGCTTTTTCCTTTTAAAAGAAAGTTTAGTTTAAGTTTAGAAAAGTTGGGCAAAACCAGATGTGATGTCTTACTGTTTTTTATTGCTTCAATGTTCTGGAACAAAATGGCCCCTGCATGCTTGATATAATTAATTAGACAATTAATTTAGGCATAGGCAGCTTAGAGCCAGGCTCTGGAGGCAGGCAGGGGCCCCACCATTTCAAAGCTGGGTTACTCTCAGCAAGTTACATACCAGTGTGATCTTCAGTGTCTTTCTTTGTCAAATATAATTGTTGGGAGCAAGAAATGAGATGACACCTAACAAGGCACTTTATTAACCTCTTCTCTAGCCCTCCCTCTCCTGCCTTTTTAACAAGTATTTCAGGAAGAGTTAATGAGAACCAGATGATACAGCCACAAACACCATCCTTGGTCTCCTGTTCCTCCAAAATAATAATAATAATAATAACTGGAAGCAAGTAATTAATCCCCATGATTTGAAAAAAAATGTGAATATGTGGCTCATATATGTCTATTACTAATATATGTAAATGATGAGGCTTTGACCCAGACATGCCACTGATTTTATAGAATATTAGTGTACAACTGTTAATCTGAAATTGCTCCATACTCTGCAATTTTAATTACCAAATTTGGAATTGGATGGAGCTCTGACCGTAATCACAAGAAACTCAAATACAGGAAGATGCTACTTTCCCTGATGTTTTGTTATTTAGTTCCACTGACAGCAGATTAGTCAGCAAGCCCTTAGGAGGATGCTTTCCGCTGAGCCTCAGACTTGGGAATGCCTTGGCTGTTTTTACAAACAAGCTAACCTGATGGAAAGTCATTTTCAGCTGAAGAATCCTATAGCACGATCACTTGAATTGTGTTTACTTATTTGGATACCATTTTGAAGTGTTTACTTTTCAATCTCTTTTTTGACATCCTGCAGACATGAATGTCAGGACATAAGGGAGATCCAAGACCTAATTCTTACCACGGGGCTTGAAGTAATTTTGATGAATTCCGTAGATGAAAGATGGCTATCATTCTTCAACTAGAAATGTAGAGTCTCATCATTTGAAGAAGTTGTAATGATCTCTAGTCTAGTCACACGCTTGAAGCTTAAATTTGCTCCAAAACCTCCCAGTCAAGTGAGATTCAACCCTTCAGAGTATCCTTGGACAGCTCTGGCTATTAAAAAATTCTTCCTTCTCTTAACCCTCATAGCTTCCACCCTTGGCTCCAACCAATGTTGGGGACATAAAAAGCAGCTCTGCTCAAACTTACGATGCTGCAAACTTCTTGAGGGCAGGAACTGTATCCACTACAGCTTCTAGAAACTTGATACATGATTGCTGAGTGGAGTTCAAAGCAGATTTTGTTCTTTATTTCAATATATATCTTACAAAAGAGCAGATCATGAGTATATTTAAGTTCTACTGAGAAAGCATCACATAAAATTACTGATTTTATTATCTAAATGCTAGAGCTGATATATTTTATTCTTTCAATTTTATAATTCGAGCAATTTTTATCTGTCATGTACTGCAGTTTCCCTTCATTATAAAATAACATACTTGGGACTTCCCTGGTGGCGCAGTGGTTAAGAATCCGCCTGCCAATGCAGGAGACACGGGTTCGAGCCCTGGCCTGGGAAGATCCTACATGCCGCAGAGCAACTAAGGCCGTGTGCCACAACTACTGAGCCTGTGCTCTAGAGCCCGCGAACCACAACTACTGAGCCCGTGTGCTGCAACTACTGAAGCCCGTGCGCCTAGAGCCCGTGCTCCACAAGCCCCCGCTTGCCACAACTAGAGAAAGCCCGCGCACAGCAATGAAGACCCAACGCAGCCAAAAAATTAATAAATTAATAAATAAATAAATGTATTTAAAATAAATAAATAAATAAAATAACATACTTAATTGCACTATAGATATTAACTACAGACGTCACATGTGCAGGACAGACTGTCTCAGGCACAGAGGAGTTGAAACCCCACTGAAGTAGGCATTGGACGTTCTGGGTTCTAGCACCAACTCCACCACTATCATCTGAGTGACCCTGACTCTTGGTTCCTCTTCTGCAAACTGTGAGGGTTGAACCAAATGTTCTCTTAAAGTTCTTTCCAGCTTCACAGGTCATTTGCATTTTTGACTTATTTGTCCCTGTCAAAGAACATAGACCTCTGATTTCCAGTTCAGTTCTCAATTTACATTGCCAGTAACTATCCGTATGTACACTGTTTAAAGCTAGGGCTGCTTTTTCTTTCCTTTTTCTCATTGCAGAACACTTTTCTTCAGGAAACAGTGCGTAGAGAGTGTGAAGAACGCTTTGAACTGACGGAGGCTTTGAGTCAAGCCAGAGAACAGCTCCTGGAGCTCGGGAAGCGCGGCGGACGGTTACCCCTGTCACCATGCTCCCTCAGCCAGGGCAGCCTAACCTCCTCTGTTGCAGCTAGCAGCAGTCAGGGAGAGAGGCGGCTCGCAAGACTGAACTCCAAAAAGAGAATCAAAATGCCCGGCCTGCACGGAGTGTCGAAACCCACCGCTTCCCCAGCCTCAACTCAGCCCAGCGGGGTCAGCAGCTCAGGTTTGCCCACATTCCCCCAGCCACACCCTCCCCGGGGGGGTCGACCATCTTCAGTCAGTGAGACCCGGCAGAGACTGGCTGTCATTCTGCAGAGGAGACTGAGTCAGCAGTGATGGAGCCAAAGTCAGGAGCAGCTCCACACAGCATGCCTGTCTTTCCCAGAGTCCAGAAACTCACTGTACGAGGATGAAAAAGATCAAATTATTACCACAGCTTAAGAATGCATACTTATAGATATTTTTAACAAGACAGTTGGAAAAGCTAACCAATTGTGAAACCACATTTTCCTAGAGGCCTTTGAAACTGCAACAGATAATGAAGTTGTTGGTATTCCAGAGGGCCAATTTCTATATTTATGTATTGTGTGTTTCGATGTGCTCTATGAATATGCCCTTTTAGAGATCATAGGTAAAATTTTTCACCCATAGCATCTTTTCTACTTTTTTTGCACCATTACAAGCAGATCTACTTCCATAAAATAATAATAATAATAATAGATTTTATTGGTTTTGTTGGTGTTTGTTCATTTGTTTGTTGAACTGAATAGGTTAAATAGATGTAATTAGTATTCCAAATAGAAAATGAAAGGACTTAATCCTTAATTTGATAATTTTCAAAATGCTTATTCAAATATTCACAAAGTTCATCATAATCAAAAGTTCCTCTTTTTCACCTCACAATCTAATTGGTTAATCTAATTTCTTTTTAAGTGTGGTCAGAAGTAATGATAGGTAATCTTCAGGAAGGCAGTCTGGGGACCCTCTAGAAAAAGGGACAGAAACTCCAATTCAAGAAAAAGGTGGTTTATTTCTCAAACTATAGAGATTATTTTTGATAACAAGGAGGCTGGCCATGAAAATATTACTTGGTAGAGATTTTCTGCATTGAATGCTTTTTGGTATTCCAGGTCAGATTTTGGTTTTAACTAGTATTCTGCAGCCATTGTGTAGAGAACTAAATCAAGACAGTTTAGTAGATGCACGTAGTGCTAATTTGGGATTCAAATTGTATTACCCCTGAAAATGGGCATCTTGTTAACATGTTTTCTATTTTCAGAGTGAAAAATTAAAACCAGAAACCAGACCAGCTCTTTTACGTAATCTTAAAGCTTCAGGCTCCTCCCGTTTCTTAAAACACAACTCTTTACCTTACTCTAGTATTTATTTATCATTTTATCCATCTAATAATAGTGTATTTTTCTTCCATGACTGATTTTACTCAAATCCTTCATCTGACTGCATCATAGATATCCAGGCTTCTTACTCCCAGATTAGAATGATACTAACACATGTGAAATATGGCACATAAAACTCTCTGCTATTTGGCCACCATATAGATGAGAGAATCCAAAGGTACTTGGAATCCCTCCCATGTGCAAAAAAAGTAAAGTTACTAAGCAAAATCAAGTTTATATCCAATCTTTCAAAGGATTGATCTAATCTAGGGCGTTTTAACCTCAAAAAATTCCACATTAGCTCCACGAACTTCCCTGACGAGTTTAAGTGAGCACATCGTGTATAAAGTCTTAACAATGCTTGCTTTTGTTTTACAGAGATTGGCGTACTATAATGCATTTGACAAGAGAACATAACATCACCTAATGGTGGTGCTGGAGTGGATCTTAGAGGCCAACCCCAACAATCTCTCTCTTTTTTTTTTTTTTGCCAGTTAGTCGTGTGTTATTGACGCCTGGATGCTCAGGCCTTGATCCCGCACTTCCACGGTGGGTGTGGCTCCTTCCGCAGCTGCCTCTTGGCCTTCAGGTTCCCTTCGGGCTTGTTCAGCCGGCGTCACATGGCACAGATCCAGGGATTTATACTTCTTGCCCTTATATAGTTTCCTAGGTTCTCCTTCCGAGTCTGGTTGATGACGGTGAGAACACGGGCGATGGATTTGCTAACACCTCGGACCTTGGAGAGTTTAGAAGCCGCGCCTCTTGTCACTTTAGCGACGCCCTGCTGAGACAGCGCCACCTTCAGGTCCTCCAGTTGTTTCAGCAGCTCCTTCTTGCCTCCAAGGTCTCGGGGCTTAATCTTGGCCATGGCTGTACAAGCGGCCTCAGCCGGCTTCTTAGAGGGAAAGAGCAACAGTCTCTTTACAAATAAAGAACAGATGCTCAAAGAAGTCTAACTTGCCTAAGGTGGGACAGCTAGTTAGTGACTGAGCTAGAACCACTATTACCTGAACCCAACCTTTCCACCTCACTTTTCCACTTACCAGAGAGTCCCAAACCTCCATCGTGACTTTTGTCAGAAGCACCTACACTGTGGTTACCTAATATTTTCTTTAAATGCACTCAATTTTTAAACTTAAATTTATATAAAAAGGAAGCTTGACCCAAGGAGGAATAACTATAAAGTAATGAGTTTAATATACTTTAAGATAAATATGTATCTATTAAAATACAAAATGTTGTTAATATACCCCCTAAAATTATCTTGTATAATGCCAGCAGTACTCGTGCCACACTCTGGAGACTACTCCACCAGACCTCAGTGTTTTTGATCTGGTGTTTGCATGTTCAGATTACAAATACTCATGACATAAGGTGGATGGCAAAAGCTAGTGGAAACTCTAGTAAAAGCACAGGAGAATATTTTGGGCAACAGTCTGTGTTATCATATTATACATGCTTTTCCACAATCTTGCAATTTCAGTTCTCTCTTCAGGAACCATGGGGATACATTTTTTCTAAATAATGAACATATTTAAATTTGTAAAGAACGTCACCCATAAGCTTTTCTAAAGTGATATAGAGACCATCCATGCAAAACCTGGTTTCTCAGTTTGTTGTTACACTCTTACTTTACAATGAGTAATTTGGTAAATAGTCACTCTGAGAATAGAATCATGATCTGCAGTCAGGCTGTATTATATTCCACACGTATGTCAGAGAGGTAATTCCATGGATAAACATAGAGACAATATTTACATTTATTTCAACCTAGACCATCTGAAGCAGTCTAGGTTGTGTGCTTATATCTTTTGAAGAAAGACACTTAGAAAAGAGAATAGCATTAGAGTATGTAACCTGAGGGTTAAGAACACATTCAAACTTTCCTTGATTTTTGCACTGATTAACTCCTGTCATGAAAGAGTATCAGGAATGTTAAGAAACCAGTGAATATTATGGCAAAATAGGGCTCTCAAATGCATATAATGGATATTAAGTCTAATAGTTTTAATTTCCCTATAGACATACATTTTCCATGACTTCAATGGAAGAATTTATAGGTGTCAAAAGAAAAGAATATCATAGAAAATATTCCTTAGGAGATTATAATACTATTTGTTTCTTTTCTTAAACTGAGATTGGTAGACAAAGATGGGGGAATTTTTCTATAGTTAACATAGATTTCTCAAGCAGTATTTTTTAAAAGTTTATTGAATTAAATGACTATAGTTAGTCAGAACTACTTAAAAGTTATATTTTCTGGCAATAGAATTGACTAGAAGAGAAATTAATATTGAAAATTATGTTAGCTAAGATCTTTTAATGTTCTATTAGTCTAAAAGTTTTTGTAATATTACAGATTAGTTATAGCTAATTTCTTTTTGATTATTCAACAAGTTTTCTCAAGCTTTATCTTTTAAAGTTCTTATGATTATTATAATATTGCACTTATAGATCAACCTAGTATCCTAAAAGGGTTAATTCTCTGTAGCTGAAAATTCCAAACCATCATGTTGACTCTTACTGAGCACAGGAAATCAATTTGGTGTGTGTCCAAAGTTCACAAATCCCATAATAATTATGGATTTTTTTACTTTCATGTTTTAAGAAAATAATGAACGTATACTGTAGCTTGCGCAGGGCACCTTTAATGATCCCAAACCATGATAGACAATAATGGAAGCATTCCTAAGGCAGTGTCTGTGGTATCTTAAGGAAGAAATTCTACTTTTTCTTTTGAAAATATTAACCCTGTGTAATAATAAATTGTAAAGCCAGTGTAATTGTGTTGTATCTTTAGAATGTGAAATATAAATTATATCACCTTTGTATATTCTGAATTAACAGATAAAAAATTTTAACAATAGTTGAATCTGAAACACACTTATCCTATGGCAATATTTACCATGATCCAGAAAATTGAAAGTTTTCTCTCTGCTCTAGCATTTATATAGTATAATGCTTTATATCCATTAAGTGAGTAAAAAATGTACTAAAAATCCCTTACCCTCATATATATATATATATATATATATATATATATATATGAATACTAGGTCACAGAGGTTAAGTAATTTGCCCAAAATAAACACTAGATAAGACTAATGAATAATTTTAAACTTCTGAGCATCTTGACCCATAGATTAATACTTAGGCTATATTATATATTCACTCATTTCTTCAACAGATATGGAGAATTGAAAAAGCACTGTAAAAGTTACAACGATAATTAAGATGTACTACAGATGCCCAAGAATTGTATAATAGAGGGCAGTGAGGAAGTGTATGCAGAGATTATAATATAGGGCAGCAGGTGTTGGGAAGAGAATCAAAAACAAGGTGTTATATGAGTTCAACTTTTTGATGGAAGAATCAGGGACCACTTTAAGCAAGAATTGGAATTTACAATAGGTCTTGAAGAATGGAGGAGGGTTTTATAGAAGAAGGTATGCCAGGTAGAGGACATGTATAAACAGAGTCATCGATATGTAGAAAATACTTGGTGAAGGGAAGTAGTGGGAACCTGAAAAAGGTAGGTTGACCCCAGAGCTTGGAGGTGTTGAATAAGAGCCCATAGCAGGATTTTGACTTAGAAGTGGCATGCACTTTGTTGAAATTTGGGAACATAGCTCTGGCAGGGGTATTGGAATAATTATAGAGTGAAAAGGCTGGAGGTGGAACACCAATCAGTAGATTTGTAAAGTAGTCCAAACAAGAGTTAATGAAGTTCTGAATAAAGATGCTGATAATGGGAATAAACAGGAAGCAGCTGACTCAAATTCTATTCAGAGAAGGGAAAGAATTTGTTCCCTGTTAAATGCACTTTGAAACCATTACCAGCCATTGCCACTTAGCAGGGGTGCAGTGTATGAAATTGGTTCCAATTAAAGGATCACCCTTTATTTAAGAATATTACAGCTTCTTTGAAAATGTGAAATAATAGGAAGTACTTTTTCATTTGGGCAACAGATAACTAACCCACAGATTCAGTATTCATAAGAATTCTCCTTAAAGCAAACTACAAATCTGAATAGTGTTCTAAGAATTATGAGAGAAGAATGTAGAAATTGACATTAAAAGTAGCTATCATCTTGGCTCAAAGAATGCAAAGCACAACTCAGTGGTGAGCTTTGGGAGTGTTACAATGCAATAAACTTCTTTCCGATTTTTGCTAACCATTTATGAGGGAAAATACAGAAGATAGCAGCCAAAATAAAAATAAGGATTATCTTAAAGTCCTTAAATTTTATAGTTCTGAAGGGACCTGACACATCATCTGGTCCAGACCTGTAATTTTACAGAAGGAGATAATAGGTCCCTTAAATGTTGAATAATTTTCCATTCTTATAGTTGCTTAACAGCTGACTTGACAAGAGAGCCTGGGCCTACAACTCTTGGCCACACATCTCATTTCTACACTGGAAGAACAGTATCAGTGCTCTAAATTTTTGCTACTCAAAGTGCTTCAGCAGGATCAGTGTCTCCTGGGAGCTTGTTAGAAATGCAGAATATCAGGCCTCACACCCAAACCTGCTGCATGAAATCAGATTTTAATGAGACCCTCAGGTGGTTCGTATACATGTTAAAATATGAGAATCACTGCTCACAGTGGTGCCATTGCCCCTGGCATATTCCACCTCTAAGAGCTGTGCGTTAGTGTTAGATGGAAAGTGCCTCGCCATACTCGGTTCCCTATGCCTAATCTGAGACCACCGCCACCCACATCGTGTGGACCCATTCAACATCTCAGCTTCCAGTGCACTCAATTCTACTTCTTTGCCTATTGACTGTGAATGTGTAACTCTCCGGGAAAACTAGTGAATTAAAGGAAATCAATATTCAGCCAATATTCACAAATAGCTTATATCATCACCCACATTTCTGAGCCTGAAAAGAACTAGAGATTTGTTATTTAAAAAAAAAAAATCCAATAGAAATACTTTCATTTTGATCATTGGCAAGTCATTGAATAACCTTACATTTTAATCTCATAATGATATATATTTGGATATCTGATTCCCAAAAGAAAATTTGACAATGCTGGCTGTCTTTTGAGGCTTGTGAAACATAGAATACTTTTAGATAAGTTGTTAGAATTATGAAGGAAATATTAGAGTATCATTATTCTCCCTGAAAGTAGTTCCCAATCACTTAAATATAAAACAGTAACTTGCAGTATTACACCTAGATCAGTTTATTTTAAAGGTAGAACTGAATGAGAATTTGATTCAGACTCTCAATGTCAAAATCTGTATTTAACACAGTAAGGCACTATGCTCACTTGTCTGTGAGCATTAAGTCAGCTCATCTCATTATACCACAGGGTGGCCATATTCTCTAATCTTTTTGAATTCAGAAAATAGTGAAAGGGATTGAATTCATTTGCCATTAAAAAGTTTTGAATACTTTTTATTAACATACTGCTGTTATTTAACTTGTATGGTTATTTGTTATTACTATTAATTCTCATAAATAATAATAATTCAAACCCAAGAATTAGACAGACATATAATTTAGAATATTGAAGCACTTTTAAGTAGAGGCTTTCATATGACTTAGCATTGGAAATATATTTGTTTTCTGAAAAATACGAACATCTGGCTTTGCATTGGGCACCATGGAAAGATACATCCACCTTTCTCCCAAGTGAGCTTGATGTGGTCTAACACATTAATCTAAAGAGACACCTTCTGCCTTCTGCCTTCTTAAAGTGAGTGGGTTCTACAGTTGTAATTTCCTATCTGGAACCTTAAATTTCTAGGGAATAAAAGTTACTGTCAAGATTCAAGTGACTACTTCTTTCGTTTAAAGCGGAATTTCTTAAAACCCAGGGCAGCCAGGTTTCCATTTTCTATTACTAGACTTTTTAAATGGTTGAGGTTTAAGCTAGGATCTCATGGGATCTCAAAGTTAGAATCTTTTTATTCTTCCAAGGGGCACATGGTACTCAGTATAGAACTGAGGTTAGTGAGAAGAGGTGAAGTTAGGGAGAAAAGAATCCACTACCTTATTTAATAGCAGTGATTAGGTAAGGACTTAATACACATGTTCCCTCCAGAATTGTTTGTCAATATTTTTGCCAATGTACCCTGAAAAAAAATTTTTTTTAAATATGTACCTCTTGCACATTTTTAGGTTGACATCTAAAACATTTCATCATAAATTTAAATAGTTGCAAAGGATATTGTAATGATAACCAGTATATTATAAATATGGACATTTAAAACAAACTGTTACTTTAATATATTTTTATAATTGTAAACCTTTTATTGCTCTCCTATCATATTAAATTACTACAAAAGCATGTACATAACTTTACAAAGTTCTTCTGGATTGATCTGTTACTACAGTTATTAATATACTACTATTAAAAATATCATAAATATATTATAAATTTTGACAAATAAGTATAAAAGTTGTTTTGCTGACAATGCATTTCTTGATACCATGAATCAATATCTAATGTTTCTCTTTACATTTAATGAAAAAGAAGTTAGATGTAGTCAAAACTAATTGATCTGTACATAGGATCTTATTTACTTTTTATTAGTAGGATGTAGAAAATATTAAACATTTTATGATGAAATAAGATGAGGATTTTACTGTATTATAATAAACATTTGAAACAGTATCTGGTAAAAAATTGTTTTAACTACTTCATAGAATAAGTGCCAAGTGGAAAGATGTCATAGAAAGTTTATCTAGTATATCTACAAAATTTTGATAAGTCTAAGAAAACGTTCTAATTACATTTAAAATAATTAGTGACACTAACCTATACTGCTTTGCTATTTAAAGTTTCTTTTCTTTCCAGATAAGGAAGTGTCCTGGGGATAAATATCAAGAAGACCTGAGAGGCTTCCCTGGTGGTGCAGTGGTTAAGAATCTGCCTGCCAATGCAGGGAACATGGGTTTGAGCCCTGGCCCGGGAAGATCCCACATGCCGCGGAGCAACTAAGCCCGTGCGCCACAACTACTGAGCCTGCGCTCTAGAGCCCTCGAGCCACAACTACTAAGCCCACATGCCTAAAGACCGTGCTCCACAGCAAGAGAAGCCACCACAATGAGAAGCACACGCACTGCAACGAAGAGTAGCCCCCACTTGCCTCAACTAGAGAAAGCCCGCGCATAGCAACAAAGACCCAACACAGCCAAAAATAAATAAATTATTTATTTATTTTTTTAAAAAGAAGACCTGAAAAGAGCTGCTTATATTTAAATGCATTGCAGGAAGGGGAATTTTTAACAGTCAGCCTTTCTTACTAGTGTTATTTTCGCCTTGCTTTCATGAGACTGTCCTCCAAATGCATACTTTGACAAAGCCAAGGCCTAAAAAAAAGAGACCCATCAGTCCAAAATTGTCTAATTCCCATGGCTACAATCTACTTGTAAGTGAACTCAGAAAATCCTAGCATGGACTAAAATATCGTTTCTAGCACGACAGTTTATTTCAACAGGAATATTTATAAGTTAGGGAAATCCAGGAAGCTCTATGAACTTAAGATCATCAACCCCTTCAAGTACCCCTGGGGTACACATACTCCATGTTAAAGGCCACTGTTCTAACTTAGCAAGTCAAGTCAACCAGAATCTTATTTGCATTGAAGGATTAGACCTTCTGGGCATAACTTAGTAGGGCACCTCAGGTCAGAGGTTTGGACTTCCAGACCTCAGATCCAAGACAGGGGCTGGGCTCCCCTCCCTGGGCCTGCCTCCACCCAAAAGTTCCCACTGTCAAGGAGAGGACCTGAGAGCCACCTCCTGCCTCTTCTGGTCATGAGCCCAGATCACAGAAGAGGAAATTTCTGAGTGCAGCATCATTGGGGCCCTTGTGGTTCTCTGTGACCATGTCCCCGTGGAACTCTTAATATACTGTTAACCGGAGAGACCCCAGAACCGACCTAGCCCATCCACTTTATGCAGTGTAAGGCAGACCTGCAATCACCAAGAAGAAAAAGTTCTCCTTCAATATCCAGCTGGCAGCAGTAGGAGAAGCAGTGAAGAGAAATGTGAGACGCAAAGATCAAGTTTGGGGTCAGGGAGGGCTTAAATTCTTTGTAACTACATGGTTGGAACTCTGAGCCAATAATTGTTAATGTTATCAAATTCTTGATATCTACATTACATTAACTTGGGGAAAAGAGATTATACTTGTTTTTACCATTTGTGCCCTGGACACAGTTTATTGGTAGGGAAAGATGGCCCTATTTAATGGAAAGAGATATTTTTCCATGTTTTGATTTTATTATTTATGATCAAATATAGTCATACAACCAATATGAGAGTTTATTTTGCTTATGTATTAAAGGCCCTTGAAAATGTTTGTCAAAACATCTGTAATTTGATGTTTTAAACTGGTAATAATGCATTTCAGTAGCATATGTATATAGAATCTATATTGCTATTCCTACTTTAGTTACTGATGTCCCAAATGTTTCTAATACTAACTTAATAGGTGCACTCTTCAATTATCAATGGCCCTCAGATACCCAGAGTCTCTGCAACCATCCCAACCCCTCCAGGATTGGGACAGCTGTTGGAAAGACACCAGAAAGGGTAAGCATCTGTCCGGGTCTGAGGGCATGTGACCTGACTGAGTATATGATCCTGACTGTATTTCAACCAGAACATCTTTATGAACTGTCCATTTATTTATTTTTGTTGTTTACGCCTCTTCTGACCTTCCTTAGTGTAAAAGCAGCTAAACTTTTAATGAAGAAATTGTATATTCATACAGTATTGAAACTCAGTCATTAAAAGTTTAATACAAACCTTACTCTAAATGTAATATCATGAGTTTCAGGACAGCTCTTCTTGTAAAGGTTCTGAACTTTCCTGAAAATATGATAAGAATGTTGTCTCAGCAGTTTTCCTTGGCTGCCTTTGGATTTAGTCCTAGTACTCCTGAGGGAATAATTTACCTCAGATCTTCTAACTTATCTAAATGTGTGTAAAAATGAGGCTATTATACTCCTTTAGTTAACGCAGGTTAGGATCAGGGCCTCGTTGCAGGTTAGATTGAGGGGTTTTCGTTCATTACCAAAAGGGCATGAATAAAAAAGCATGGCGTCCTCCTTGCCTGGTGAAAGGGGAGGTCTTCACAGGCATCAGGCTTATGCCCACACTTTGTGTCCCTGGTTTAAAAGCAGAAAGTAGATTTCCAGTGTAAAATGGCATGGCATCTAACAGGCCTTGACGCAACCCCTTCCAATACCCCATTAAAAGCCCTGTGATGGAAAAGGAAAGGTCACATATGCACAGCACACAGACAACCAAGTCACAGCAAGAGCCTGGCCCCCCGTTGCTGTGCCACATGGGTGCTGCCCCTCAAGGCACCCAAGCTACTTTGCTGGGAACATTCTGAGATGGCCATTCCTAAAAGAAAAGAGGAATCTTGTGTGAGTGGTGGTGAGGAGGGAGAGATGGGCAGTGATGCACTATACCCTAGGAAGTGGGATTCTCTCAAACAGCAGTGGATCAGCATAAGAGAGGCTGAGCAACCCGGGTAGAGAAATACACCTGATGGTACTTGTAGGAGTCGTAGTAGCAGCAGTAACAACAACAGTTTAGTACTAGTAGTAGTAGTAGTAGCAGTAGCAGTAGCAATAATAAAGAAAATGATAATAGCAGATATTTATTGTTTATCATGGGCAATGTACAATACTAAGGGCTTTAAAAGTATTTCATTTAATGCTCCCAGAAACCCTATGAGGTTGACATATTTATTAGCTTCCTTTTACAGATGATAATACTGAGGCATAGAGAGGTTAAGCAACTCACCCAAGTCACACAGCTAGGAAGTGACAAAGCCTGGACTGGCAAATATGTACTGTAAGCTGAAAACTGGACCAGGGACCAGGTACATCACCTTCCCCCCCGCTCCCAAGTTTTGTCTCTGAGAAGGGATGCTACCCTCATACCAGAGCAAACTTGAGAGATGTCTCTGTAACCTATCTGTTGAAATAAAGATCTAGCTTCATTTGAGAGTGGGCAATCAAGAAGGAAGGCAGAAAAGAAGGAAGGAAGGAAGGAAGGAAAGAAGGAAGGAAGGAAGGAAGGAACAGCTTAGAAGCTATGAAAAAAGCATTACAGAACAAAGGGAAGAAAGTAGCGTATAGGAAATAACAAAACAGACCTAAGAAAAGATCTACTGCACAATCTTATGAGGCCCCTCTAGGAAGTGATTTAGCATCCTGTAGAAGCAAAATATTATAGGCCTCACATTCCTTTTTTTAAAATATGTCATTTTTCTATATTAAGTCTTTAGGTCCTGTGCTTCCTGATTTATTTCTAGAATATGGTGTCCTAGCTATAGCCTTAAAAAAGCAGTTTCTTCTAAATACAGACAAAGGAGAAAAGAGTATTAAGACTGGTACAGAAGGAGAGAGAAATAACAAATTATACAACTGTTCACAAGATAAAACTCTCCAGATAAAGACAAAGGTCAAGGGCTTCCCTGGTGGTGGTTCAGTGGTTGAGAATCTGCCTGCTAATGCAGGGGACACGGGTTCGAGCCCTGGTCTGGGAGGATCCCACATGCCGCAGAGCAACTAGGCCCATGAGCCACAACTACTGAGCCTGCGTGTCTGGAGCCTGTGCTCCGCAACAAGAGAGGCCACGATAGTGAGATGCCCGCGCACCACGATGAAGAGTGGCCCCCGCTTGCCGCAACTAGAGGAAGCCCTCGCACAGAAACGAAGACCCAACACAGCCAAAAAATAAATAAATTAAAAAAAATTAAAAAAATAAATTAAAAAAAAAAAAAAAGACAAAGGTCAAAATTTATAAGAATAAAAACATGTTCTAAATTTAGTAATCATAAAAGTGCTCCTAAAAATTGTCTATAAAAGTCCATTTTTGAGACATAGATCTTCAAAAGTTAAAGTTTCTTTTAACTTTAAATAAAGTTAATATAAAACAGAAGGCCTTGATGCAGCCCCTTCCAATATCCCATTAAAAGCCCTGTTATGGGAAACATTGATCTCTGATAAGCTGAATGGTCTCTGATATGCTGAACTACTACTGTACTTGAGATACTTGAAATTAAAACCTTTTGTTCTCAAAAGTTACTTATGCTCTTTTTTCATTGTTAACAGTATGAAATTATAGAGTGAATGAACATTTTAGAGTGTGTATGGACTCCCATTGTTTTGTTTTGGAGCAAAGTGTCTTAAGACTCTGTCTTTGCTCTTCTTCCTTTGATGTATTTCTACCATCTTATTATGTGCTTTCCATTCTCTCTCTCTCTTTTTTTCCTACTTGCCATCTTCTGAATAGATTTTCTTTTTTCGTTTCTTTTTCTTATTCCCACCATCACACCCTACTTCTATTCCTTTGGAAGTAATTCTCTCTACAACTATTTTTAGGAGTTACCCAGACATTTTTTTTTAATATTTTATTTTATTTTATTTATTTTATTTTTTACTTTTTGGCTGCGTCGGGTCTTCATTGTGTCATGCAGGCTTCTCTCTACTTGTGGCGTGCGGGTTTTCTCTCTCTAGTTGTGGTGCGCGGGCTCCAGAGCTCTCAGGTTCTGCAGTTTGCAGCACGCGGGCTGTCTTGCTGAGGCGTGCGAGCTCAGTAGTTGTGGTGCACAGTCTTAGTTCCCCCGTGGCATGTGGGATCTTAGTTCCTCGACCAGGGATCAAACCCGCGTCCCCTGCATTGGAAGGCAGATTCTTTACCACTGGACCACCAGGGAAGTCCCAGGAGTTACCCAGACATTTTAACATGCTTACTTAATCTCTTGATGCTTCACCCAAACAATACAGGTACCTTAGAATATTATAACTACAACTTTCACAGTGTTCCAATTTATATTATATTTTGACCATATTTGAATTCTATCTTGTTTGTTTAACCTCACAAATTAGACATGACTATTATTGTTATATGTAGTCAATGTTCATCAATTTCTTTGCTCACCATTTCTTCTTGCATCTCAGACTTTCCTTCATTTGGCCTCATAATCTTTCTGCATAAAGCAGTTTTCCATTTCTAAAAGCTTTATTCAATTTTTCTCCAATCTGCTAGATTTGTTTTTAAAAATTCTCTTATTCCTTGTTCACAAACTTTTCATTTCTTTAAACATACCAACCATGCTTATTTTATATTGTGTCTGATCATCTTTACAGATCTGATTTTTCTCCCTGTTTCTGCTGGTTCTCACTCATGGTGCTTTATTTTCTTGTGTGGGGTTGGGGGGGAATGGCAGAATATGCCTATGTGTGTTTTTATGTGAGCTTAAGTTCCTTGGAACTTTATCTATAGGAATTCTTTGAGACCTGGGTAGAGATTGCATTCTTCCATAAAAGATTTGCATTTGCTCTTGATTATACAAACATTCTTGGAGCACTTATATTAAAATTCTCTTCTTTCAATTTTTCAGATGCAGATGAAATAAATTCATACAAAAAGTCACGTGAGGGCCAGGCTGCAGGTACAGATTCTCAGGTGAGAATTCATCCCACTCTCCTCCAGCATAAAGATCAAATCAGATGCATGGCTGTCTCCTGCATAGCAGGTTATTTTTTACTCATCCTTTGAACTGAAGGTAAAGCCCTTTGAGATTCCAGCTTTATCTGAGAGTCTCCTATAAAACTTCCAATTTGCATGGGCCCAAGGCTTCATCTCCTCCCCTCCACTATCAAACATTTTCCAAAAAGTTCAAGGATTCCAGGTTTTGGCAGAAATACTGAGAGAGCTGGCTTTGGTTCTCCTCTCCCAAAGTCGCTACTTCTGTCTTGTTTTTGATTTCTGCAGATTCCTTACTTCTGTGCCATCTGTTGATGCCTTTAAAAAGTGTTTTCTTTGTTATTTTGTCTAGCATTCTGGTTGTTTTCACTGGGTAAATCTTTTAGCATATCTAGTTCAGCAAACTAAAGGCAGTAAATATTCTGTGGAGATGGGGGGACATCTCCCCCCCCACCGCAGTATATGTGCTGAATTGAAGACCTCTATAAAGCACTGTGTCAGAAGAATACAGAGGTCTGGGGACCAAAGGATGGAAACAAAAGTGGCCTCATTTACCATTATTCCAATGACCACCTTTCTCTTTTTTTGTAATATAAGCAGTCAAAGCTAGAAATTTCCTCAGTCATCTGCTTCTGGGAGAAGCAAATCCACACAGTGTTTAATGTAGAATATATTTTTCTGTTTGGAAAATACCCAGGATATATTTTATTTATTTTGATTTTTTGGTTATTTTTAGTCCATAGCAAATTAGAACAAACATTGCTCTCTAAAATTAATCCTGAAAAGAAATGCTGATTTTTTAAGTAAAATTATCCATACTTTTTAATTATCCATACTTCATTCATTCATTCAACAAACATTTATTAAGTTCTTTGTGCCAATCATTATGCTGAGGTGATAAATTAAGAAACATCTGTACCAGATAGTTAATTTCTTGCACTAAATACTGTAAAAAATTTTAGAGAGGAAGATGAAAACCTGCTTTTCTGCAGATAACAAGTCAGTGTTTGACCACAAAGCATTGGTTACCTGATTTCAAATCGCTTCTAAACAATTCTCCAACACATTTTGAATGAACCCCAGGAGCTCCAATGACTGTGTCATTAATAAACTGTTGAACTCATAATTATTTACAAAGAAATGGATCAAAAAAGAAATTTCTTTAAGAGGTGAAGAACATAAGTTACATATTTCCTGTTGAATGAATTCTCCACTCATTCATTCAGTATAGATTCATGGCTTCAGGAAAAGAAGAATATAAAAAATACTTTTAATCAAAAAAGCCTAGATTAAGACAAAAATTAGTAACAGCATCCCTCACTTTGGAGGCATTTCCAAACTCTGTTTCACTTACTATCACCATTGGCCAAGGGCGTGCACCGTCTCATTTGCTTTTCCCCCACAGTGCACATGGCAAAGGCCTGGACATGCTACCTGTACGCTGGGCTGGGTGACAGTGTTAGCAGAGCTCTCCTGCTTACCCCAAACAATCTGTGACTGTGCAGCATGCATTTCTCATTCAAAGTAAATTCCAAGTTAGTCTGTACAGAAACACCCTTTGAAGTCATGAAAAGCATGGCAGAGTTGAAAGAAGTGATGATCTAAGTGGTCTTTGTTTGGCATTGGGACACTACATTTGTTATCCAAAGAACAAGAGTATTTTGACCTTTATCTCTTTGTACAGCATTTAGGCAAGAAATGGACTGTGTAAAGATTTTTTATTATACTCTGCTCCTTCCTGAGCTGGATAGTTTTTATGTCATGACATCAGTTTTCCTTACTTACAATTATCCCTTAATCTCTTACGTCAATAACATATTCACACACATTGAGTCTCCTTCTGTGATTAGCATTGACTGAATTCCATACCTAACGCCTAAGTAACTACCTGGGGTATGGTTTAAGAAGACAACTCTGAACTGCCTGCATCTGCTGCTACGTCATGCCTGGGAGAAACAGACTCTCCCTTATTGATCTACGAATAATTTAAAAAGAATGAAAATCAGAGTTTATCAAGTTCATGTTACTATCTTTATGTATTGGCATTTGGAATAGTCTCTAGTCATTGTTTTTCATTATCACTATGGCTTTTAAAGCCTCCAATATAGTCATTTTGGCAAATGAATGAACATCAGCAACTGCATGAGAACAATGGCCTCACTTTGTAGTGTGATGTGGGGAAAATATTTTTTAATTTTCTAACAGGTGCTGGGCTACGAGTCTGACTCATAGAGATAGTAATTATACCTCTTTTCTAAAGTGAAGCAGCAGAGAGAGAACATACTAAAATTAATGAAGAAAGCAAGACTTAGGTTCATTTTTTCTATCTGGAGAATTCATGATCCTGAGAGGTTTTTAAAATGAATCATTGCTTTGTGAAGTATAGCTCAGGAGCAGATATTTGTCTTTGTGTCAAAAACAAGGACTCTTAGCAAATTGAATCTCTTCCTACCTTTAGATAATTCAAGAAAGATAAAATCTTGAGGGCTTTATAGTACTGAGCAGGGATAAAGCCTTCTTACAGACTGGAACAAAATTCTTACCAATTTCAACTGGCAGATAAAAATGTATTTCAGAACTGATTTTCACATAAAGAACTTTATAATATTAGAACACTCCATGCAGCCAGGTTGGTTGGTAATTGTGTAAACATGCTACATTATGTGAAAATGAAAGCTGATTGATTCTTGTGGAGCATGCGTTAGTGATAGCGTGAATCAGAACAAGAAACGTTTTCTCATTCCTTAAGAGGTGAAAGTAAGGTGGGAGGAGGGGTGGGGAGAGGGTTGGTGTGACAGTGAGGTAGTATGACAAAGACCAGCTGAAAACAAGGGCAAAAATTGCAAGGTAGGTGCGCTTTAATTTGAATTGCAAAGGGCAAGTGTATGACCTTGAATATTTGCTCCATGCCTTATTCAGCACCTGTAGCTCACAGATATGGATGTAAAATAGTTCCAAGTCCAACTCAACTCAGTAGAAGATTGTGTTCTCTCTCTCTCTCTCTCTCTCTCTCTCTCTCATTTTTGGAATGTGATATAAAACAATAAAACAGAGATTGACAAAAAAAGACATTGCTAGGAATTAATTTGCAAAGAAAAGTTCTAAAGACTAGCTGCCAGTCACCCTAGCTCCCGGCATTCCTGCATGTCCTTATTAAATCATCCTCCGACTGCTGATGGCAGCTTCCCTCCCAAGCCCCTTTTTAGATGTTGTTTATTCAGCTATTGTAAACTGACCAGGTTGCAACAGAAGAGCACCCACTTGTACACAGGGACATGTCGTGCGTCACTTTGCAGTCAGCACTGTCTTATACTGAAGATTTGTCTGAGGTTTCCTTGGGCACCAAACACAAAACAAGCGAACAAACAAAAGCTACCTGAGATCAGATCTTGCCATTGGCTGTGGAGAAGGGCAAGTTATCACAGACGTCTATCCCCTAAGCAGGCCATCACGTAAAGGGATATGGGAGCAAGAACAGCGTAAGCCTGAACTTACAGTCAGGAAAGTATCTGTGGGTAGAATGTAGATCGCTGAGCTCATTCATTCTTTTCACTGACATCTACAACTACAGGGAGTGTAAACAATAACTAAGAATCCACTGTGTTATGGACTGAATTGTGTTCTCCCCACCCCTAAATTCATATGTTGAAGCACCAATTTCAATTATAACAGGATTTGGAGACAGGGCCTCTAAAGAGGTAAAGATAAATGGGGACATAAGGGTGGGACCCTAATTCAATAGGACTGTATCCTTATAAGAAGAGGAGGAGACACCAGGGATGTGCATGCATGGAGGAAAGACCATGTGAGGACACAGTGAGAAGACTTGCCGTCTGCAAGCCAAGGAGAGGGGCCTCAGAAGAAGCCAAACCTGCCAACGCCTTGTTCTTGGACTTTTAGCCTCCAGAACTGTGAGAAAATAAGTTTCTGTGGTTTAAGCCACCCCGTTGTTATGGCAGCCCGAGTAAACTAAGGATTGGGATGGTTTACAGGCATAGTGCCATCCCAGTGCATCCCATCGCCGCACTGAGTTGCAGCCCAGAAGCATGGAGATAGCCAGAACTCCATGAAAGCCTGATGCACACACCAAATTTGGCTTCTCTGTCAATTCCTGTCTCTCTTGTGCATTATACTAATAGAAAAAGGAATAGAAGGACCATCAGTTAGATTCCATGGGCTGGACACTGGCCTGAGGATGCAAAAGTGACTCACACAGTTGCTTCCCTTAAGGAACTCATCATCCGGAGAAAGCCAAAGGCAAGATGAGTCAGTACTTCGATACAGGTATAGAGAAGGGCTTTGGAAAACAAGAATGACTAATTTCAATTTAGGACATGGAATTCTGGGAAGGACAGGAAAGGCTTCACAAAGAGGGAGCTTAAGGAGAACTGTTTTTGTATCTACTGCTCTCTAACCACTTCAAACTTAGTGGCATAAAACAATCACCATTTTATCACGCTCAGGAAATCTGTGGGTCAGGAGTTTGGATGAGACACAATTTGGACAGCCTGTCTCTGCTCCATAGTGTCTGGAGCCCAGTTGGCTAGCAGTGACTCAAACAACAGGGGGCTGGAAGCATCCACTTCCAAGGTGACTCTTCACTCATGTGCCTGGCACCTGGAACGAAGGACAGGTGCAGCTGGAAGGCCGACCAGAGCACCCTAGATGGCCTCTTCAAAATGGCAGCCTTGGGGTGGTTGAGCTCTTACAGTGCACTTCAGGGCAGCAGCGAATGCGGCAGAAACTGCATGGCTTTTTGTGACAGCCTCAGAAGTCACAGAGCGTCATTGCCACTATGCCCATTGGTTGAAGCAGTCCCACTTCAAGGGAGGGGACACAGACCCCACCTCTCTTAAGAAGGAGCAATCAAATATTAAAACTGCCATATGGACCCTAAAGCATGAATAGGATTTCAGTAAACCTCATGCACTGCAGCTTTATTGCCTAAAATGGTTTTTTTCTGATTCTACATGAATGCACATTGATTATTTAAAAGAAATGAACATTATGGAAAAATAAAAAGAAACTTCCTCATTACTTCACCAGGCAAGCTATATGACTGGACCTGAGCTAGGAATTAGAGCTATAACTTTAAGTAAGACATAGTTCTTACCTCAGAGGGTTTCCTACTAAACCATAAAGAGATAACCTCTGCTAATATGTTGGTGCAGTCCTTCCCAATTTGAATAAAATGGATTGAGTTGATTCCGTACTTACAGGTTGGTGTCCTGGTTTTTTTACACCTGGTACACAAGATAGTGTGAGTTTCCTCATAGTATTAAATATTCCACAAAACTATGATTTTGAATGGGTGTATCACATATCATCATATGAACAGACCATTGTTTATTTCCCTGCTCCTAGACATTTAAGTTGTCTTCAAGTTTTGGCTACTACAAGATAATAATGTAATAAATATGCTTAGTCATCTTTCTGCTTCTCTGAAAATTTTCTTAGGATAAAGTCCTCAATTAGTTGAATTACTAGTTCAGAAAGAAAGAATGTTTTAAAAGCTCTTGATTATGGTTTTGCAATTTGGTTTGCAAAAATATTGTCCCAGTTTGCATTTCCCTAGTGTGTGTTTGAGGAGCATCAAGCAGCAGAACACATGGGAAGCAAGTCTGTTCCCCAGGTACAGGGTGGAAAGATTTGGCCCAGTCTGAACTGAGCAAAAGAATACTTCAAGAAACCAAAAGGCAGGTTAGAAACCATAGTCAGCGAATAACCAGCATGGGCTTGGCAACTAAAGAGATGGATGCTGGGAGATGATTACTACGGAGTCTGGGTAAATGAAAAGACTTCCCTGGCTTCAACTTTGGGGCAACATTCTGAAACCAAGTGTGACTTAAGGGATGTTCAGAAACCCAGGTTCATTGTGCGTGTGAATTAGGGCTCCTTGGGTGTAAGCAACAGAAACCAACCCTGGCTAATCTACACCAAAAAGGGAATTTACTGGAAAAACAGCTAATTTCTCAATGGCTAGGAAACCAGGCTCAGAAACCGGACAAAATGGACAGGAACTGAGGAACTTCATGGGCAGGAAGCAGCACAGAATCAAGAGTCTAAGACACAAGACCCCCTCGCCAGTGTCACCTGGGTACACTGCTGTGAATAAGGAATGAGCTCCAACTGGATTCTGTCTTTTGATGACTTTGCTCCAATTTAGGATTCCAGGGAAGGCAGATCTGACTGACCTCAAAAAATTCGAGTGCCTGACCTTGGGCCAGGGACAGGCAGGCACCTCGACTAACAGCTTCCCGTATGTGGAAGAAGTAATTCCCAGAAGTGACTCAGGGCACAGCCAGCCCAAACCAAAAATTATCTACCATACCACTTTACCTGGCAGGGGAAGTACACTAATACTTAACCAGCGTTAATCTCTGAGCCCAGAGTCGCTTACCCGACTGAGCCCCTGCCTCCCCGCCCTGCCACGCTCCCACCAAAGTAGGGTTCTGTGGAAATGTAAAGAGACCCAGGGACTGTCAGGCTTTGATGAGACATGGATGAGAAATACTCAGTTTGAGCCACAATGTATGAGGCACTGTGCTGGAAGTCAGTATGAACAACCAATTACGATAAATCCCGCTTTAACTTGAACAGAGTTTTAGCCTCTTCCCCTCCCCGCTCCTTTCTCATCTGGAACACGGGGCTTTGACTGATTAAAAGCAACCAGGGAGCAAGTAGACCGGAAGGAGTCTTGACAGAGGCCAAAGCCGGGACCCGCATGCTGCCTTCTGCTTGGCTGGAGCCCCCTCCTCCGCCTGCCGAGCCGATGCGGAACACAGGAGCCAAAAGATATTGTCGCCTGGCTTTGCTGGAGAGATACTGAACACGGATCAGGACATGCGCTAACTTTAGGAGGCTGGCTCTCCCCAAGAGCTCTCTCCCTTAGGGCAATATCTCCCAGCCTTGTCTTTCCCTGCCAGATGATGGGAGTTACTCCTCATCCCGGGGGATGAACAAGGTCATCAGCCCTGAAGGTGCATCTTGTACTTGGGAACAGGAAGAAGAGACCAGATTCCCCTGTCAGATACCCCATCATTCAGCCAGGCAGTGACAGAACGAAAAGAGGGCGGGTAAATCTCAGGCACAGAAGCAAGGTGACAAAGATTCATTGCACTTGGGGGACACAAAAAGTCACAGGGTCAGGGAGGTGTTCCTAGGATGGGAGAGTGTCATAAAGGGGAAGGAAGGCCCATTGGGACAGGAGGGTGGTCAGCAAATGGCAGCTCTGCCCTTTCTGGGAAGAGGGCAGCAGCCCTGGTCTCAGATTCCCATTGTTTCTCTTATTAGGAGAATCACCGTGGGATGCTGTTGAGTAAGATATTCCCTCTGGTGATCAGGACTGTAGTTAATTAACTGCTCCCTTGGGAAGTGGGTGTTGGGGCACAAGGTGGGGAGAAGGGTCCTGCACTGGCTGCCAGGGTCAACGGCTGCCTTCAAGGGCACGTTCTAGAAAAGACTACAGGATCTTCACATCTGCAGGGCTGCGGCAAGATCCCAACACCTCCCTAGAAAGACCTTCCAGCACCTGGGAGGGAACTGGGGAGGTGGCCGTTTGTTCCAGGCCCCTTGCCGAGCTGGGGAGGGTGGCTTCGTCGTCAGGGGCCAGGGTCAGAGCAGGACGGAGGAAGCAGGAGGGGTTACAGTGGCCCCAGCACACGCAGAATTGAGAAACTGCCCGGCAATACGACGTGTAAAGACATTAACAACGTTCTGATTTTTCCCATGGTGAACAGTTCAATAGTTTTTTCTGAAATATGAAATTATTTCCAATTTTTTCCTCCCATTTTCCAGGGCTTTGTCTGCTTAGTGTGCTTTGGGGTAACTAAGTGCTGGGTGTGGCCCCATGAGGCCCGACCGGAGGGACTTTGCTAACTGTGTGGAGGCAGGCTGGATGCATCACAGCAAGAATTAAGTCTAGACGTGCAGCGCTCCCTGCCTGGAACACGTGAGTCACCGGGCTGCTTTCCCGAGGAAGACAATGTCTGTCCTGGCCAGCTCTGCCCTCCCCCGGGCTGCTCCAGGGGAGCCCCTCAGCCCCATCTGGGGGGCAAGGCTGAGGGACTGAGAGCAGGCCAAGGGTCTGCAGGCCTATCCAGGGCGGACTGTCACCCCGGAACTGACTTGTGCCCGTAGCCTCCTTCTCCGCTGGGCCCCTCAGTCCTGGTCAGAGGGTCCCCGCATCCAGGGTGTGGCCACCTCGCGCTCACCCAGATCCCACGTCCCCTTCAATACCTATTTTGCAGACTTGTCCTTAGAAGTGCAAAATCTTCCTTCAGCACCTGTGCATCAGGGCAGAAACTGTAGTTCATGTCATTCTTGCCCTCGTTCCCATGTTTGCTCCTGATGCAACAGGGCCTTGCCAAGTCCGACTGCATCTCTTGCCAGGACAGCAGAGTTTCTCTTTCGGTGTCAGAGAGGACCGTGTGGTACCAACAACCTGTTTGTTGGCTCCAATCTTTGATTTTCTCATCAGAGGCCCCCAGCTGGCTCCCCACATCTGAATGCAGCCAACAGAAATCAAAGGTGAGAGCAGTCAGGTGGTTATCACTATTGCAGGCAGACGTCCTCTCAGCAGCTGTGCTAAGATGCGCTGCCCCAAACCTCAGACCTTTCCTCAGCTGTCCCGCCCCTGCAGCTCTGCAGGCCTCGCTCCCCCTCTCGCCACCCCCCAACTCTCCCCACCCCCAGGCCCCGGGAGGTACATGATGTGATGAGGGGGGCTTGCGTGAAAGGGCGACGAGTCAACACCTTATATAACAGCTCCAGTTTCTACGTCAGCGTGAGATACATGGAATCAAAGTCCCTGTGCAGCCATTAATGTGTAATGCCTCAGTCACTGCTTCACAAACCAATCTTTAATGCCTCAGCGAGGAAAAAGACAATCCCGCAGTTCTCCCGGGCCCTGGACCTTGAGTCCTTCACGGCCACTGGGACCTCACTCAGACTCAGCTCCCCGACATGAAAAAGTGTCATAGCGTAAAAGAAAAGCGAGGGTGGTGGTTTGTGCCAACACCGAACACTGTTTGCCATGTTTGAGCCAACGCACTTCATCACAGTTCCGCCTGCCTGTGGGCTGCCGCCTGGCTGATGGATGGCCCCAGCATCTGGAGGCCAAAGGGATGACCCGTGGGGTTACCTCCCCACACACCGAAAATATTCCAGCCATCTCCACCCACAGCTCTGTGGCTTGTGCCAAAATAGGTGAACACCTTCCCTGAGTTTGTATGTGTTGATTTATTAAGAGTGATGGTTCCCCACATCCTGCTGAGAAAAGACATCTTTCATTTCAGCTTTTGTTGTTGTTATTTTTTGCCTGTTCAGTCTTCCTGGCATGACCCCAGGCACCTCTTAGTAGCTGTTGTGCTGTCTCCAAGACGACAACCTCCCAAAAAAAGATATTCGTATTTCACAGAGGATGGGCCTTACCCTGTTCTCTCTTTCCACACCCCACTTAAGAAAATTCCAGTGTTTGGCAACCTGTCAGTGACAGCCTGTCAGAGTAAAATATTTGGCCAGAAGCTATAAATAGCTGCCTTCTGCTGATGTATTAAAACAAGGATGATTATAGGAGTAGGGAGCAGGTCTGGGCAGGCTCCCCACTGGGCAAGGTGTCTTATACTTCCTCTCAGGAAGACTCCCTCTCCTTCGGGAATCACCTACATCAGTGGTTCTAAACTGGGGCCATTCTGACCCCAAGGGACATTGACAATGTCTGCAGGTGTTTGTGGTTGTCACAACTTGAGAGGAGGGGGAACGCTACTGGCATCTGGAGGTTGGAGGCCAGGGATGCCGCTAAACACGCTGCAATGCACAGGACAGTCCCCACACCCAAGAACGAGCCGGCCCAGGCGTCACTTGTGCCAAGGCTGAGAAACCCTGACAACATCTGCTAAGTCACCCCCACTCTCATATGACATTCCAGGTAGTCTGTGGTATATACAGAGAAATCTAGAGTGGAGGTGTTGTCACCCTTCTTCAATTCACTTAAACGTCATTAAAATGTATCAGATGTGTCTACTTGTATAAAGGCCCACAGATAGGATTGTGTCTCTGCCTTCCGGAAGTCTAATCCCAGCAGTGGAGACAGACACATATACAAACTACACAAGGCAATATAAGCCAGCGGTGTTGAGAGTTGTCTCCTCATACGAAGGGCTGGGAACCTGAGACGGAGAGATGAAGGTCTGGGAACCTGAGACAGAGAGATGAACTCCCGCTGGCCTGGAAGGCAGGCGGCCTTCAGAAGTCCTCTGAAAGGAGAATTCACACTGTGAATTCACGCTGTGAATACAGACGAGGAAACCCCTGACTTCAAAGTGGGACCGGAAGCACTGAAGGCTTGGGAAGACCTGAGCAAAGACAGGGGCCTGCCTGGTGGGAGAGGACCAGAGGGCTGTGCTGGTGGCTGGCATGGGCTGCGTGGTGCTTTGGGACGGAGGATGAGGCCAACTTTCTTCTTTTTGTTGCATTTACTTTTTTTGGAATAACAGGCCACGTATTTCTGTGTCAGATTTTCATAGTTTCCCCTTTGTTTGCTACAGTAACATTACTATTCAGTCGAGAATCTTGCCATTTTTATGCAGTATTTAAAGGGGAGAAGAGTTTTCACCTAAAATGTAAATGATCAAGTTCCTCCTGGGGCCAGAACCAAGTAAGATTCTGTACTTGGTTCAGTTGTTACTAATTTTGTGTGAGATCCAATTTGTTTTTAGAAAAACTCACTTTGAGTGTGTATATTTGGAAGGATCTCAGAATCATGAGATTCTAGGAATGGAAGAAACCTCAAGAAATGCTCAGGTTCAGTTTTGTCCGGTCCAGCAGACAAGCTCTGATCATCACCCTTTCACACGTGAGACCATTACATTTCTGTACATTTCAGACAGAGAATAAGCTTATATTAAACGGCAGGATTTTTTATTGGAAACATTGGCTAAGGGGTACAGTTCTTCAGATTTGAGGGAGTAACCATTGTCCAAGTGGCTCTGCCCAGAGTTGATGGCCCAGAGATCAAGGAGATAATCTTAGCGTGTGTGTGTGTGTGTGTGTGTGTGTGTGTGTGTGTGTGTGTGAATGCAGGGCTACAGAAGCCACCAATCTCAAGATTTATGGGGGTGAGGTGTCCTCATCTCTACTGATTGAGGGAGCAGAGCCAGTGAGATCTCCTAGAAGCAGATGTGGGGAATAGTAGAGACTGTTAATAGTCAGCAGCCAAAGTCCATCTGGAAAGTGTCTGTCCAGGGATTCCTTGGATACTGGAGCCATTTTAGGAAATTCAGGCTTTTGGCAGAGCAGACAGCCTCCCTTGGTGGGGGGGTGGGGTGGAGGGTGGATCTCCCCAGGGATCTTGAGTGCCTGTGCTACCAAGAAGCACTCCAACCCAGATTTCCCTGAATCCAGGCTGCCTGGGGACCCTCCCACCCTGGTTCAGAAGCTCTGCCTTGATTACAGCTTGAACTGAGATGACCTTGTATTTTCCTGTGAAAAATGCACCCCTATTCACGTCAACGTCCGCAATGTGGGGCTCATTGCTGCATCATTTGTCCCACTCCAGGGCAGGACCCACCCAAGAAAAGCCCTGATTTTCTTTCTAAGGGACATCCCTAGTTTACCATAGCAAATAGATTGTTTCCTCAATAGTAGGCCACTCAGTGTGTGACTCAGAGAGCTGCTTTTGTCAGGTCATGAGATGAAGGAGGAAACAGTGTGGGGAAACACCAGATCCTTGGCTACCCCATTTCCTAAAGCGAGCCTTACCCCTGGCGTCATAAAATGACTTTGGCAGCCTTCTACCTGCCACAAATGAACTGAAAAGACAGATGTGTAAAAACCAGATCCTTTTTGTGTGACAACATAAATGCTTTACGAGATCCTTTTACGGCAGCCACTAATCACTTACTCATCTTTTGCTCAACCCAGGGATGATCCCCTTCTGCTCAGAAGAAATAGAAGAAAGGCAACTTCCTATAAAACAGACTTGGGAGAAATCCACGGCAGGGAGAAGAAGGTGGGGAGATCATTCCTGGGCATGACTTCTAGGGATTGGCGGTACCTTCCAAGGTACCGCCAGTCAGGGTCATAGCAGCTGCCTCCCTCCCACCCAGGAGATGCCCAGGCTGCCCTACGCATTTTCAGGCTCCTGGTCACTGGCTCTCTGCAGGAAGTCAGTTGTGCATTTGCACTGGAAGTGAGTGCTTAGGGCAAAGGCACCGAGCTGTCACTGGTTAATATTTCTTTGGAGTAGAAGCAGGTACACATCAAATCTGCTGTGTGTGGCCCTTCACGTCTCCTGAGCTTTCTAACACTCCTGGTGACATAGGAGTGATTTGCCAAAGGCAAAGGGCATTTGTGTTACACCAAGGGTCTGTTTCCACCTTGGATCCCTGGTCTTGTTGTGTGAGTCTGGGGGCCTGCATCCTTGTTCTCAGAAACTGTGGTTTCAGGGGGCACCTTATTCCTCAGCCTGATCCTCCCAGGTGCTCGGCCACTGCCTGACTGTGGCCATCACTTCTGGAGTTTGAACAGCAGATTATTCGTCAGAATCTTTGTGATGCCCTGATGCCCTGCTCAGAGCTCTCATTTACCAAGCGTTGATTCTTGCAAGGTGTTTACATATGTCATCTAACTTAATCCTCACAGGGATCCTGTGCTCACTTTACGAGAAAGGAATTCTGTCCACGCTGGCCACGTTCACCCAACCTGACCCACGTAGACCCAGCTAAAGGTAGGAGACCAGACAGCCCCTGTTTGAGCATCCTTATAGAACTTGCTGTCTCTTTACAGGTTTGATTTTTCAAATCGAGATGCTATTTGATACTCTAGTCCTACTACTGGGAAAATGATACCAGGGAGATGGGGGTGCCTTGGGTATGGCTGGCCTGAGGTAGCAAACAACCCAAGGCGGGGAGCAGTAAGTCATGGGAAATCCCAGACAGCTGACCAGTAATTCAGCTTCTGTTTCCCCAAAAGCAGCTGAAATCTAGGTTTTGTTTTTGTTTTATATAAGAAAACTTTAGTTTTAAATGTTGGCAACTGATTAAAAAATGAACGAAACAAAACTTGTTTAACATCCTGCAAGTGAAATAACACATTTGGGAGCTGGTTTGCAACTTCCAGGTTAGGTTTTCCATGAGATATAGAAATTCAAACATGGGATAGAACAGGACCCATTATTTTTTTTCATGAAATATACTTTTTATTAGAGTGTATTAAAATCCTCAAACTTCAGAACAAAGTTCTAAAAAATATAAATGCTTAGGTATTTTTGTCACTAACTTTATTTTCCATATTAATATCACCTTCTATTCGTACGACAGTTTACACGGTGCATTAAGATCGAGGATATTGTCCCATCTATTGCTCACAAGGCAGCTGTGAGGTGTGCACTGTTACTTCCATGGGTGCAGGCAGGGAAACTGAGGCTGAAAGAGGCTCAGCCACTGACTCAAAGCCCCAGGACCACACACTGTCAGCCTGAAACCCAGCCACAGCTTCCCAACTCTTCTGTTCTCTTCATTCAGTAAACCTTGATTTTTAGTTTCTTTCATCAGCACTACTATACCAATAAGTATTCTTCACTCCAGGCCACACAATTTTTTTCCCAAGTCAGCTCTAGCATGAAATAGAAAAGAAATCATAAACTCTCCTTTAACCTAGCACTTAGCTTTTTTTTAAGAGGCCAAAAAGGGAGAGGGTGATGGCTCTTAACCCAAGGTTGGGGGGCCTAAGAGTGAGTGGAAGGAGGAAACCTGTACCCCCTGCAATTGTCTACAGCACTGTGTGGAGAGGTGCCCTGGGCATGTTCTGGGGAAGGAGACTGTAGCTTCCTCCGGAGGGTGTCCAGCTTTCCTGCAGAGGGCGAGAGCTGTGCAGGTTTGACTCCAAACCCTTGATCTTTATCGATACTGAATCATAACTTAAGCAACCTTCCTAAATCTGCAAACTGATTTTTCCCCAATACGCTCCTCTATCAGGAAGATGTAGCTCAAGCCACTTTGCGTCTGAAATTAGTCACCACCAACTAATTTAATCCCTTGCTTATCAATGGCTTATTACTATGGACCCGGCTGTGTTCCTGCAGGACAGGCCTCCGCAGTTGTTATGACCTTGATCAGCCCTCCGACTTTATAATTGGTTTCTTCTTCAAAGGCCCAAGCCCTTTTTTCCTGTAATGGAAAACACTTTTGAACAAAATATAATCTTTTCATGAGGAATAATTACTTTGTGCTAACATGTTAAGAACCCTCATATACTGTTGATGGGAATGTAAATTGGTGCACCCACTATGGAAAACAGTATGGAAGTTTCTCAAAAATTAAAAACAGAACTGCCATATGACCCAGAAATTCCACTCCCGGGTATATATCCAAAAAAAAACAACAAAACACTAACTCGAAAAGATACATGCACCCCATTGTTCATAGCAGCATTATTTATAACTGCTGAGATACAGAAGCAACCTAAGTGTCCATCAACAGATAAATGGATAAAGAAGATGTGGTATATATATACAGTGGAATACTACTCAACCATTAAAACCATTAAAAGAATGAAATTTTGCCATTTGCAGCAACATGAGTGAGCTTGGAGGGCATTATGCTCAAGTGAAATAAGTCAGAGAAAGACAAATACTGTATATCACTTATATGTGGAATCTAAAAAATACAACAAACTGGTGAATATAACACAAAAAAAAGAAGCAGACTCACAGATATAGAGAACAAACTAGTGGTTACCAGTGGGGAGAGGGAAGGAGGGACAATATAGGGGTCGGGGATTAAGAGGTACAAACTATTAGGTATAAACTAAGCTACAGGGATATACTGCACAACACGGGGACTATAGCAAATATTTTATAATAACTGTAAATGAAGTATAACCTTTAAAAATTGTGAATCACTATAGTGTACACCTGTAACTTATCTAATATTGTACAACTATACTTCAACTAAAAAAATTTTTTTAAAGAGTATGTAAAAAGAAGAACAAAGTAAGCAATAAAGTAGCAGGCATTTCTTCTGTTAAGAAGTCTTTCTGGACAGTGCAAGAACCCATAGCAGAAACTTCTCACCAGACGGTACAAAGAGCATCCAGGGCCTAGAGTCTCACCTATTTCATCACCTTTGCAACTGTCTGTGGGAGACAACGTGCAGAGAACTTTTATAACAGGGGGTGGGGAGCCCCCAAAGACGACATCATAGGGAACCACAGCACAGGTGTGGAGTCGGGTGGCCTGGATTTGATATCCAGCCTTGCACCAGCTCATGGTGTGACTGAGGACGTCCTCTTACCTCTCCAGGGCTCCTGAGCTCCTGTCTCTCTGACAAAATGACTTCTAGGGACAAGAAGGTCGGAAGGGAAAAAGGAAACAGGAGTAATATCTACCGAGAACCCACCAGGTTACCAGGTCCCGTGTCTGGTATTATCACACTCAGCCTCTCATTTAAATCCTCACAATGGAGGGGCTCCCCTGGTGGCGCAGTGGTTAAGAATCTGCCTGCCAATGCAGGGGACACGGGTTCGAGACCCGGTCTGGGAAGATCCCACATGCCGCGGAGCAACTAAGCCCGTGCGTCACAACTACTGAGCCTGCGCTCTAGAGCTGCGAGCCACAACTACCGAGCCCACGTGCCACAAGTACTGAAGCCCACGCACCTAGAGCCTGTGCTCCGCAACAAGAGACGCCACCGCAATGAAGCCCACGCACCGCAACTAGAGAAAGCCTGTGTGCAGCAACGAAGACCCAATGCAGCCAAAAATAAATAAATAAAACAAATAAATTTATAAAAAATTTTTAAATTTTAAAAATAAGTAAATCCTCACCATGAGACTTTTGGATCTGTGCCCAAGGCCACATGACTTGTAGATGGCATGGCCAGAATCCAAAGCTGGGTCTGTCCAACCCTAAATGGCAAGGTTCAGGGGATCTCAAACTCCGCCCATGAAGCACCTCCAGCAAGAGAAAAGACTGACCCCTTGGATTAGTTTGCTCAGAGCTCCTGTAACGAAGTACCATGGGCTTCAACAACAGAAATATGTTGTCTCACGATTCCAGAGGCCAGAAGTTTGAAATCAACATGTCAGCAGGGTTAGTTCCTTCTGAGGCTGTGAGGAAGGATCTGTTCCAGTCCTCCCCCTAGCTTCTGGGGGTTTGCTGGCAACCTTTGGCATCCTTGGTAGACACATCACCCCCATCTCTGCCTCCACGTTCGCACAGTCTTATCCCGTGTGCATGTCTGTGTCTAATTTCTGCTTTTTATAAGGACGCCCGTCACACTGGATTAGGGGCCCACCTAAGGAACTACATCTGCAATACCCTATTGCCAAATAAGTTCATATTCTGAGGTCCTAGGAGTTAGAACTTCAACATATTCGGAGAGACACAATTCAACCCATAATACTACCCGCTTCAGGAGTCTTGGGGGTGTGGCTTATGGCATCTGCTACCAGCACAAAATGTTTCTGAAGCATCGTGCATTATCTTTAAAATGTATGCAAACTGAGCACAGAACTCCATTGGTAGATCACTATCTCATATAAAACAACAATACCCAAAAGTCTGTGAGTAAAATTAGTGATCCAGAAAGCTGCTCCATGTTGATCCTAGGGATCTGGGACCTCACATCTTTTCATGTCTGTAGAGGATGCTCACACCACGTGTGAAAGCCTCTGAGAAGCAGAGACACCTGTAAGGAAGAAAAGGCACATTTAACCTAAATGAGCACGAAGAATATTGACTGAGACAGGGCTGAACAAGCAGTCATGCGAACTAGATACACAGAGAAAATACAGAGCATCCCTGACCAAGATCCCTGACCAACGAACCAGACCAGTGTGGAAACAACACTTGCAGAGAGCCCTGTTGCAAGCACACGGCTTTTTTTCATTCTCTTCTCTTTCCTTTTGAACAGAAATCAGCGTCGCACAGCACTGTTCATCCCGTTTCCCTAACACAATGGCTTTTGAAGACCATGCTTTTGAAGTGCAGGTGCCGTGGGGACAAAGCTGACGGTTGTGGTAGTAACCAGCTTTGTAACACACTGGTCAGATTCACATTTTTCTATTATAGTAAATGTGCCTCAAGTAACGGAACTTACCAGCAACACTAACCATGGCCATACTGTTCTTTTACTTCCTAAGAAATAACATTTTCAAAAGTGACAAAGGACTCCAACAAAGGCCCAGCAATGGGAGTGAGAATGACTGAAGCGGCAAAAAGGGCTCTTGATGTGGTTCGCTTATTGTCCCACTTGGTTTGTGACAGAAAAGTGGGTCGAGCTGATGCATTTACACACGCTGAGGACCTACCGCCAGTCCCGTGGAGCTGCACTCCCACCAGAGCCCAAGCTGGAGAGAGCCTCTGATGGACAAGGCTCCAAAGACAGCACCAGATACCTGGATGGCGTGGAAAAAGAGGTGGCTTTCTGCTTTCCTTGGTTAAAAACATGGGGACAGCGGTGTTCTTTTATTTTTTTCCCTGCCCCTCTATTAGGAGACATATGAACTTCACAAAGGCATTCCTTGTCCACTTAGCAGAAATGTCTATCAAAATCAGACCACAGTCAAGGAGAAGACATCCCACAGGATATGGCCAAGTGACAAGCCTGGAGAACACACCTGACCCAGGGTTATCGCTCAGGGCAGCCATGAGGCTGCAGCTCCACTCAGGAAAAACCCCTACTGATGCCTGGGTTCTGAAAGCTGTGCACAGAATGCCAAAGGTCACTCCTGAGAGACCCGGTGTTAGCCAACACAGTGGCCAGACCCTTGAGTAAAGTATATAATGACAGAGGAAGATGGTCCTCAAGGGAAGGAGGGAGATGGGGATCAGAAAAAACAGAGCCTGCAGGGGCCATCGGCCCCCTTCGGCGAGTGATCAGCTCCCCCAGGGCAGTGGGGACTGTTCCCTTCTCTAGGGAGATGAGCTTTCCTCAGAAGCAGGGCTATTTCATCAGGCTTTCCCACAGCCCGAAGAGAGTATCTCATGAGATCATCCAAGTCCCTCTGTCCTGATCCCACATCCATCACAGCTATTGCTGTTTCCCAGGCCTCCCGATAACGGAAGGCACGGTGTCTACTGGGAAGGTGTCTGCGCAGGAGGGGTAACTGGCACTCGGCCTGTAATGAAGCAGAAGCTGTAAATGATGTCTAAAGATTGTGCACATCTTTCAGCTCTCACTGTCCTCTCAGATCCCAGCCTCCTCCCTCCCTCCCCCGTCAGCCCACAAGGGTCATCCCTGGGCAGCTGAGACAGACAGAAAGGGCCAGGTACCCAGCCAGGGCCTGGAGCCCGTGGCCTGGGGGCCCTGCACGCACTCTGGACCACATCCACGCTGCCCACATTCAGAGCTCAAACCCTCGGTAGAGCTCTGAGGAGGTAAGCATTTTAAGGCAATAGGGTCGCGCTCTGGTTTGCAGCCTGGTTTCTGGTGAGTTTGTTTTGTGTGAGTTGTTGCCCCCAGTGGCTTATTCATTCCCAAGGAAGAGATAGAAATCTAGTTTTTCCCAAAAGGGAGGAGCAGGTCCCCAAGCACCGTGTCCTCAGCACGGCCGTTTCCAGGCTGGGGACGGCAGGCAGCCCTGCCCAGCACCTCTGGCCAGCTGCCTCTCCTAGAGGCTCGTCATGTGCCCCTCAGAATTTGTTGAAAGTCAGTGGGATTCCTGAAACAAGATGGGATTAAGCCACAGAAAGCAGGGCCCAACCCAGTGGTAATGTTGCGGGGGGAAAAGTGGCCCCTAAGGGGAAAAAAAAGGCAAAGAGGTGAAGTACTGTATAATTTAAATGCATTTTGGGAGACTCTCCCTGAAACTGGCTAGGCCAGGGCACCAGACTGGTTATATTTTTCTAAAAAAACCCAGAAAACCTCCAAAGAAAGGAAGAAACCCTGGTTATGATCATTCTTTCCCTCCAGCTTTTATCCCTTAGGCAGTGGCTCCCCAGCAGCGTGTCTGCGCCCACCCCAACTAAAAGGGACATTTGACAATGTCTGGAGACGGTTTTAGTTGCCGCAACTGGGGAACACGACCAGCATCTAGTAAGGGAGAGATGAAGAATGTTGTTAAACACCCTGCAAAACACACACCAGCTCCGCCCCCACGCCCCCCCCCCCCACCCGACAAAGAATTATCCCAAAATGTCAAAGAGCCGCTGCTGAGAAACCTTGCCTTCAGAGAATGATTCTCCTGGTCTCTCACCAACGCACGTGCTGCTAAACCAAACAAAATGTATACGGGGGATTCATAACAAGAGAGGGCTCGATGGTGACCGAGAACATACAGCAAGTCCTGGACCATCAAACACTTTGAAGAAGACCAGCGGTCAGCTCTAGGGAGCCACTTCTCTGATTTTAAGCATCGTCTTCTGAAGTCCGTTAAGCATCCAGCCTCTCACTGTGTTACAGTCAAGTTAACTGGCAAAGGGAGTTCAATGGAACCTCTGTCCTCTAAGAGTTTACAATATGAGATGGAGAGTAATAACTAGGCAGCGCTTTATATAAAGCTGAGATGAACAAATAAAGGGAGAAGTCAGGCCATGCCAATTGCACAAGCTGGGAGCCGAGTATATTCTGAGAGATGCTGAGGGAGGGTAAGAGTCAGCACAGGTGAGTGAGGTGGCACTGAAGGAACGTAAGAGAAGACCTTCAGATAGTGTCCACCTGTACCTTCATTTATCTATCCTTTCACTAAAGTATGCACTGCATGCTTCCAGGCAGTAAAAGTACAGAAGGCACAGTCTCTGTGCCCCTAAGATTCACACAAATAAGCAAAATACAAAAATGTCATTTTGAGACATTACAGCAAGTAGATGTTTTAGTGTTCAGTGAAGGGGGTGATGCCTGCACGTGGTAGAACTTGCATTTGACCTGGGCCTGCAGCCTGGGTACCGCTGGGGGGAGCTGAGCTTGCCTGAGAGCCCCAGACCAGGGATGCAGGCTGGGGATTAGGTATCATGCTGACAAGAATCTCTGTAAAGGGCGTTCTGATTTCAGGTATCTGTTCTGGCTTGCCTTTTGGCCACTCAACAAAACTCTCTGTGCTTCAGTTTCTCTCTCCTTCCCATTTCCAAGCAATTAAGACCATACCTACTCTTATTAGGAACCACAACCGTGTGAAGCCCTGTGGAGCCTAGTGGCAAGATGATCAACATCAGTGAGGTTCAAGAGAGATGTTAGCAGTTCTAACTCACAGGGCATCTAGTGTTGTTTACGTGCCTCTGACCTCACTCAGTAACAGCAACTCAGAAACCTACCCAGGCAAAAAGTCACATGTTTTGAAGACATACTAATATTTCAATGGCCTAAACATTTTCCAGGACCAAATCTTTACCAGAGCTGCAAACAAGCAGTCAGATGGACTGCCCTGTGAGATTTCTCCTCTACCATGAACCCACAGAAAGGTCAGCAGCCGGACACAGAAAGAGGAGAAGGGTCCTGAATAAACACAGACAGTTTAATCAACCATGAAGAAAACCAGGAGTTGACTGAAAGTGCTTTGTCAGGAAGAGAAGCGAGGCCCCTGCCCTCAGAGAAAGGCGAGGAAGGTTGGAGGTCATTTAGCAGCAGAGATGGCCACTGACCACAGAGGCCACTGCGGAGGCACCAAGGGCCTGGTGGGGATGTCAGGGAGGGGAGGGGTGGAAACCAGCGTTTGGGTATTTTCCAAAGAATAGGACAAATAAACGTTCCCTAGAAAGAAGATGAAATTTTAGCTCAATAAGAAGGGAAGATACTGTTTTAAAACCACCATAATTACTTAAGAGTGGGTACTCCTTCAAGCTTATGTCCATCAAGCCTGTCATTTCTGATTCCAGACTCCTCAGGGAATTTTAAAAACTGGTTTATTCAAATTACATCAGTATCCTTTACTTGCATCTAAAAAAATCAAGGTCAAGCTATGTTGATGTGAGAAAGAGAATTTAGATGAATGAGGGCTGACACCGAGTCTCTGGGCCTGTAATTACTTTCTTTGTAAACCTGAATACCGGATCAGATGGATGCCTTCTCCACACTTTTTGTCGTATTTATGGAATACCTTTAAACAATGGAATCTGGAACCGCCAGCAACACTGTGTCCAAATATATCCAATCCTGTTTGTTTATGTTTTTAATTGAAAGTCAAACAATTTTAGACCAACTGGTCTATGGTATCATTGGAAATGCATATTTTTAGAAAATTCTTGAGAATTTTGCATACCATTAAAGTAACTTGACATCATACTTTATATTTCCCAGCTTCCCATCATACTTTATATTTCCCAATATTGATTGCTGTTGGAATGAAATCAAGGGAAGCATTCAAGAAAGTCTGCAGCCTGAAAGGTTTGCTTAAGAATTCTGATTCCACTAGAAAACCATTTCTTTTAAGATGGCTTTACCATTTTCCAATGGTTCATGTAATATGGTTGGTTTGTTCTCATTACAATTAAAGATGCAATTCATTAAAGAGTCTTTAACTTCATTAAAGCAAGGCTTTCTATTAATGTTATCAAGCACTGATGGGCTTCTAATCGGACATTCTCAGCAGGCAGGAAAACAACTTTCAAACTCTCTGATTTTGTATGAAGCAATGCTCATTTCTACACAAAGACTTTCATTTCTGTGATCTGGCCTGGTAAAATGTTTATTCCTTCATGCTTATTTGAGCCCCAGGTCTGTGGGCCTGATAATATGTATAGGAGGATAATTTATATGGGAAGACAGTTGTGCTGTTTATATTCAATACTTGAGGATTAGGAAAAATTTAAACCAATTAAGAATTCCCATCATCAGGAGTTTCTTAGAAGGAAATGACTTTTCAAGGCATGTGGGAATTATCAAGAACATAATTTTCCCCTGAGATGATGTGTTGGTACACAAGAGGAGTGTTGGCAGGATATCCAGAGGAACTGATAACTCGCAAATGAGGAAATGAGTCGCTACTTTCAAGGCTACATGACAGGAGACCAGGGCATATTTTCCCCATTTATCTTTTCATTTTAAAGAGTCGTGGAATTCGGGTACATCTTGATTGTTCAGGATAATAAAGGATATGTGAGACAGGGATAGAAAAACCACAAATGGTGAGTAAAATAAGAAAACCAAGGATTACTTTTTTTTTCCTGTTTATTAACATTCACACCGAGCTGTGTACTTTGGTTACCATGGTCTCGTGGTATCTCATGTCACAGGCCACACCGTATAAAATCACAGAGGCCACGACAGGCAGGAAGAGAGGCGGGGCCTTGTCTGAGTAATACAAACAGCCCAGTGTGTTGGATGTGAGCCGGGGTGCACTGCGGCCTGAGGCGCCCAGCCCAGGAGCCGGCTGGCTGCCGCCTCCCCTCTTCTCCTGCCTCCGCCTGCCCCCTAGTGGACGGCCGTGGGAAAGCGCGGGAGTCCGCCTGGGGGTCTTTGCGGGGGCTGAGATGCGGCTCCCCGAGAGCGGGCCTCCCCCAGCCCTGTTCCCAGGCACTCTCGGTCAGTTTCCTGGAGAATCAGGGTTCCGCCTGGCATGCTCTGAAGTCTCGCTAGGATGAGCACCATCATTTCCTATGTCGTTTTCCCCATTTTCCTCTACCTCTGCCTGCCTTGATCCCCCGCTGGCCGGCACCTTCCCTTGTGCAATCCCCACACGAGACATGCCTTTTCTAGAAAGGACAAATTATTCCTTCTCTGGGTCCTGCAAACTGTAGAGAACCAACACAGTACGGTGCTATTGAACCCATTCCCACTGTAGGGGCCTCTTATGCCTCCTATATGGCCCTATAGCCATTCATTTATTCATCAGATACCTACTAGATGCCCCACCCTGCGCCGGGCCCTGGAGACACGGACGAAACCGGGCCAAGGTTCCTGCCCTCCTGGAGGAGCACACAGCCCAGAGGGACAGCTCATGCATCAGCTGCCGTGTGACGAGGCTCACACCTCTAAAAAGACAAGAGTGCGGCGCTGCGGGAGCGAAGGCGGTGAGGGCAGAGCCTTTCTGGATTTGTTGTGGGTTCTCGTCACAGCGAGCTTAGCCCCACAGCTGCTTTGTTCGAACGGCTCGGAACGGTAAATGCGGCTGGCACGGGCTGTCCGGACACCACACACCTCTAGGATACGCTGGCTGTGCTCCGCATTTTCATCCCTGCCCAAGTCACAGAGATCCGATGGTGCTGACAGGAGGCAGGCATCACCCGGAGCCCCTCAGATGACGCCCTGCTCCGTTTACCCACCGTGGCAGCCCTCAGCTCCTGCCAACACTCTGCTCTGGCTTGCTCACTGCAAGCCTCCCTTAATTTTTCTGAGGCCTGGGTTTTCCACATCGCTGATTCACAGAGATGGAAGACCTAGAAAAGAAAAAAAGGTAATTCTCTCAAATGACTCAGGAGCCCTCTTGGACCCTGTGATCTGTGTATCGATCTTCACTGTAAAAGCTGAGAGTAATAATATTGTCATCTGTGTAAGGAAAGCTGGAAGAAAAACAGATTAACGTTCTTCTGAACTCCTGGCTCCTGGCAAAAATTAGTGTCGCGAGGATGGATTCTCAGCCACGGTCTGACAGCTGAATGCCTCATCCAGAGGTAAAGGTGCCTGTAAAGAGCCCCGCAAGATGACAAGTTCCTGGGGCCAGGGCCGCATTTGCTCACCTCTCTCTCTCTCTCTCTCTGATGCAGTAAATGTTTGTGGGATGAATGGTTGCCACCTCCAGCCCTGTCAGGCCCTGGAAGAAACACGGACTGGGAAATGAAACCAACTGGCAGGCCCTAGACGCTTCCATTTAAGATTCCTGAACAAATAAGAGGAAATGACTTGCGTGCTACGAAACTACTGAGAGATATGACAGCTGAGGAAGGATGGGAATCGCCTACGGGAGAGAAGCCGGTGGGGGGACAATTCTCCGCCGGGGGTGGGGGGCGGTGGGGGGCGGTGGTGAGAGGGCGCAGAAGCACCCGCAGGGCCAGCCAGAGCAAGGCGGTCACTACGCCCCCAGCGGAGAAGGGTGGAGCTGCGGGTCAGCAGCGGATGGCGCCTGCGAGGTGTTCAGAAGGCAGAGCCAAAGACCTCTGGGAACTGACCTGAAATCCTTGGTTTTCCCTGAGGCGGCTGTGGCCTGGGGGAAGGGAAGTTACATATAACTATAAATGTTGTGCACTCTGCAACTTTTGCAATTAGTCTAAAGAAACTCCAACATCCTATTTTAGGATGGCGTGCATTCAAATTATCATCCTGTGCCCCAGCTCTGGGTTCCATTAAGTCCTTATTCTTCCTGCATTTCTGCTTTTCCTCCATGTACCCTTAATAGCACCCATAATTCACTCACTTCAAGTCAACAAATATGGATTGAATGCCCACTCTTTGCCGGGTTATACTAGGTACCAAGAATACAATGTCAGCAAAAACAGACATGGTCCCTGCCCTCATGGAACTTACACAATAGAAAAGGAGACGACCTTGATCAAATAACCACGCAAATTAACATGACATTGCAATGTGTGGTGCCCCAAATACATAATAAGGGGTTTGATTTAATAAGGGATATCAGGGAAATCTCTAAGGAATTGATGAGTGAAATGAAACCTGAAGGAACAGGATTAACCAGGGCAGGCGGGTCTGTGCATCTCCCTGTGGCATGGCACTTGTGTCTTCAAGGTCGTGAAAGACCCGAGTGTGACCACAGCACAAACAGGGAGGTGGGCAGCATGCATGACAAGGCTGGATTCGAGCCAGGCCATTCACAGGGGGCCACTGAAGTGTTAAAGTGGACAGGCGATGTGATCAAATGTGCATTTTAGAAAGATTGCTCTGGCCACAAGAGTTTGGAAAGAAGAGCTTGGAAAGGGTCATAAGTGGACGTCATGAGACCAGTTAGGAAGCTGTTATAGGTGAATTCAAGACTAGGAGAAGAGCCACGGAGGAGAGAAAGGGGGAAGATTCTGTGTAGGAGGCACAATTGTCAGGATGTGGTGACGGAGTAGATAGGCTTACAACGTATTCCACACCTCTACCATCTTCCAACAACCTCCCCTGCAATGAGCCCTCTCTTCATGGGCTAGATTGCTATACAAATACAACTGAGATACAAATACAACTTACCCCTCTTCCAGGTATATCCCTAAGGATGCCTTCCTTCATAGTTTCTTTCTAGCTTCCTCTAGAAATGAAGGGAAGGAAGGTCTGTGATGCCTGGAACATATCAAAGGTCATGGGTTGAAATGACAACAACTCAGATTACAGGACTGTCAACTCCCATGACCTTAACTGAAGGTCTGAGGAGTTGATAGCAGACCAAGAGAGCCTTGCAACACTGCAGGCTGCTGCAGCGTTGGATCTGCTGATTGAGTGCTTAAAATTCATGTATTGTCCAATTAATCAAAGTATTCTTCTACCACACATTTAGAGGATGCTATGTAAAATTTCTGCATCAGCTGGGGGTGGAACTAGCTACCTAGGATCCTTGCTTCTGCAAAACAGCCATTGATCTGTTCCAGAAATGGTGTTTTATCACTGTGCTGTGCTAGGTAACAGGGACTGGAAGATGAATAAAAGTGTCCTGCCTTCCAGGAGTTGCAATCTAGCCCGTCTGCCAATCAGGACAGCACAGCGTCAGTGACGAAGCACAAGCAGAGGCAAAGCCTAAGGCAGGGGACAGGAGCGCTGTCTGGTGGAGTTAGGAAGGTCAGGAAGGTTTTCCAGAAGACACATCTGAGCCAGGTGTCAAGGGGTGAGCAGGAATTTATATGGAGAAGAGGAGACTGCTTGTTTCAGGCAGAAGAAACAGCTCATATAAAGACACAAAAATACCTAGGACTAAGATGTGGCCAAAAAGTGGGCCCAGAGATGATGCCGGGGGCTATAGCAGGAGGTGAGACTGGAGACAGACCTCTGGTGAGGTCACTGGAAGCTCCTAACTACCTGCTTAAGGGAATATTAGCATTAATATTAGTATTTCTATTGTATAACAAGTTACTCCAAAACTTAGGTGCTTAAAACAACAGTCATGTATCATCTCACAGTTTCTGTGGGTCAGCAGTCTGGACATAGTTCAGTGGTCCTCTGGCTCCGGGTCTCACAGGCTGCAGTCAAGGTGTCAGCCAGGGCTACGGTCATCTCAAGGGTCCACTGAGGGAGGCTCCCCCTCCAGGCTCGCTCACATGGCTGTTGGCCGGCCTCAGGTCCTCACTGGCTCCTGGCTGGAGACATCGATTCCTTACCACATGGGCCTATCCATAGGGAAGCTCATGACATGGCAGTTATGGCAGAGAGACAGAGGGAGCTAGAGAGATAGAGAGGGAGATGGAGGAGCCAAGGGAGAGAGAGAGAGATGTACCAAAAGACATCTTTCATTATCTAATCTCAGGAGTGACATCCCGTCACTTTTGTCATCTTCTGTTTGTTTAGAGGGTCACTAGGTCCAGCCCACATGAGAGGACGGTTCACACAGGGAGTGAATACTAGTAGGTGGTGATCCTTGGGCCGTTTTAGAGGCTGCCTGCCATAGGTACCATAGCTATTTCAGGCGCGATCCCAGCATTATTGCGTTCTGCATAAATTATAGGGAAAGACGTATAATTTTGCCGCATATTAGTTTGTTTTTGTCAGTGGGTACACTCTGGTCCCCAGGAGCCCTGAAGAACAATGTGCTTCATTTCACATCTCTCCCTGAGGATTTTATACAACCCACTTGGCATTCATGCTGTTATTATTAGATGGATTCAGCCAAAGCTGCCTGTGAGGATAGAGATAGATGGGAAGGTAGGGAGGCAGACAAAGGAAGTGATCAGGACCCCAAATTGAATAAAGAAAAAGGTTACACGCCAACTGAAAATCAGAAATGAATCTGAGTGGAACTAAGTATCGAGGTTGACAGCTCATACACGATGCCAACTTGCCACAGCTTGGCAGTGCCCTTGGTTTTCCCACATGCAACTGAAAATAGCTAGCATTCATCCTGAGGGAGTGCTTCTAAAATAAGTAACTACTGGGAGCTATACCTCACTGCTTATTCAGGCTGGAAGCAGTCAGCAATTATTTTGCTGAAATTAGATACAAATTAAGTTGCCACTTCCGGAACCCTTTCTCCTGTACCATATCACAGGAAAAAGACACTGAATTTTGAGTTCGAATAGTTTAGATTTCTTACAAATAAATGTGATAGCTGATAGGATATATGCAAAGGCAGATTATTAATACTAATCTCTTGTGAGACCTAATCTGTTCAGGAGCCTGGTTTTCTGATCTTCAGGCCTGGGTTAACTTGCTATGGACACAGAGTGACAGTCCGGTAAAGGTGACTGGAGGGAGGGATCAACTTGCCCACACTTGAATGTACTGTGTGGCACCACCGTTAAACCTGCTGGGGACAGAAGAGAGGGGACCAGCATAGGATCGTCCGCTGGGATGGATACGGATGGCTGTACTCCCACTTTTTTTAGTGATCTGAAAGCTCTCAGGGTCTTTATCCATTTGGATACAGAAGTTCTACTATGTTTTTAAAAGCCAAACAGCATAAACAAACATACATGCAAACAATAATAATGATCATTTGGGGGCATCTCCCCTCAACCTCGGCTAAAAAGGAACTGGAATACAGATAATGGGAGTGTTTGGCGGCCGGGGCGGGGGGGGGTGGTTTCTGCTATGAAAGAGCCCCTGAATTATACTGTCTCCTTAATAAAACACCATCTTCTTTGAACTGCCTTTGGAAGAAGTGGATGAATATCTAAGAGCCCAGCTGTGCTGGAACCTGGGAGGCTGTGGTGCTGCTGGGTTGGATGCTTCTCCACAGCTTTGACCTCCAGCTTCCCTTTGCAGAGGGAAAGATTACTTTCTTCTCTTTGTGGGAGACATCAGTCACAGATGAAGCACCTTCATCCTCCCCCCCACACAACCCCAACCCTATACCCTTACTGTGATCTGGTGAATCTTCGAAGTGCCAAATGAAATAAAGAGCTCCAAGTAACCTTTCCTCCTCCGTGAAGGGGTTTGTTTTGTTCTGTTTTTGGTCACCATAATTCTCAGACAAAAACTTCTAAAAGGTTCCCCTAAGCAAACTCTTAAGATGGTGAACCTCTACAACCTCCCTTTAATGTCAGGGGTCATTTCATGCCTCGTTTAACTTTTGAAATTATTTTCTGTGCCTCCTTTTTCCAGATTTGTTAGGGCTTGGGGAGTCAACGAAATGAAGTTCAATGGAATCAAAGTAGCCTGAGCGGTGTGAAGTGAGCTGATGTCAGCAGTGGTTCCCCACGCAGCTTGCGACTGTCTCCCATAGCACATCTCCTTGGACTGGTGAGTTCAGCACCATATTTATTCTGACAGACGAAAGCACAGGCACAGGCTCTGGCTGCCTCGTATCAGCTGAACATTGAAAGCAACCACCCTTTCTGGACATCCTTCTGCCTTCCCAGAACTTACCATGGCCTGAAAATCCCCGTTTGAAGAAGCAGGCCTTTCAAGACAAAGTCATACAGTAAACAGTGACGACCTGAATAGTATTCTGGTAGAAGGGCTCCCCTTCCTTGTCTCCTCCAGCCCACTGACCCAAACCTCCTAGAGGCCATTCCATGATCCCTGAGCAGGGAAAAGAAAATTCAGATCCATAACCTCGGACCTGGGCATTCAAAAGATGGCAAACAAGGGGAGAAAGGACTGAGGGGACCGACAGCGGCAATTTCAGAATGTTGAGATCTCATTTATTTTCACCGTTCAGGGAACTTTTTGATTAGCGTCCTTCTTCCTTTTCTGATTTCAAAGTAATAAATAATTCTTAACTTCCGGGGAGGGAATCCGCATTGGGAAGAAGAATAAGATCACGGGATGAGTAGGGAAGAGGCTGCACTTGCTGTCTCCCTAGGTCCTCTCCCCTGTTGCTCCCACCTCCTCCCGCAACTCTCTCCCTCCCTCCCTCTCTCTCTCTCTCTCTCTCTCTCTCTCTCAGCCAGTGTAAAAATAGCTGTCTAGGTTCTGTTATTCATCCCTAAGCAGCAATGAAGGGTGGGCCTCCCTGCAGTGCCAGCTGCCCTTTAGGAGCTTCTACTATCAGGTGATGTCTCACACCTCCCATTCCCCACTCCCAGTTGGATAAATGTCCTCGGTGACCTTAGACGTTTTCATTTTAATCAGCAGTATGGTTTTTGAGAGGGAAGTCCTCCCCGGCTTCCCGAGTCGGCGGAGCTGCGGGGCCCTCCCCTCCTCCACACCCCAGGCAGCAGTGCCAGGGGAGCGTTTCCATCTGTGTTGGGAAAGAACGGCCTCTCTGTGCCGCCCAGCACGTCCAGAGCGAGGGCGCGGAGGCTGGAACACACTCTCCCGCACGGGAACAGCTTTCCAAGGGCCTTGGGGGAGGCTGTGGCCTTTCCTAACGAGGGCCAGGCGCATCCCACGTGGGCCCCGGCTCGTCCCTGCCAGGATCACCCCTTCCCTACCGAGGGCACTGATTCCGCCGCGCCGGGGGAGGGAGCCGTCTCTGCACCCGGGGCCCGCAGTCGGGCCACCAGGGCTTGCACATGCGCGGAGAGGGGCCGCGTTGCTCCGGGGTCGGCGCGAGGGCGGCGGGCGAGGGCGCATGCGTCAGCGGTAGGGCAGGGGAGCGCCCGCAGAGAGTCCTGTCCGTTTGATCACGCTCTCAGTCCAGATTCCTGGCAGCGTGCTGGGGACACTGCACTATTGGAATAGAGCCACGGAATGCTACAGGCTCCTTGGAGGGCATTTGCTTCGTGCCTCCCTTTTACAGATGAGGAAACTGAGGTACAAGGAAGCATTGGGAACCGCCTAAAGCTGCATTTCTGAATTCTGCCAGCTGGGACCAGATCCAGCTCTTATTGGCGTGGTTTAGGCACTACTTCTCCGAGCATTTATCTAGCGCCTGGATGTACCATGTCCTAAATGTATGTATGGTATGGAAGATAACCACGAATACATCAGAAGCAGTGTAACGGTGGCTGCCCCAGACTTACACATAGAATGATACACACCTGGGTTTGATTTGATGATTTGCAGGACTACACTGCTAGCTGGATAGCCTTGTGAAGCAATTAACCTCTCTAAGCCCTAGTTTCCTCGTCTGCAAAGCGGAGATAAAAAACAGGACCTACCTGCCAAGGTCGCAGGGCTTAAATGAGATAAGGTGCACATTGCTTAGCACAAAGCCTGCACTTGGAAGTCACTCAAACAGATATTCATGCAATGTTTTGAGAAGTCGAAAGTGCTAGGCGCACAGGCTTTCATGAGACAGTCAGGGTACTCATTTCCAGACAGAAGTCGGCTGCAAGAGAGGGAAGGTACTTTCCCGCGCGCAGCACTTGGGAAGACTCACACAAGGTTACGAGACCTGGCAAGACGGAAAGGAGGAAATGACCTCTGTTTATCTTTCCTCCTACTGCCCCGTCCTTCCCCCTCCCTCTTTCCTTCCTCCCCTCCCAACCCTCACTGTGACTCCTGGTGGCTGCAGGGATACATCGGGACCTCTTATCAGGGTGAAATGTGTTCTGCGAGGTGGTGCAATTTACGTTTGAAGTTCTACTTTATCACAGGGGCCTCCCTCCTCTTTTCCTAGGCGGGACAGGCACAAGAAGGGGCAATGGGGTTAAGTGGATAAGAAGGAATGGTGGTCAAGCGCCTAAGGTAACAGATTGGAGTCATCTGGAATCATAGATGACCAGCGGTGAAGACCATCTGGTACAATGATGGTCCCTCTTGTTAAGGAAGAAGCAGTGAAAAACTGTGAAAGGTAAACCGGCATCAAATTTTAGACTCAAGTTAGAGCCCTGGTTTTCTGTGTCCCCCATAGTTCATTCATCCATTTACCCACACTGCTTTGGGGGACCCATTATATACTGCCAGGTAAAAGGAGTCTGCCTCAGTAAGCAGGGAAAGGGGAAAGGAAAATAGGAATTCAGGACTCCCAGGTACTTTGTGCAGCTTCACGGATGATGATACCATTTACTGTGATAGCAAGTAAAGGAGTAGAAACAGGTCTGAGAGGAGGATGGCGTATTTTGAATATATATTTTAATGTGCCTATGGAACTTCCAGGGAAGACATCCAGGAGGCAGTCAGGAGCGTAGGTGCCAAGCATGGGAGAGAAGCCCAGAGATGCCCACTGGGAAAGGGTCGACACAGCTAGTCACTGAAGCTGGGGCGGGGCTGAGATGACCCAGAGAGAGCAGGCAGACCGAGAAGATCATGGGATGGATGAGAACTGAACCCTGACACACACCAGCTTCTAAGGATCAAATCAGGATCCTGAGGAGGGGGCAGAGAAGTGAGAAGAAAACTGGAAAAAAAGTGGCATCAAACAGTCCAAATGAAGACATTATCCAGGCTCAGGAGGTGGTTGGGAGTGGGAAATGACACAGAGAGGTTCAGCGCACTAGTCCTGGAATGTGCCTGTTGATCTCAACAATGAGGAAGTTATTGACACGTGTGACTCCAGTTTCGGTGGGGACGTGAGAGCAGAAACCAAGCCACAGTGGGTTAGAAGTCCATGGAGTCAGGGCAGAGGAGCAGCAGGGGTAGTAGATATGGCCCACTGCTGCAGGAGAGTTGGTTGGCAGGCAAGGGGAAGTTACAACTGGGCGTGAGTTGTTTTTTGTTTGTTCGTTTGTGTGTTTGTTTGGGCTGTGCTGCAAGGCATGCAGGATCTTAGTTCCCCAACCAGGGATGAACCCCGCACCCCCAGCCCTTGCAGTAGAAGCTCATTGTTGTAACCACTGGACTGCCAGGGAAGTCCCTGGGCGTGAGTTTTTTGTCGTTGTCTTTTTGCTATGGGAAACTGACACATGTTTAAAGGGTAAGGAGAAGCAGGAAGGGTTAACAGGGAGGAATAGGATGGGGTCTCAGTAGAGCCTCCACAGAGATGAATGGGAGGAGAGGGGATTCTGACCCCAGATAACCCAAAGGAAAGATTCCTCTCTCTTTGTTCTTTTCCTTCTGCCACGTGAGAGGAAGCAATGCATTTGCAAGGTTTAGGAATGGACTTGAGGAGTTCTTCAAAACCAGCTTTGTCCTTGTCAGGTTCTAGCCATGGCAGCAATCTGACCATCAAATGCATTTAACCAGCCCCACTTGCATGTGAAGCTGTGCCGAATGCTACACAATCACGTGAAATAGCTGCTCTTATTCCCGCGTCAGTCAGGACTCCAAGTAGCAAGTGACTGAAACCCAGCTCTAACCAGCTAAACCCAAAATGGAATCCATTGGTTTGCTAAACTGGGCTACTGGCTTCAGGCATGGTTAGGTTAGGGTGCTTGAAAGATGTTGTCAGAAGGAATAGGGATTATGTTTTGAAGTTATTAGTGTGCTTTTCTCTTTTGCCTTTCAGAGCATATGAATTTAGTCTACTCAAGTTTGGAGGAGGGGATGAAGATTCTTTCCAGAAGGTATGCAAAGAGAAAGAAAAAGTAACACTCAGCTTCTGACATTCAAAAGTAGAGTTTGTAGCAAAATGAGAGCCCTGTAATCCAAGCTCTTACCTTGAGAAAATAGCCTCTACGTTCCATTACCTTCCTCTTTAGAAGATCAAGGACTGGGTTTGGTAGACTAAACCTTGGGTTTTATGTATGACAGGTCTAGACAGAGGGAGAAAGGGGGAATGTGGAAGGACAGAAGCAGCAGAACAAGACCAGAGGCCTGGGAGGAGCAACTGTGGTGGAAAAGTAATGATTAGCCCCACAGGCATGGGAAGACCCTATCCCCTGCCACGGTTCCAGAAGTATGAGAGGGAGAGCCTGGGTAGCCTGATTTTGGTCTGACAGAGGGAGGCCCACAATGGACTTTTTAAGCTGTGCTAGGTCCCCGTGTAGCTTGGACCCTACCCAGATGCAGCAGCAAGTCTGTGCCAGCTTGCCAGGGTGATCACCGTGGTGGGGTGACTCAGGGGTACAGGCTGCAGGGTGGACCCCTGGGACCAGGGCTGATAGGAATTCATGGCCAGAAGTCAGAAGCACCTCCTGGAAGAGCAAAGAAGAGGCTACGTCAGCCAGGGAGCACTGCCTCAGACTTGCGGATAGACTACAAACTCGCCGTCCACAGACTTCACATCAGAGGCTGGCAGCACACCCAGTCCAGGCCAAAAGTGGACCTTGTCCTGACATGGGCAGACACCGGACAGCTATACCCAAGGGTGGGTGCAAGGCCAGGAGTTCCCTTTCTCTCAACACCATGAGGATGCAGAAGCACAGTGCCCCTTTCTACCTCCACTATATATACCCTACAGGGATGATGGCCAAAACATTTAAAAATCTTACAGGCTCAGGCATTGACCAGTCTGAACGGAGTGCCCTGCTGTGTCCAGGATTAACATTTTCACTGATGGATTGTGGGGAGCTTAGGGAAAAGTCCCAGGGAGGGGGCAGTGGGAGGTGCTTAGGGAACTCAAGGCAGCACCTGTTTACCAGCTGCTCCAGGCATATCTCAGTATTTTATCAACAAGGTCAGCCATAATGAAGGGTACAGGTGAATACTGGCCAGACACCATCATCTTTATTGGTGGAGCAGGAGATGGGGGAGGCCATCTGAGAAACTGAGCATGTTCTCAAAGAGGATATTGGAATTATTGGATTGCACCATGATTTAAACCGGTTTCAACCCTTACTAACCAGTGGAGGGCCAGATTGATTATGGGTAAGCTAGAGAAATTACATTTGTTGATACATCCAAGTTGCAGTGTGAGCTGAATTTACCATCTGTCTGCTTTCCTTTGTGTTGGCTTCACTCTCAGGCAGCAGCTCCAAGTGTTAGCAATCCCAAAAGGGAAAGCACACCTTTTTCAATAGCGCCAGCAACAATCCCAAATCAGATTCCTATTGGCTCAGCTTTACTCATGTCCCTGCTTCTGAGTCAATTCCTGATTGGCCAAGCCTAGGTCACATGACTATTCCTAACCTCTGGAACTGAGAGTGGGGTGGAGCATGGCTCCCCCCAGAAACAATCTGGATGCTGTTAGCAGAAATGCCGTACTGGTTGTTATGCAGGCAGGCACAACAGAGGAACACCACGCTGCCTTCTGGGGTTTAACTTTCTAAAACTCTCAGGGACGAATGGAGTGTTTCCACAACATGAAGTGAACTGGCACCTGTACACTTATCCATAAATTGTGATCGGCATAGATAACTAATGTTGAAAATCATAGGACTTCCCTGGAGGTGCAATGGTTAAGAATCTGCCTGCCAAGGCAGGGGACACAGGTTCGATCCCTGGTCCAGGAAGATCCTACATGCCACGGAGCAACTGAGCCCATGCGCCACGACTACTGAGCCTGTGCTCTAGAGCCCGTGAGCCACAACTACTGAGCCCGCGAGCCACTACCGAAACCCATGTGCTCTAGGGCCCACGTGCCGCAACTATTGAGCCCGCGTGCTGCAACTACTGAAGCCCACGAGCCTAGAGCCCATGCTCCACAACACGAGAAGCCACCACAGTGAGAAGCCCACACACCGCAACGAAGAGTAGCCCCCGCTTGCTGCAGCTAGAGAAAGCCTGCATGCAGCAACGAAGACCCAATGCAGCCAAAAATAAAGAAGAAAATCATAAAGCAGAATTTTTCTCTTCTTAAATTTTCTTACCACACTGACTAAATTAATTTCTGATCGTTGAATTTGAGGAATATAATCAATGAAATGTCCAGTCTGGTTTAAAACTTAGTACTATTTAGTATCCATAAATAGTTCCATTTAGAAATTGTTTGGTCTCTCCTCTTTTGGATGTGACAACAACTGTCTTACTTTTTCTCTGTGTATTATTTCCTCTTTTGAAAGTAAATCACCCTCTGCTAAATCCAAGAGAAACTGGATAATTAGTTGTTGCCTGTTTTTTGTTTCTTTAAAAAAAAGCTTTTTGTAATAAATACGAAGTTTAATTATTCCAAGAGAGATAGTAAAGACAACATCAGCTTTTCCTCACAGACTTTCATTTTCAGTATCATAAAACACTCCACATTATTTTTTTTTAAAAATCAGCCCTCAGTAAAAGGAGATATTTAAGGTCTAGGGAGAGAAAACATAACCATCAGTTTTACTCTAAAATTTATGCTGTGTCTTTTTTGAAAGAAGGGATGTCTTAAAATTTACGGTATATAAAACTTAATCTCAGAATTGAAAAACTCTCTGGAAAAATAGAATCATTAATCACAATAAAGGAGAAATAAACTCATCCTGCCCTGGCATTTTGAGTCACATAATTAAGTCAGAAGGGGCTGCCTTTCTCCCGAGGAATCCAGGCATTCATCACGTATCTATCACACGCTTCATAGCTTCTCTGCACCGTGCCGGGCACTGGGGTGTAAAGGTGGGTAAGACAGCTCGCGTCTGGGAAGGAGAGCCGGCGCGGCGCGGTCGGGGTGTGACAGGCCTAGGGCTTGCGGGAGCAGCAGGAACAGTCCCTTTCTCAGCGGGGTGGATGGCTGAGTCCAGCCAGGTTAAGAAGCTGCCGGAAGGCTTTGCCTTTCCCACACCCAGTGCAGTGCTGGGAAGCCCTTGTAGACGTTTTATTGCCCCGGCTAAGATGGAGGAGGTGTGGAAATCCTCTTTGGCAGCCCTGAGGCAGCTGGCCTCTGTGACAGCTGAGAAACGAGAGCTCCTGGTCTTCCCAGCGCCTCGGTGTGTGCGCTCGGGGGCTGCCTGCCAAGGCCGCGGGCATTCCACTCATCGGTTCCACAGAGAGTTATTGAGCACCCACCGTGGGCCAGGTGCTCAAGCAAAGCAGCCTTAGGTCTCAGGGAGCTCACTTCTCTACTTGGGGAGGGGGCCGCATAGGATATCAGAACGGTGATGAGGGCTATGGAGAAAAAGAAAGAATGGGAAGACCAGGAATGTGAGGTGGGGGGTATGTGGTGTAAAATAGGGTCTTTAAGAAGTCCAGCTGCAGACTCAGTCCCCCCTACCCTCATCCCCGCATGAACTGAGCACCCAAGAACCGTGGCTGCTGGTACATTAGGAGCCCACCAAAGAAAGTGACAAGTCGCCTGACCCCAGGAAGTGGCCGGCTCAGGAGGCCAGGCTGGTGTGCATCCCCCCCCCTCCCCAAAGAGTTTCCTCATCTGATGAGTGGAGCTGGTACAGCCCAAGTCTAGGGCAGTCGAGAGAGTTCAAGCTTAGGGAGGAAATGGGGGTCAGGAGAAGGTTTGCTTAGATGGGAGGCAGGTCCCCTGGCAGCATCTTGGGAAAAAGGGGCATCTAGCTCCCCAAGAAGAGCTTTGGCAAGGCCACGATAGCAAGTCAAGGTCCTGGGCCAAGGGGGCTGGGGCCAGGACTGGGTGTGGATCCCTGCTGGGAACTGGAGTGTCAGTGAGGAAGGGGGGCAGACGCCAGGTCATTGGAATGGGCTGGGAGGGACAGCTGTGTTAGTGTGAGCGCATGGGGGCGCAGGCCACACCCCTTCAGGCACCAGGCTACACTGGGGACAGAATGAGGAGAACTCAGGGTCAGGACCTTTCTGCTGGAGCAGAGGGTTGGTGTAGGGTGGCCAAGTTGTAGGGGCTTCGGGAACCGAGCCAAGGGGTTTGCGTTTTTCTCAAATCTGCTAACCCTGGCTAAGGTTGACCTGCTTGTTCTCTCATCTGTATAAGCACCACGGTACTTTTAACCACGAGCCAAATAACATGGAGATAAATTATGAGTCTAATGGGAGGGAGCTAAGGAGGGTGAAATGGCAAGGAATCCCCAGCTTTTTATGTTGAAAGCATAAATCCAAATAGAAACCAAGCAGAAAGAGACTGAAGTCTCTGGGGAGGAGAAAAGTACGTACAGTAAACAGTGACCGGCACAGCGTGCCCTGCTGTAGGGACGCCAGGGTCAGAACAGCATGTCACGTTGCCACTTTGATCATGGGATTTGGATCAGAGAGAACATGGGATTTGGACTTTGCTCTGGGTTTGGCTGTCTGCCGCCTGTTGGCTGCGTGACCTTGGGTAAGTTCCTTTCCCCTCTGAGCCTTCCTTTCTTCATTGGTGTAGTTGGAGCCTGCACTGGGATTCAGTCCCATCTGCTGAGCTAGTGGGGAAACCCCAGGGGTCGGAGTGACTGCCAGAAGCCCAGCATGGTGAGCTCACCAAGGGGCAAAGCATCCAGGTCCAAGAAGGGAGTAGGTCTGAGTACACTGTGCTAACAGCGGCTAATCTATTCTGGGCCCTACCCCAAGTCTGATTCCTGGGCAAAGCTGTCTCTAAAAGCTAACAGATTGTTTGCAGAGGTACAAGCTCACTGTAATGGGGACCCCAGAAACGAGCATAACAGGGAGAAAGGCATCTTCTCCACGGTGCAGTCTTGCCTGGGCGAAGAGGCAGAGCAGGGAAAGGGGTGGGACCTGGCACCCAGCCATTGATTTGTTGGTGAGAACGGGTAAGACATCTTACCCCAGGGGCTCCCCAAATGTATAGGAGGGAAGGCGCTTTGCTGGGATTAAGTTCTGCGTAAGAGATGGTGGTAACAAACTAATATCTGGATTATTAGTCTTGATGTGGCTTCATTTGCCACACACGTGGTGAGGGAATCTTGGTTAATACCTATCCCTTGGAGATTGCACAAGCTGTCCCCAGGCCTGAGCCTGGACACGGCGAACGCCCAGCAAATGTCAGATTCTCTGCAGAAACCACCTAGGAACCCTTGGGCCCCTTGGAGGACTGTTTGGGATGACCCCTGGTGTGTTGGAGTGTTGCACAGCATTCCCATGGCAAAGATTTGTAATCAAAACGTAACCTAACGTATATTTTTGAGCACCTGCTATGTGCCAGTGAGGTATACATGCTAAGAGGGATTTGAATTCTTTTTTTTCTCAGCACTTTACAAAATACTTTGACATGCATTTTATTCACATTGGTCTTTATAACAACCTAATGATGTAGGATCCCCATTTACAGATGGGAAGACTGAGTTTCAAAGAGGCTAAGTAATTTATCCATAATAACCCAACTAATAAGGAGTGTAGCGGGGCTCAAAGCCATCCTTTCTTTGGTGGGAAGCTGAGACCAAAGAGATGAAAGAATGAGGGGAAAACCCAGCAAATAATAAAACCTGAGGTTCTGATGGGAAGAGCTGGAGAAGTCAGCGGGGACTGGAGCTGGACCTGACCAGGGGTGGATGGCGGGGGATGGTGTGTAGGATGGAGGCCGCGTGTGGGCATGGCTGGGCTCCCGGGGACCTTGCCTGTGCCCCTGGAGCTGCTCCCGACTTATCACACTTCACAGAGAATTTTTAAGGAAGCTTTCAAGAGGAAACTGCTGCTACTCACCCCTGCCAAGTCTCTTTGCTCCTATCTTTCTGTCTGAGCGTACAAACCACCTCTCCTGACTTCAGCGACTGCTGGTCTTGGGCTCTGTATGCTGATAATTTCTAATTTTTCCTGGAGGATTATTTATGACATTCTAAAAGCAAAACCACATACTGAAATGTGCCAATATTAGAACATTAGTGAGCCAGAAGTGATGCTCATTTCAAATAGCAGGGGGAAAGGGAGAGACGTGAAAAGGAGTGCGCCTCTATGGGTCAGACTCTGTGCTGGCAACTGTCACATTCGTCATCTCTTTTAATATTCACTACTATGCAGTGTGGAAGATCGTATCAATTCCACTTTGGCAGTCGAGGAAACATTCAGAGAAGTGCTGTTAATTTGGCCAAAGTCACACAGCTAATAAGTGGTGAACCTATGATTTGAATCCAGGTCTGACTTCCAATAAACCACAATTTACAGCCTGTGGAATTCAGGTGGAATCAAGAGAGGACGAATAAACACAGTTTAATGGACAGTAAAACTCTTGACCCTGCTTTTTATTAATTCAAGTTTACAAACAATGCAGTTTCAAAATTACCAGCTTCCAGAGAGTTCTTAAATCAGTGAAGTACTCAGAATTCATGAAATCCCAACAATTAGAGCTTGACACTGCCTGAGATGCCACTAGAAGACCCGACACGGAGGTGACTGATTCTACCTATGAACTTTCAATTTTAAGAGTGCCCTGTCGAAAACGGGGCCGCTGTAGCACTGGGTAGAGGATGTGGTAGAGATTCTCAGATAAACCTGATTTCTTCAAACGCTGTTTAGGACAAGTGCCAAAGTTTGACACATCCTAATCACTTTACTTTCTTTGGCAGCTCCAACCTTGACGAGAGAGTAGGAAATACGTCTCCGCTTTGACAGGAACAATGTGTGACGTGAAAGACCTCAGATGCTGTGCAGGTTTGTGACGGTTCTTCAGAAGAAAGCACCTCCTGCCTGTTCTGTTCAATGCCAGTCCAGGTGAGTCACTGCCAGCCAAGCAAGTATTTTAAGACATGAGGAATCTAAGCCAGAACCAGCAAAGAAAGGTGAAGGATGGATTATCGCCATTCGCTTTGATGGTTGTCACGGTGCTGGGAAAACCTTTTCCGGTTAGGGTCCGGCTCACCGCTGCTTTGCTGGTGGCCACCCAGACACGGGTGTGGGACAGGGTGTGTGCACACACACCTGCAGCAGACACCCACTCTAGAGGCTCACGTTGGTTCGGTCGTGGTTAATCGGCTGTGCTCGTGCAAATGGTAAATCCGCGCCCGACATCAGTTTACGGGGAGCCGGCATGACTCCACCTCCCGCGACATCACTGGATGTTTTGGAGCAGAGTAAGCGGATGCAGGAACCACCTCACTCTCTGCTCCCTGCTTCAGCATGTGGCTCTGGAAGATGCCCCATCGCTGTCTCTTAAATACGATCCAAGGCTCAGGTCTTCTGCTAATCTGAGGGGCAAGGGAGAGCTTCCAGGTCTCCAGGAGCTGGGGAGAGGGGCAGGGGTGCTGCGCACGGGAAATGACTGGAGCCCGAGGTCAGGCTGCACCCTGGCACTGCCTGGGAGGACGGCCTCCCCTGCTGGCACCTACACTGCAAAGCTCTGCCTGTCTGCGCTGAAGGGGACCCCGAGGCTCTGAGTGGGACAGGAGGCTCTATGTTGCCCTGTAGGGTGACCCACACTATAGGAGCCATCAGGATGCGCTGTGCTCTCCCCTCCAACTTCCCATAGGGCCGCCCCTCTCTCCAGCTCCTCTTTCACCCACTTTTGGGGTGGGGTGTCAGAGGTCGGGGAGGAGACTTCCGGGGGGATGGGGATGGGGTGGGAGCTACCATGCTACCTGACTTTTCCTGAATCTCTTTAATTAAACTAAGCCTTTATATAAATGTAAAAAACAAGCAAGCTCCATACCTGGGGCCTGCAATCCCCTCCCCCAGATTCTGATTCACAGGCTGGGGGGCCAACCTTATTTTTATTAAGGGCGCAAACGATTGGACTCTAGGTGATCCTGGACCACACTTTGGAAAACACTGAGGCAGGAATGAGCCAGCATGTGTATGGGGTACAGCTAGTGTGAGAGGTGATTCATCTAGTGTCTTAAAATAGTGGCAGGGGCTGAATTGTGATCCACAGCCCCAAATTCATATATTGAAGTCCTAACCCCTGGGACCTCAGAATGTGACTGTATTTGGAGACAGACTTTAAAGAGGTAAGTAAGTTAAAATAAGGTCTTTAAATGAGCCCTAATCCAACATGACTGGTGTCCTTATAAGAAAAGGAGATTAGGACACAGGCACGCACAGAGGGAAGACCATGTGAGGACACAGGGAGAAGGCAGTCATCTGTAAGCTAGAGAAGGGCCTCAGAAAAAATACCTGCAGACACCTTGATCTCAGACTTCCAGCCTCCAGAACTGTGGGGAAATAAATCTCTGTTGTTTAAGCCACCCTGTCTGTGGTACTTTATTATGGCAACCCTGCCAAACTAATACAAACAGGAGACCTGGTTTCACTGAATAATCCTCTCAGAAGGTAGAGAGTGCTTCAGCTTACTGTATAAACAAGGCTAGTTTTAAGGACCAAAGGACATGAGTCCCAGCCCTGGTGTGTCAGAGGTGGCTCAGGCTACACAGAAAGCACAGCTTCCAGTGTCAGACATGCCTGCACTCAGTGGCCAGAACCTTCTCTCCTGGTTACCACCTGAGTGATTTAAACAAGACAGTCATTATTTTTTTTATTATTTTATTTAAAATATATGCACATAGTACTTACTATGTGCCAGGTAATGTTCTAAGCACTGTGCAAATATTAACTCATTTAGTCCTCATTACAACCCTGTGATAGATAGATAGATAGATAGATAGATAGATAGATAGATAGATAGATAGGTTCACGATCACTTAATTCAAAATATTCAAGGCTTCTTTCTCTAGTTGCTTTAGGTGTAGGGTTAGATTGTTTATTTGAGATTTTTCTTGAGGTGAGACTGAATTGCTATAAACTTTCCTCTTAGAACTGATTTTGCTGCATCCCATAGGTTTTGGGTCATCGTGTTTTCATTGTAATTTGTTTCTATGTATTTTTTAATTTCCTCTTTGATTTCTTCAGTGAACAGGAACAGTACGAAGAAGAACAAAGAAAACCCAAAGTCAGTAGAAGGAAAGAAATCATAAAGAACAGAGCAGAAATAAATGAAATAGAAGTGAAGAAAACAATAGCAAAGATCAATAAAACTAAAAGTTCGTTCTTTGAGAAGATAAACAAAACTGATAAAGCCTTAGCCAGACTCATCAAGAAAAAAAGGGAGAGGATGCAAATCAATAAAATGAGAAATGAAAAAGGAGAAATGACAACTGACATCACAGAAATACAAAGGATTATAAGAGACTACTACAAACAACTATATGCCAATAAAATGGACAACCATGAAGAAATGGACAAATTCTTGGAAAGGTACAATTTTCCAAGACCGAACCAGAAAGAATTAGAAAATATAAACAGACCTATCACAAGTAATGAAATTGAAACTGTAATTAAAAATCTTCCAACAAACAAGGGTCCAGGACCAGATGGCTTCACAGGTGAATTCTATCAAACATTTAGAGAAGAGCTAGCACCAATCCTTCTCAAACTCTTCCAAAAAATTGCAGAGGGAGGAACACTCCCAAATTCATTCTATGAAGCCACCATCACCCTGATACCAAAACCAGACAAAGATATCACCAAAAAAAGAAAATTATAGACCAATATCACTGATGAACATAGATGCAAAAATCCTGAAAAAATACTAGCAAACAGAATCCAACAGCACATTAAAAGGATCATACACCATGATCAAGTGGGATTTATCCCAGGGATGCAAGGATTCTTCAATATACACAAATCAATCAATATGATACACCATATTAACAAATTTAGGAATAAAAAACATATGATCATCTCAATAGATGCAGAAAAAGCTTTTGACAAAATTAAACACCCTGTTATTATAAAAACTCTCCAGAAAGTGGGCATAGTGGGAAGCTACCTCAACATAATAAAGGCCTTATATGACAAACCCACAGCAAACATCATACTCAATGGTGAAAAACTGAAAGCATTTCCACTAAGATCAGGAACAAGACAAGGATGTCCACTCTCGCCACTTTTATTCAACATAGTTTTGGAAGTCCTAGCCACGGCAATCAGAGAAGAAAAAGAAATAAAAGGAATCCAAATTGGAAAAGAAGAAGTAAAACTGTCACTGTTTGCAGATGACATGATACTATACATAGAAAATCCTAAGATGCCACCAGAAAGCTACTAGAACTAATCAGTGAATTTGGTAAGGTTACAGGGTACAAAATTATTGCACAGAAATCTCTTGCATTCCTATACACTAACAAGGAAATATCAGAAAGAGAAATTAAGGAAAAAATCCCATTTACCATTGCAACAAAAAGAATAAAATACCTAGGAATAAACCTACCTAAGGAGGCGAAAGACCTGTACTCAGAAAACTATAAAACACTGATGACAGAAATCAAAGATGACATAAACAGATGGAGAGATATACCATGTTCTTGGACTGGAAGAATCAATATTGTGCAAATGACTATACTACCCAAAACAATCTACAGATTCAATGCAATCCCTATCAAACTACCAATGGCATTCTGTGGTGGCCCCCAAGCTGTAAGCTTATTCAGCTTTCTGCTTTCCGGAGAACTGCTTGTCTCTTTCTTGGTATGCACTCCTGACACTGCGGTATTGAGCGTAAAAAAGGAAAATGGCTTGCAGCCAGTTTCGTTCCAGGTGCCTGCTCTGAATCTAAGAGCCCCTGGTTGTTCCCCAGAAGAAGGACGTGCTGCCCTGAGGGGGAAGTCTGTATCTCCAAAGAATGGCCCATAAGGCATGCTGACGCATAGATAGTGGTGCATAGATAGTGGTGCATAGATAGTGGTGCATAGATAGTGGCGCATAGATAGTGGCGACAGAATTATGTGGAAATACAAGGTTTACTGATTTGTTGTTTAGTATTCGTTCCGTACTAAACCTATATATACATTCATGCTCTTTGAATAAACTTGCCTTGCAACCATCAGTTGTCTTGGCCCTTCTGACCCCATACTGGTGCTTTTCAGTTCCTTACCCCTCACCGCCAGGAACTTCTAGCTTTCTGCAGCCGGTCTGCGGCAGCATTCTTCACAGAATTAGAACAAAAAAATTTTACAATTTGTATGGAAACACAAAAGACCCTGAATAGCCAAAGCAATCTTTTTTTTTTTAAATAAATTTATGTATTTATTATTATTTTTTTTTTTTGGCCACATTGGGTCTTTGTTGCTGTGTGTGGGCTTTCTCTAGTTGCGGCGAGTGGGGGCTACTCTTCGTTGTGGTGTGTGGGCTTCTCATTGCGGTGGCTTCTCTGTTGCAGAGCACGGGCTCTAGGCATGCAGACTTCAGTAGTTGTGGCACTTGGGCTCAGTAGTTGTGGCTCGTGGGCTCTAGAGCGCAGGCTCAGTAGTGGTTGCACACAGGTTTAGTTGCTCCATGGCATGTGGGATCTTCCCAGACCAGGGCTCGAACCCATGTCCCCTGCATTGGTAGGCAGATTCTTATCCACTGCACCACCAGGGAAGCCCAAGCCAAAGCAATCTTGAGAAAGAAAAATGGTGCTGGAGGAATCAGACGCCCCAGCTTCAAACTATACTACAAAGCTACAGTAATCAAGACAGTATGGTACTGGCACAAAAACAGAAATATAGATCAATGGTACAGGATAGAAAAACCAGAGATAAACCCATGCACATATGGTCACCTAATTTACAACAAAGGAGGAAAGAACATACAATGGAGAAAAGACAGCCTCTTCAATAGGTGGTGCTGGGAAAACTGGACAGCTACATGTAAAAGAATGAAATTAGAACACTACCTAACACCATACACAAAAATAAACTCCAAATGGATTAAAGACTGAAACGTAAGACAAGATACTATAAAACTCTTAGAGGAAAATGTAGGCAGACATAATATAGACATGACATAAACCACAGCAAGATCTTTTTTGACCCACCTCCTAGAGTAATAAAAATAAAAACAAAAATAAACAAATGGGACCTAATTAAAGTTAAAAGCTTTTGCATAGCACAGGAAACCATAAACAAGACGAAAAGACAACCTTCAGAATGGGAAAAAATATTTGCAAATGAAACAACAGCCAAAGGATTAATCTCCAAAATATACAAACAGCTCATGGAGCTCAATATCAAAAAAAACAAACAACCCAATCCAAAAATGGGCAGATGACCTAAATAAACATTTCACCAAAGAAGACATACAGATGGCCAAGAGGCACATGAAAAGATGCTCAACATCACTAATTATTAGAGAAATGCAAATCAAAACTACCATGAGGTATCACCTCACACCAGTCAGAATGTCCATTATCAAAAAATCTAGAAACAATAAATGCTGGAAAGGGTGTGGTGAAAAAGGAACCCTCCTGCACTGTTGGTAGGAATATAAATTGATACAACCACTATGGAGAACAGTATGGAGGTTCCTTAAAAAACTAGAAATAGAACTACCATATGACCCAGAAATCCCACTACTGGGCATATACCCTGAGAAAACCATAATTCAAAAAGAGACATGTGCCACAGTGTTCATTTTAGCACTATTTACAATAGCCAGGACATGGAAGCAACCTAAACGTCCATTGACAGAGGAATGGATAAAGAAGATGTGGCACATATATACAGTGGAATATTACTCAGCCATAAAAAGGAACGAAACTGAGTTATTTGTAGTGAGGTGGATGGGCCTAGAGTCTGTCATACAGAGTGAAGTGAGTCAGAAAGAGAAAAACAAATATGTATGTTATTTTTGTATACTATGTATGTATAGTATGATCTTATGTATGTTAACGTATATATACGGAATCTAAAAAAAAAAAAAAAGTGGTACTGATGAACCTAGTGGCAGGGCAGGAATAAAGACATAGACATAGAGAATGGAGTTGAGGGCACGGTGGGGAGGAGGAAGCTGGGATGAAGTGAGAGTAGCATCGACATATATACACCACCAAATGCAAACTAGATAGCCAGTGGGAAGCAGCAGCATAGCACAGGGAGATCAGCTTGGTGTTTTGTGACGACCTAGAGGGGTGGGAGGGAGGCTCAAGAGGGAGAGGATATGGGGATATATGTATGCATATGGCTGATTCGCTTTGTTGTACAACAGAAACTAACACAGCATTGTGAAGCAATTATACTCCAATAAAGATGTATCCCCAAAAAAATATTCAAGGTGAGCAGTGTTTGGTGTGTCAGAACTTGGGGACTTGAGAAAACGAATGCGTTGCATGTACTGTAGGCTGCATAATATCCTGTAGCATCTGTGACAGCATCCTGTAATCAAACGTACTCATATTTCTGTAGTGAGATGTATATAGTGCATAAATAAAGTAGCCTCATGTAACTCAGGACAGGTTTCTCTAGCAAATGAGTTTATTTCAGATCAGGTTTTGCTGCCAAATGAGTTATGATTTTTGGCATTCGGAACTTTTAAGGTTTTGAAATTATATTCTCCCTGTTTCTTCAGATGAAGACACTGAGGCACAGGGAGGTGAAACAATGTCCCACATTCATTAACTCGCGTGAGGTGAGGCTGGGCCACCAACCCGGGCAGCCTGGCTCCAGACTCCAAGCTCTTCACAACCACCTGGCTGTGCCCCTCGGTGCTGCCCACTTCTCGAGCGGGGCCTGACCCATCCATAGAATACGGACCATGCCAACCTTGCAGCCTTGCTCTGAGGACCAGATACAATGTAAGTAGAGTTCTGTTATGGGTTGAATTGTGTCCCCCCGCCAAATTCATTTGTTGAAGCTTTAACCCCAGTACCTCTGAATATAACCTTATATGGAAATAGGGTCATTGCAGATACAGTTAGTTAAATGAAGATGAGGTCATTAGGGTGGGCCCTAATTCAATCTGACCTGTGTCCTTATTTAAAAAAAGAAATTTGGACACAGACAGGCATGTGCTCAGGGAGAACGCCAGGTGAATATGAAAGCAGAGGACAGGGTGATGCTTCCACAAGCCAAGGAATGCCCGAGATTGCCGGCAAAGCACCGGAAGCTAGGAGAGAGAGGCATGAAACGGCTTCTCTCAATCAGCGCTCAGAAGGAACCAATTCTGCCAACACCTTGATCTCAAACTTGTAGCCCCCAGAACCGTGAGACAAATTGCTGTTGTTCAAGTCCCGCCCCCCCAGTTTGTGGTACCTTGTTACAGCCACCCTAGCAAACTCGTACAAGTTCTTTACACAAGCACTGGGTTCCGAGTGGGAGGCCAATAAATGGTAGGTAACCAGGCTTACTATATTTTTAATATTTCTTTATTTATTTATGTATGTATTTATTTATTTTGGCTGCATTGGGTCTTAGTTGCGGCACGCGGGCTCTTTCGTTGCGGTGCGCGGGCTTCTCTCTAGTTGTGGAGGTTTTCTCTCTCTTTTCATGCGGGTTTTCCCTCTCTAGTTGTGGTACGTGGGCTCCAGGGCACATGGGCTCTCTACTTGTGGCATGCGGCCTTAGTTGCCCCGTGGCGTGTGGGATCTTAGTTCCCTGACCAGGGACTGAACTGGCATCCCCTGCATTGCAAGACTGATTCTTAACCACTGGACCACCAGGGAAGTCCCCACTCTTATTATTTTTATGATGGAGGCTTCAGATTCTTCACAGAAGAATAATCAGTCAGTTAGATGATGTCTAAGGCCTCTTCCACTTTCCAGGTCTAATTTTGCATGATTATCACACGAGGATAATTCAACTCCGCTTGTCACTTGCACCAATGGTCCAGGTCTTATAGCATTTCTTTGCTGTTTTAAAGATGGGAGAGGTGGTCTTAATAAGCAAAACAAAACAAAACAACGCAAGGAATTTCTTTTCCTGTGTTACGGGTTACATCCCTATACATTACAACTGAAACCCCTGAGCCCTAACTTGCCTTCTGATGTCCCTGCTTGTATCATCAACTCACTCAGCTGTGGGGTTTTTCTGAATCCCTTTTCCTTGTGTCTTTGGGGCTGCCGAGGTTAACCCACAGTGTGTGCTGGGCTACAAATTCTGCAGAGGAAAGCAGAAATCTAAGGTAGAGATTGTTTCCTGTCAGTTAAGAGTGTATCATTGGAATCCTATTTAGACCTGGAAAGTTTGGGTTCTTCAGGTGGAAATGTGTCCTCACACTGCCATGTCACTGAGCAGATAAAAGCTGCTTTAAGAGAGTCTAAAAGCTGTCGAACACTTTTTCTGTTCCTAGGACAAGGCACGGTTGGCCCCAATGTAGGGAAAGAGGTAAAATGCTAAACAGTTTTCCTTAGGCTGCAGTGACAGGTCCCCCATTGTCAAAGCTGCCACATGGTATGCGGGATCCTTAGTTTCCCCGACCAGGGATCGAACCTGTGCCTCCTGCAGTGAAAGCACGGAGTCTTAACCACTGGACCGCCAGGGAAGTCCCCCTCTGCCTTTTAGATTCTACACATCAAGTCAGAAAGTGATTTGCTGTAGGTGGGATGTGGCCCCCAAGCCCCCATCTGTGGAAATGGGACTTTAATGGCTGTGCATGTTCAGAGAAAGGACTTCAGGTTCCTTTGGCATCCCTTTGCACCTGTTCTCAAGGCTGCCTCTCCGACGCCCTGTCAGCCCCTGAGCCTTGGGCCAGCGGGCTGCTTCCCACTGGTTTCCTGGAAGCACTTCCTGACCAAGCAAGGGGCCTCTCTCACCTCCCTGCAGCCCAGGCCCCATCCCAGAGCCAGGGGTGGCTTTAACATCTGCTTAAGTCTTTCATCTTTGCTCCCTGTTCCTGGTTATCCTCCCAGGAATTTTAGGAGAAGCGTACCTTTTCTTATCATAGCTGCAGCCTGCTGGAGTTCTGTTGGGATACAAAAATGGTTGCAGAGTGGGAGGTTTTACTTTGAGGATCTCATGGTTGGTGATTCCATCCAACACCAAAATGGGAGCTTTAATTAAGCAAGAGTAAGTGCCTAATAGATGGAGCTTCTCCAAAGTGGAGACCACACCTTGTTCATTTTTGAATCCTTGGTGCCTGGCCCAGAGCTTGGCACATAGGAGATGCGCAGTAAAATTGTTTGTTGGATGAATGCACCTTTGTTTTCTTTCTTCTTCAGAAAGATGTCTGATGTGTGTTAAGTCTGAGAATCATGACCACAAACAAGGCTGGAGAATGCTTCTGCTTAGTAATAGCTCTCATGGGTCATGTCTAAGGAGAAGGTCCTGAGGCCAGAAGGCAGAGGTCCAGGTTTGGCTCAGCCATTATCCAAGAAACCCTGGGATCTTCGGCCTCCCTGGAACTCAGCGTCCTCCACTGCAGCATGGAGGTCATCCTATCTCCTTTGCCTGCCTCTCTGGATGGTTATGAGAACATGACACGAGAATGGATGTAACAATTTTCTGAGAATTTCAAAGACCATGCCGAAGGTATTACTTTTATATATTTTTTTGTTACAGATATTTGTAGAGTTGAGCTGCTCATAATTATTTTTTATCTCAATCTCTTTTCTTCTACAAGTTCATGCTTAGGAACCAAAGCCAGGTTTACCTCCTTCCCCAGCTAAAGGAATATCCATCCTGGTAGGCCAGGCACTGCCAAGTGCTGGCCTCCTTGGAGTTCAATCGCCTGTTTGGTCAGCAAACATTTCTGCATCACAGGTGGCGAGGGACAAGTTAAGTCGCAGAAGACTGGCTGACAAATAGTTGCCAAGGCCACCGAGAGCAGAAACAGTACGGTCTTCTCCCCAGCGGACCGTGCTCCTCTGCGCCTCCTTGAGCTGCGTCCAGAGAGCGCTTGGCGCCCATTCTGTCTAGAACGGGCCCAGGGAGGAGGTAAGTCGTTGGGAGCAGCCAGCCAGGGCGCAGGAGAGCCTGGGCAGGACCCTCGCCTCCTGACTTCCGAGAGCTGCCTCCGCCCCCTGCGCCTCTCCAGGGACTGACGGATGAGGCCGTGGTGGGTGGTGCTTGGCCTCCTGCTGTCTCCTGTTGCTAAAGCAACTGAGTGAGATGAAGCAGAAACAAGCCACGTGACCTTGCTGCCTCCACCCACGCGTCCAGACAGCCCCCATCTCAGCCAGAGAGTCACACTCAGGCCATTCGATCTGGGCTGAGCATGTTTCTGGGGTCAGGGACCCCTCCCCGAGGAGAAACGCCTGAGCTGGGTGGCAGCCGATATTCTCTGAACACTGTTCTTGAGCAGACAAGATGTTGAAGCCAGGGTGAGGTGGGGGGCAGAGGTTGAGGGATCAAAATGATTTGCGTGTGCGGCTGCCAGTATGTCACATAGCTGGAATTGTGCGAGGCCTGGGATCTAGCTGCCTGTTCTTGGTTTACTCAGGGAATCTATAGAACGAGAGGGCAGAGGGCATGGCCTTCTAACCCTCACCTTTGAAATCTGTGCTCTAGCTTTCCCGCTTGCCCCCACAATGGGCCCTCCCAAGCTTTCAGATAAGGGCATTTCTTTTTTTTTTTTTTAAATAAATTTATTTATTTATTTATTTATGGCTGTGTTGGGTCTTCGTTGCAGTGAGCAGGCTTTTCATCGCGGTGGCTTCTCTTGTTGCGGAGCACGGGCTCTAGGTGTTCAGGCTTCAGTAGTTGTGGCATGTGGGCTTTAGTAGTTGTGGCTCGGAGGCTCTGGAGTGCAGGCCCAGTAGTTGTGGTGCACGGGCTTAGTTGCTCTGCGGCATGTGGGATTTTCCCGGACCAGGGGTTGAACCTGTGTTCCCTACATTGGCAGGCAGATTCTTAACCACTGCGCCACCAGGGAAGTCCCAGGGGCGTTTCTTAAGGAGCCACATGATACCATGGGGATGAGGGCAAGGTCAGCTGGGAAAGAGGTAACTCCTTGCAGGCCACAGAGAAGGGAGCTAGTCAGAGGAGAGGAGAGGAGAGGTGCTGGGCAGGGTACCCCACAGACAACCACTGCAAGGTCTCCCTCCAGCCTCAAGGCCCAGCTTAACGATGACCTTCTTCTAAAGCCTTTTCAAATCCACCTGGGCTGGAAATACCACTTTCCTCCTCTCTACTTACCCAGTGTTTTCATCTGCATCTCCCTGTACACTTAGCACCTGTTTACCACGTACTCACCTTTTGAATAACTCTTGTTACACAAATACTAATATATGCTTATTGAAGGAAAAATTAGAAACACAGACACTCACAAAGAAGAGATTAAAAACCACTCAAATGTGCTACCTGGAGGTAACCACTGTTGGCATTTGGGGGTGTTAGCCCTATTTAGGTTCATGTCTCTTTCCTCTGCCTGCATTCAGCTCTTCAAAAGCCAAGTCCAAATCTCCCCTCCTCTCTGTGTACCCTCACAGCCACCACAATGCTTCCCTTCAACAGGGTCTCAGTTCATGTGTTTTAAATAAATGGATGGATAAACAAAGGAACAAACAGATGGATGAGTGGACAGAAGGTGGGGGGAAAAAAAGTTCTGCTACCCAAAAGTAGCCCCAGCGGAGGAACCAAGAAGAGAAGAGAAGGTGTCAGCCCTCAAAGTCACCTGCAGCCACCTCCCTCTCCCCTCCCCAACCTCTCTGCTCCCATCAGAGCAGAATCAATGCCAGGAAGTGAGCATGCACAGAGAGTGGGCCAGATCTGGACAATAATTATTAGCGGAAAGATAAAGATGAAGCCCGATCCCTGCCGTCTGACTTGGAAACGTCAACCATGGCTTAAGGGAAGAGAGGATTCATGGAAACGCCAAGTCAAGGTCGCCACATGTGTGCAATATTTTAGGCTCAGCAAGCAATCTGGCCAATTCAAAGCCGCTGGCAAATGGGTTCCAAGAAATCTGATTTCATCAGCAACGTGGACACGGGAGTACGTCCCCATGACTTGCCCCTCACTGGGTTGAAGATTATCAATGATTTATCTGGAGCAGAAACAGCAGGATTCCACATTACATCTTGGAAGGCAGCCGGAGCAAAGGCAGAGAATTAACAGACCTTTATTATTAATTCCAATACCACAACGCCCCATGGGTTCTGCAGCAAATCACGGGCTCTCTTAACAGGAGTTTCTCTGTGTTTAAGTGGAGCTGATTTTTTTGTTTGTTTGTTTTTTGGGGGGTTTTTTGTTTTTTGTTTTTTGTTTTTTAATGGCACTTGTCCTCATTCTTAACTATAAAGACAACCTCAAAGTCACAAATGTTCATTAATCATGCACAAGTCCAGAGCATGCTAGGTGCTACAGGAAAAGCAAAATAAGTCAAGACAGTCCCTATATTGCATTCACACAAACATCAAACCTTTACTGAGGCTGTTCTCTGTGCCAAACGCTGTGCAAGGCGTTGGGTTTTACAGCACACTGCAGTTATGATCCTGTTTTAAAAGTGGAGAGGGGCTTCGCTGGTGGTCCAGTGGTTAAGAATCCGCCTTCCGGGGCTTCCCTGGTGGTCCAGTGGTTAAGAATCCGCCCGTCTTCCGGGGCTTCCCTGGTGGTCCAGTGGTTAAGAATCCGTCCGTCTTCCGGGGCTTCCCTGGTGGCACAGTGGTTAAGAATCTGCCTTCCGGGGCTTCCCTGGTGGTCCGGTGGTTAAGAATCCACCTTCCGGGACTTCCCTGGTGGCGTAGTGGTTAAGAATCCGCCTGCCAATGCAGGGGACACCACGGGTTTGATCCCTGGTCCAGGAAGATCCCACATGCTGCAGAGCAACTAAGCCCGTGCGCCACAACTACTGAGCCTACGCTCTAGAGCCCGTGAGCCACAACTACTGAGCCCATGTGCCACAACTACTGAAGCCCGTGCGCCTAGAGCCTGTGCTCCACAACAAGGAGTAGCCCCTACTCACGGCAACTAGAGAAAGCCTGCGCACAGCAACGAAGACCCAATGCAGCCAAAAAAAAAAAAAAAAGAAAATAATTTAAAAAAAAAAAAAAGAAAAGAACTTAAAAAAAAAAAAAAAAGAATCCACCTTCCAATGCAGGGAACGTGGGTTCCATCCCTGGTTGGGGAACTAAGATCCCACGTGCCACGGGGCAACTAAGCCCACGCGTCACAACTACTGAGCCCGTGCGCTCTAGAGCCTGCACGCCACAACAAAGATCCCACATGCCACAACGAAGATCCCAAGTGCCACAACTAAGACCTGACATAGCCGAATAAATAAATTTTTAAAATAAATAAATTAAATAAGTAAATAAAAAATTAACAAAAAATAAAAGTGGAGAGATGAGCCTCGGGGAGGTTATACAACTTCCCCAAATTGCCCACAGGCACAGAGTTTGTAAGAGACTTGGGATTAGAATAAAGGGAAAGAATCTGGCAGTTTATTATTTTTATTATCATTTTAGCTCCATTTAAGTAACCTTAGAAATACTCAGCCAACATTTGTGTGAGCCTCCCTCTCACTAGCCCAGAACAAGCCCCACTTCATGCCAGGGGAGTGGGAAAGAGGTCTGCCCTCATTTACTCTCCCACTGCTATGTACAAAGCCAAATGTCAACTGGGCCCTGCTCTCTGCTTATTCACAGTGATCTGCTGATGCCTGCCCTCCACGTGGTGCCCAGAGATGGCCCTGGTGCAAGGGCTGGTCATGGGCCCAAAACCAACAGCGGTGAGCAGGAGGAGAGGAAGTTTTGCTCCCAACTTGAGTGTTTTTTCCCTCAACCTCAGAGCAGCATTCAGGTGCTGAGGGAAAGGAGCCTGAATTTTGGAGCCCTGCAGACTGGGGTTCAGACCCCAGCCCAACCTTTTGCAAGTTGTGTGAGCTTGGGCAAGCCTTTCAGCCTCTCTGTGGCTTCATTTTCTCCCCCACTAAATGGAGGCCATACCTACCCTGCAGAGAGGCTCAATGCGGTAACGTCAGTCCTCTGTTGCTCAATCAATAGTAGCCATTTAGTATCGTCCAAACTAAATTCCACCCAAGGAGCAGAGTCATGATTTTTTAAGCCATGAACTAACAAGTATTTATTAAAGATCTATTTTTTAAGTAGGAAGATCGAGAGAAACCTTGCCCACCCTCTCCAGGCGTGAGGGACCCAGGCAGGGAGTAAATAAAACCCATGGCAATGTGCAACTCTCCTGCAGCTCAAGCATCCGAGATACAGGAAGTGAGAGATAAAATTCTCCGGAGTGTCTCCAGCTTTGGAGATAAAGACCATGAGTGTGGGCAGATGGAGGCCCCTAGAAGACCCCTAAGGCTGCACCACAGGTCCCCCTCACAGGCTTTCTTTCCACGCCCTGTTCCTTTCTCCCCGTTCCCCGGAGTTTGCTTGTTTGCTTGTGCAGGTATTTTCCTTCCCGAGAGCCACCGAGGACCCCGAGTATCCTCAGGTTATCTGCCCCGGGCCAGCCGGCTCCTCGCCCGGCTCTGACCTCACCTCGGCGTCAGTCTTATCAGGTGCGGACAGAACCGTCTCCCCACTCCGGGAGCTCCAAGCCCAGGATTCTCCCCACACCCAGGCAGAGGAGGACCAGCCACCTCTGGCACTGAACATGGTGGCCACCTGCCAAACCGGCAGCGACCACAGGGGTCTGCGAGCACAGCCGTGAGGCCCAGAGTCGGGAGGAAGGGGGAGGTTTACGTAAGTGTTGACAAGGAACAGAGCAGATGCTGAGCTCCACCAAGCAGGAGAGAGGGAGGGGGGCGGGGTGGCAGAGAAAGACAGCGACTCCCGCCTCGGCTCCGCCGGGGGCAACACGCAGAGGGCAGCGGGTCAGGGTGGGGATTCAGTCTCCTCTGGGAACTTGTTTCCTCCCAGGCAGCAGGGAGATCCAGCTGAGCCCAGTCTGTTGAGAAGTGGGTCTTGGGGGACTGGAACAGGAAGCGAGGAGCCCGCTGGGGAGCAGGGAGGTGGGGAGGCCTTTGCTCACGGGTCCACGGCATGGACGCCACTGCTCTGTGTCAGCCCCTACTCCGCACAGCAAGGACACTTCACACCCAGGCCGCTCCGGTTTGTCTAGGTTTGTGGCTCGAACACTCCCTGGGGTTCATGGCCTGGGGGTGCCGTCGGGGCAGAATTCATTCTACACAGGCCCCCGTGTCCTGCTGCCCCAGACACTGGTTTGTTTGTACCAGGACTCTTGCCTTTGTTGGCCTTGTTAGTGTCTGTCAGTAAACGGGAACTCGTTTGAACTGTCCCCAGAACCACAGCTGTGCGCTCCCCGGAAGCTTCTCATGTCAGTGTTGTCACATTCTAGTGCTTGGAAGAGAGGCGGGGGCGGAGCGTCCCTCACCGGGGTGTCCTGGGGGGTAGAAGGCCAGGTGAGCTGGACAGACTCAAGAGGGCTCATTCCTGGCAGGTTTGCCCTTGTCAGCAGAAGAGGCAGGTGGGGACACTGTGGGGATATGCAGCTGCACAGCTGTGGCCCACAGAAAAGAGGCAGCCCGAGGAACAGAAAGCTTGTCCTTCCCTACAGCTTGGGTTCCGTGTGGTGCCCCACTGTGCTTGCACCCTGTGAGCACAGCTAGGAATTTGTCCTCCAGAAATACTCCCATGTGTGCCGATGATGGAGTTCATAGCAGAAGACTGGAAACAATCGAAATGCCATCAACAAAGGCCTGATTAAGAAATGTATGGTGTGCGTATACAATGGCACGCTGTAAAGAAAGCTCCTTGCGCACTGGTAGGAAATGATCTCCAAAATACAGTTACGTCCAACAAATATGACTAGGTTAGGAACTGTATGTTGTTTGTTTAAAAAAAGAGGGGAGTGGGGAAGGGAGAACATGTATTTACATGCTTGTTTATGCACGGACTGTCTTGGAAGGCTGCATGAGCTGCTAGTATTATATCCCCTGGGAAGGAAGGTTCCCCGGGCAGGTGGGAGAGCTGGGAAGGTAGCAGTTGACTTGTGCTATACACCAACCCAGGCCAAACTTAGTAGCTGAAAACCATCACCATTTTACCCAGCTCACATTTATGTGGGTCGGCTCAACTGGGGCTTCTGCACATGACAACAGAGTCCCTAGAAGCAAGAGAGCGAGCCCAGTGCGCAAACACTTTCAAGCCTTTACCTGCGTGATGTTTGCTAAAGTCCCCTTGGCCAAAGCAATTCACACAACCAAGCCCAAATTCAACGTAGTGAAATGGACTCCGTGTTTTTGTTTTTCGTTTCTGGGGGTTTTTTTGGCCACGCCTCTCGGGATCTCCCTGACCAGGGATTGAACCCAGGCCCTTGGCAGTGAAAGCACAGAATCCTAACCACTGGACCGCCAGGGAATTCCCAACTCCTTGTGTTACTGGGAGGAGCTACGAAATGCAGTGGACATTAATCCACAATACAGTGAGGCAGAGGCAAGGAGGGAGGGAGCGCCTTTCTCTTTGTAGCCTTTCGTACTTTTAAAATTTGAGTCATGCCAATACACCCTACTCAAAAAGGACTAAAAGTTTTAAAATTTAAATAGATTCCCTGAGATTAGCTTTGAAATAATCCAGTTGTTGAAGGAAACATGGGAGGGAGAGAAGAGGTGGAGATACAAGTGAGACGGGATCAGCCGTGAGTTGGTAACTGCGGAAGCTGGGTGATGAATGAGTGAGACTCATGGTGTTCTGCTACTCTGTGAATGTGGAAATTTCCTGCAACAGAAAAGTTTTTAAATAAAAGTAAAACAGGACTAATACCCCAAACTCAAGCTTATTAAAGCTTACTTCCATGGTGACAGCATTGGCTGCGTCATCCTCTCTTGCCTTCCCAGCCACCCTGGAGGCAGGGACTGTTTGCACCCTGACTGCGGCCTTCCTGAGGATGCTGGCTGCAGAGGTCCGCCGCAGAGTGGGCCCACGGGGCAGCCCCAAGCAGGGACGCTGGGCCTTGAGGAACTGTCTGACAGCAGGGAAGAAAGGAGCCTCAGGGAGCTGCCTCCACAGCGTGGGCAGGACTAGAGGCTGAAAAATCCAAGGGATGGGGTGGTATTGGTGGTGGCAGGGGAGGTGCAAAATACTTGGCTCTTTCTGAACCATGTACGGAGCTTCTGAGGGTGGGGAGCAAGAAGGGAGCCTTTCCAGGGATTCCAGACAAAAATTATAGAGCGTATGGGCACCTCCGAAGGAAAATAGCTCAGTGAGAAAGGTACGTTTCCTTGCCTCTTCTTCATCACTCAGGATGGCCACATGTGTGCGCTGGCAGTGTGCCCAGGGTGAACCTTGAGCCACCCACGTGGCCTGGGCCCAGCTCTGAGGGCCCCCAGCTTGGGGCAGCTCTGAGAATGCTAAGCGCCCCAGGCTTCCCTTCTGTGGGCAGACAGGGAGATCTTTCACCATCTCTACACAGTCCTGTGGAGGCCCTAGCTAACCCTGAGAACTTTCTCCTCTGTTCCAAATGTCTACTAAGAGGCAGTTACCAGAGGTTCTACCCTCTGAGGCCACGCTCACTCGCTTTCGTGCGCATGCCTGTGAGTGCCTGTGTGTGCATCTCCTGTGGCCACTACAGGACAGGGAAGTGAGGGCCATGACCGTGGCACTTTCTAGGCATCCAACTGTGTCCCCTACCCCAACTCCAGGCCAGGTTAGTCGACCCTCCCGCTCATCATGCCCTACACCTATCTTTATTGCTGGATTCCCGCATTGCTTAAACTTGTTCCTCACTAGTTAGAGACCTAGTATTAAAGAATTGCTGTTACATTTTGAAGTATGGTAATGGTGTTGTGGTTATGTTTTGTTTTGTCTTTTTATTGAAGTATAATGTATACACTGAAACAAATCATATGTGTCCGGCTGATGAATTTTTTTAAAGGGAAAATACCCAAATTGCCAGCCTGCAGATCAAGAAACAGACCACTGCAAGCATTATAGGATGTTCTTTAAAGAAGAAACATTGTTTTTTTAGTAATACATTCTTAAATATCTACAGATGAAATGATATGATGTCTTTGGTTTGCTTCAAAATAATCTGGAGTTGAGGAAAGGTACAGATTAAACAAGGTTGATAATTATTGAAGCTGAGTAATGTTTACATACAGGTTTTCCATCTCTCTCTCTCTCATACACACACACACACACATTTAAAATTTCCATGATAAAATTTTTAAAACAATCACTGTGGAGCCCTGGCTTCGCCTCAACCCAGTGACTCTGAGGAGGCATGAGGTAAAAGCTGAGCAGGTGGGGTGAAAAATGTCTCTTTGGTATATTACTTGGTAATCAAGAATCTGAGAGTCTAATGGATTTAATATGCAAATTATTATTTTTTAAATGGCTGTTCATGTGCCTGTCTCCTCTGTGTAACTGAGAGCTCCCTACACGTGCTTGGTTTTATTCATCTCTGTATCCCTGACCCTTAGCACAGTGCCTGGCACACAATAGGTGCTCATAAGCATTTGTTGAGCAAATGAAAGCTTGAAGTCATATCTTCCACAAGGCCTAACGCAGCCCCAAGATGGCACAGGTGCACAAAGTGCTTCATAACTTGAACTGAAATCAATACTACCAACCTCTTTTTCTTCTTTGTAGCTGCTTTCAAACAATAAATTGTTCAAATCCTAAACTGTCAGAATTGAGAGGGATTCAGAGACCACTGTGTACAAACTTCTCATATGATAGATGAGGAAACCAAAGTGCAAAGACGAAAGTGACCTTTTCAAGGTCACACAGCTTGTAGGGACAGAGCCTGAATTGGAACTCAGGCTCCTGGAGCCCAGGCTGGCCTCTTTTTGTTCCACCATCCAGCTCCACAGCTGTGAATTCAACACGTACCCACAATTCTATTTTCACAAGTAAAGAAAGAGAACTTCAAAGAAGTAAATATAATTTTCTCACGGTCTTGGGTTATTGTGACTCCATAGCTTTCTCCAGAACAGTGTTCTCCACATTGCATTTTGTCTCTTACTTCAAGAAAACTTAAAATTCAAAAACCTTAATTTTCAAAACAAACAGAGCGGTGATTATTCTCATTAGAAACGGCTTTGGTGCACATTTCTTTTAAAGAGGTGAACTCTCTCAAGTGTCTTTGAAACATGAGTCAGTTTTTAACAATTCCATCTGCATCCAGCTTGTTAGGAATGAAGCAACTGAATAAAATCAGGCACAGCCCAAGCCACAGCCTCACAGTCCTGTCATGTCAAGTGTCACGAGGGCACTTTCAACATACCCAAGCCAAAAAATAAACAAATCAATCAGAGATAACACACCAAGAGTGGAAATAAATGGAAAACACACACACACACGGAAAAAACTCAAGCACTTCATAACATATCTTTTTAAAAACATATGTTGATTTAAAGAAGTTTTTAAATTAAAATATTAGGATAATTTTGCCTTATAGTTTAATTTTGTTGGCACTAAAAGCAGCATAACTCAAAAAAAAAAAAAAAGCAGCATAACTCTAGTGATCTTTTGTGTCACTCACGTATTCATGTTCTGGGCTTTTCCGTGCAAAAGTATTTTGCAGCTTTGCCCAGTACTTCTTTCAAGAATCTTGTGACACTTCCATCCCCCGACCCAACAGGGGCGGCCAGATGTCTTTGCTGTTAAGAGGATTACTGAGACGTTCTCCTTTATATAATCCAGAAGACTCTGGGAATAACAGGAAAGAGCAAATAAGAGATGTCAAGGAGAGAGGTTATAAGCAAGGGCTGCTCTTCAAAGACGCTCTCTAAGCAAGGAGAGGTCAAAGAATGTTTTAACGGACACTGATAAAGCAGGGGCTCGGGAAGCTGGGTACCGGGCGCCAGTTTCCTAGGCAAACAGAGGGGTTGGCTTACATCCTCCATTAAGGGTTAAGCTTTAAGCCCAAGAGCTTTGGGTGAGTCAGGGCCAGAGCCCGGTGAAGAAAGGAGACACCTTATCTCCAATCAGCCCGGCCTCAAAATAGCTCTCTCTTCCTTCGGGCAGAGACCCGTCATCCCTGCACAGCACAGCACAGCACAGCAGTGTGGAGGTGCCCCAGCCCACTGAGTCAGAAAGTCAATGAGTGTGCTTTATTCATCTCTTGCACAAGTTAGAGCTCTCTGGGTGAAGCATTGCAAAATTTAGCAACCTTCAAGATGGCTTGCCTAGAATCAGGATGTTCCAGTCAGGAAGGACCTTACAATTTACCTGGATCAACCGGTCATTTTACAGATGGATAAACTGAGACCCAGGGAGATGAAATGATTTGCACAAGAAAACACAGGGAGTCCATGGCTGAGCCAAAGGCAAAAACCTGGAACTAGAGCAGACGTTCTCTTTCCCTGGCAATGCTGTTGTGCTCATCTGAAAAATGAATGAAACACTCATGCCCCCCGGTCAATTTTCCTTCCGTTGTTAAGGAAATCATTTCCAGTGCTCCGAGAGCTTCCAAGTCAACACTCTCACAGGCAGCTGTTGTTAAACTCTTCCATCGTGAGTTTCTCAAACTTCCTCTTCTATCTTCATTACCCAGGCAGCTTTACTTTTGAGGTTCTATATATGGGATGCCACGGTTGTTTTTCCCCCACCCAGGCTTCTGGAAGAGAATGTTACAAATGGGTGATTGAAGGACTCGGGGAGTTGCCTAGAATGGGGTCAGACAAAAATGCCCACCAGCCTCATCAGCGGCTCACCCCTGCCGAGGGTTATGACTCACAGCTCAGGACGTGCCCTCCCAGGGGCCATCTGTGAGATGGCACAGCTGAAACATTCCTGCTGCCACACTTCCTACACGGCCATTTGCATACTGTGCCCTTTTGTGCAGCCGCTACACAGTATGGGCTCTGTCGAGAGCTGTAGGAGGCACACAAGTTCTAAGCAGGAAAGGGGCCAAGCCTGGGGCTTGCAGAGGCTGCTGGAAACTGCGCAAAGTAATGGGATGTAGAATGTGGACGAAGGGCTGGAGTGTGCAGTTAGGAAATGCCTGGCTCCATCGAGCTTTACGCAGTTTTGTTTCAGGTTATCACCATCCAGGACTTTGTGTCTGAGACCAAAGAGAAATAAAGCACTAAGAGGCAGAAACTGAATTTCAGCTCCCTTCCATTTCTCCGTGTTTGTCATCTCTTACACGTTCCCAGTTATTTCCTGCATGAGTCACTTGGCTGGACTTATCACAGCTCTTAGGTGGAAAGTGGCCCCTAGCTGTTCCTTATATGTGGGATTTATTTTCTTCCAGATAGGTTCCAAGCTACTCCCCATAAGGCCCAAGGCTTTGTAATTCCCCTAGGACCTCCCACTATAGTGCTGGGCACACAGCAGGTGCTTAATAAATATTTAATAACTATGTCCTACTGGGTCAGCATCGCAGTTCTACATGCACTTTGTCCTAAAGCCAGATCATGCCATGAAGGCCTTCATTTTACTCATGAGAAGGCAAAGGGCAAAGAAAAATGGTCATCCAAGGTTTACACACAGTCAGTGGCAGAGCCAGGCCTCAATCCCAGGTCTTTTGAAATTAAATCCAGTCCTATCTATCTGTCTATCATTTATCATAGGATGGAGACAAAAAAATATTATGCTAAAGACCTTTAGGCTAAAGTTAGTGAAAAGGGAAATAGTATTAGCTCATTGCTTGAAGGGTCTTAAAATTGTCATGTCAATTTTCTAAAAAGGATATTTTAACTGATATATCCTTAGCTTATTACACGAGTTACATAAACATTCTCAAACATTCATGTAATTATAAAAGTATTTCTTTCCTAGCAGGAGTTCAATCATAATCAATTGTTTTATCAGAATAAAAATGTTTCCTTTTTAGCCAAAGATCTGAAAATTGGATGCAAATTAATGCCTAGTAAGTGAGATTAATCTCTCTCTATGAGGTAAGGTCTTATTGTTCTAATATCAACCCAACATGGATTTTGAACTTCTCAGTAACATGCATATTCATGTTCAAAGATTATCCTATCAAAGGAGTATCAACAAGTATTCAGTGGGTGCCTACTGGTTGCACTGCATGGTTCTGACTGGCCTTTAAGTTTGGCCATTAACTAGCTTTGAGACCTTAGGTACATTCTAAAGGACCCAACATTTTTGAATGTCAACTGTGTGCCAGGAACCTTGAAACACACTTTACCTATGTTATTTCATTTAATCTTCATGACAATCTTATGATTTACAAATGAAGACTCTGAGGAGGAGGAAGGTCATTAACCTACTGAAAATCACACAGCTAATAAATGGCAGAGCTGGAATCTGACCCAGATATGAGTGACTCTAAAGCCCATATTTTTCCTGCTATACCAGAGCTTCTCAATCCTAGGTCGTATAAGTAGCACCTAAGGAACTGTTAAATAATACAGATGGCTTGGGTCCCACCACAGACCAATGGCATCAGAATACCTGGGGGTAGAACCTGGATTTCTAAAAATCCCTAGATGATTATAATATGCAACTAGGGTTAAGAACCACTGTATGAGGTACACTGAGCTTCAGTTTCTTCAAGAAGGAGTTTAGATGGACAGCTCTGTAGTCACCACGTCTACTTCTGTAGCCACCACGTCTACTTCTTCTGTAGTCACCACGTCTACTTCTGTAGTCACCACGTCTACTTCTTCTGTAGTCGCCACGTCTACTTCTGCAGCCGCCACGTCTACTTCTGCAGCCGCCACGTCTACTTCTGTAGCCGCCACGTCTACTTCTGTAGTCACCAAAACTGTGGTGACAGTTGTGGCGGACACATTGCTCCTTGAGAAGTCCCAATGTACTGGGAGTAAGCAGCTGTTACCCACCCTGCCAGATACTCCACCAACTTTATACTTCAGTGTAGGCTATGAGTAAAGCTAGTTAAACATCCAGGGATAAGACTTTAAAGCATACAATTATTTCATGTATTTTTGAAATTTCATCTATTTATTTATTTATGTTATTCAGAATAAGGCCCTAACTCTAAATAGATGCCCCATGCCATCTTTCCCTTTCTGTCCTCTTTTCAGGTATTTTCATAGTTATTCGTTGAAATCCCTATTGCTCCAAACTATCTTAGTGCTACTTCTGTACATCATTATATCAAAAAGTCTTTTGAAACTGTTCATAAACTTTGACCCAGAGTGCCTCCTATGGAAATCTATTCTAAGGAGGTAAACAGCAGAAAAAGCTTTATGAAGATGTTCATTTCAGTATTATTTATTATAGTAGAACATTGGAAACCACTCATACGTCTAATAGCAGGGGAATGAGTTAGTAAAATATGGTATAGCCTACTAAACGGTGAAATAGCCATCACAAATGATCTTTACATACAGACTTGTAAATGATGTGGAAAAATACTAACACTTAGGATACCGAATCAAAAATGTAGGGCGTACCAAATTACATAGAGTTAATCTATGAGTTAAATTACATGGAGTTGAGTAATCTCAACTGTGTGTGTTATTGAACCAAACTTGGGTCTGCTTGCCCACGTGCAGTAAAGCCAATTTACCGACACCAGGTTGTGGTGAAGGGAAGCCCAGCATTTATTGCAGGGTGCTGTACAGAGTCTAGTGCTCAAAAAGCCCAAACTCCCTGACGGGTTTCAGCAAAGCATTTTTAAAGGCAAGGTGAGGGAGGGGAGTCGCAGGGTACTTGATCAGCTCGTGCACAATCCTCTGATTGGTTGATGGTGAGGTAACAGGGCTGAGTCACAGGGGTGAATGTAATCAACCCTTAGAGGCCAGTAGGTCTGGGGGCTGTGTGCTCATGATCATCAACTAGTTAATTTCTTCCATCTGGTGGTGGTTTTAGCATCTGTGGAACAACTTAGGAAACATGCATCAGATAATATTATCTAGGTACTTCAGAGAGGAGCTACAGCAGAGGATATGGGGGAGGGGTCTGTCCTGGGAAGACCCCCATAGGGTCCTGCTCTATTACATGTACTTATTTTTATACATAGAAAAAAGAAGAAAAATACTCAGGCAAAGGTTAAAATACCTGAAATTGTTTTCCACCATCAACCCAATTCTAAATGTTTGGAGAAGAGAGTATAAGTGGTTCTGGGGACTTCCCTGGGGGTCCAGTGGTTAAGACTCCGTGCTCCCAATGCAGGGGGCATGGGTTCCATCCCTGGTGGGGGAACTAACATCCTGCATGCCCTGTGGTGCAGCAAAAATTTAAAAAATAAAATAAAAAAGTAGTTCTAAAACAGGCCCTGTCCAGAAAATCTTACATCTGGCCCTTGGCCTATAGGCCTATGTAGACATAGGACTTATAAACATCAGAGTAGAAACATGAAACCACAGGTCAAATAATTCTTTTAGGTGAGGGAAGCAAAGATCCATTTAAAATTAGAATCAATATAAGGGAAGAGAAACTGAGAAAACCTATTGGCCAAAATCAACTCTAATCTAGGAAGGCTGTCAAGAAGGAAATGGGATTCACAGGTGAGTTAACTTAGGACAACCAAGGCTCCCATTTTCTAAGTATTTTCACATCTCTCTGATGCGGGTAGGACGCTTAGTGTTGGGCTTGGCCCCATTTCACTGATGAGGAAGCCAGAGCCTCAGGAAGATGCAGGGACTCGCTGGGTGTCACGGCGGCGGCAGCGCGCGGTCCAGGCCCAAAGCTCCGTCCTCTGCCGCCACCGCGGGCCGAGACGGGCGTCGGGAGGAAGGCAGAGGCCCCGCTGCGGCTTTGTACCAGGGGTCCCCCTGCCGGCTGGGACTTTCGACGTTATCAGCCCATCAGAAGCAAGGTAGGCCCCGCGGGCAGGAATCCGCAACCGGCTGGGACGTGTGGTTGACGGGCTGGGGCCCGAGGGTCACCCACCGCGGGAGGGACGAGCGAGCGTTCAGGCCTCCCGTCCCGTCGCCGCCATGACGGCCGCAGGCGGGCCTTGACCTTGCCTGGGCTCGTCGTGGGCCCCGCGTGCCTGTGTTCCTGTGCTTTGGTGTCTGGTTTTCCCTCTCTGACAAATTGAACCTTGTACTTTTTGCAAACGACCTGTGTTTGTTCAGCAATCGACCAGCAGCGGGAAAATTGCAGGCGGCGGCCGGGTTTGTGGAGGGCTTTCCAGATGCCAGGAGGTCCTGGGGGCCCTCCAGGCCTTCAAGTCAGCTGGTGACTAGAGCTGAACCCCAGGTCCCTGCCCTAAACTCTGAGGGTTCCTAAAGCTTCCTTAGGCCAAGATTTGTAATGAACGATGTCCTGGGCCACAATTCAGTGACCATCTAGTATATTTCGACCATCTGAAAGCCCTCTTTAGCCTTAAGAAGCAAATATATTTAATGATGATAATGATAGTAATACATTTAGGAAGACTATGGTGATTCTTTTGTCCTTAACTTCTGTCTCCCCCAGCTTCTTTTAAATTCAAAACAGGTCCCCTTTTTGCTGTTGTTAGCTTCAGAAACCAAAGCAAGCTATTCCAGCTTTTGTTCAAAATAGGACTTGATCCACAATGGAGGTTTTGTTTTTCTAGATTTGAAAATCTGTTTGGAATTTACACAAATGGTTTTCACCTCAACACCTTTTGTCCAAATAGAAATACAAAACTGTACTTCTCTTTCCTTCCACACACTGCATTTCCGATATCTTGCATACACATCAAATTGTTCGTCATTAAACACTCTTATTAAAGAGCTATTAAATGCTGCTCTCAAATAATGTTTATCTTTGCATTTAAAAAGGGAGTTAGATGTTGCCAAGACAATCAGCAATGGTAATATGTAAGGTACTTGGCAATTCTCTAAACTTTTCCTTCTCTGGAATCACAAGGTTCTCTTCCTGGATTAGATTACTCTGGTACTCAACAGAGATGTGTTCTCAGGTCGTTTAACATCATACCCCTAAACTTTTATCCAGTGTCATTTTAAGAAATGGTCAGCGGCGCGCCCCGCCGCGCGTCGGGACCGGGGTCCGGTGCGGAGAACCCTTCGTCCTGGGACACGGGGTGCGGCCGGAAAGGCGGCCGCCCCCTCGCCCGTCACGCACCGCACGTTCGTGGGGAACCTGGTGCTAAACCATTCGTAGACGACCTGCTTCTGGGTCGGGGTTTCGTACGTAGCAGAGCAGCTCCCTCGCTGCGATCTATTGAAAGTCAGCCCTCGCTCGACACAAGGGTTTGTAAAAAAAAAAAAAAAAAATAGAAAAAGCTAAAAAAAAAAAAAAAAAGAAAAGAAATGGTCAGGTGAAGAACAACTTTAAATTCTCTGTAAAACTGCTTGTATGTACATAATTCTCTGTATTATGTTGCTGAATATAAAAAACCCTTGAAAATAGTTTCCACTTGGACTTTAGTACTAAGATAAAGTTTGGCTGTGCTTTCTTTTATCAATTAGTGAAAGCCACGGAAGGCATCATACAGTTCTTTTTGTCTTCAGCACCAGGAATCTCAGAGCTTCATTTTCTGCTCCATTTCAAGAATCCCTCCTAACCTAGCTTTTCTGGATTAGTTCCCATTCTATGACCCCTTTTCCCCAACCACCACCAGATTTTTCTTTTCCTGACTTATTTATACCATCTTTGTTTGTATCTTTTTTTTATGATCCCCTCGAAACTTCCCAGAAGTGAGAGGATATAAAAATTAGTTATTCTAGGTTGCCTCAAAGTGTTCTTTCAATCTGCCTACGACACTATCTGCTATCTTTTTTAGTTTTGTTGTCTGTTCAGGTGACATTCACTTTCAAGATTACCAAAGGCCTGCCCAGAGTTGTGTACAGTCCCAGCGATCTTGGCTCTGCTCCTTTCTCTCCCACTCTCTCTTCACTCAAGAAAGATAACTAGTCGAATGTATTACTGTTTCTAGTGAGTCACTCACAAGCTTCAGTACTTTTTTTTTTTTATTAGTAACAACTGATACGCAGCACACCTTGCAGCTCTGGGGGCCTCACCCAGCGCCCGGACCCTGGGTGCAGTGCCGCTGATCTGGGATGTGCTGGGACACCGCACGCAGCTCATGAGTCATTCCTTATTTTCCCTCAAGTGGTATCACAGATTTCCTTAATTCAAGTGTGCTCAACTCATTGTTCAAGAAAGCCTGACATCTGTGCTTCCTTCCATACTGCAGGAAAACTTTCTCATTTCCCTAGAATTTATTTGTACAAAGGTATCTGCCAGCTGTGAGGAAAGGAGTATTAGCAAAGTTACTCAGGAAGCAACTGGGAAAAACTCTTGGGGTTCTGAGGACATTTAGAGGAATGGCTGATGGAGAAGGGAAAGAGAATAAACATTTCTTGAACCTCAGCTGTGTGCCAGACACCATATATGTCGAATACTAGGCAAATTTTTTTAACCTTCCCTGCTGGACTCTGAGGGAGGCACATTTATACTCATCTTCCAGATGAGAAAAACAGCTCGGAAGGGCTAAAGGACTTGCTCAAGTTACATCACTATTAAGTGCTGAGTCCCGGATTCTAACCCAGTTTGATAGATGATGGGGCTCATTCCATGTTCACTGTAAATTCTGCTCTCAGAGAGCAAGACTGTTAATTAACTACCACGAACTGAGGACACAGGGTCTATACTGCAGGCCTCAGGCAGGGGCTCAGAGACCAGGGTGCCTGGGTTCAAAGCCCAGCCCTGTCACCAGGTGCATGACCTTGGACAGATTACTTAACCTCACGGGCCGCCTGTTTCATACATCTACAAAATGGGTATAGTTGTTGTGAGAAGCAAAGTAGTTAATCCTGGCACAGTGTCAGCCTTCAATAAGTGTTATCTGTCATTCCCCAGTTATACCCCCAGTGTTATTTTATTGCTGCTTTCTTGCCCAAATGATGGTGTTTTTATGTCTGCCTATGTTAAGAAATCATTTACTTGGAATGGTAGATCTTGATAGTGGGGTCATCTTTGGAACTGCCTAGGTAGGTTTTAAAATATTGATGCCTGTCTCCCACCCCTAGAAATCCGGATTCAGTTGATCTGGGGAGTAGCCTAGGCAGGGGGAAGAAGGTTCTTAGTGGTTCTTAAAGAGTGATCCCTGGACCCGCAGCTCAGTATAACCTCGGAGCTTGCTTGTTGAAAACATAAATTCCCAGGCTCCACCCTGGACCTATTGAATCAGATTCTTGGGAGTAGAACTCAGCAAAACAGGTCCTCTGGGTGATCTGGCATCCATGAAAGTCTGAGAGCCATTGCTCTAAGGGGAGGCAGAGCCCTGAGATAACCTCATCCTAAATACAAGGCCTGGAGACTGAGGCTGACCTAGAGGACCTATGTATTCGTTTACACTGAACAGTGAACGACTAGTACACTAGTCTCCCTAGAACCCTAATATGCTGTGACTCTATCAGCCCATCCTCTCCCAGCCCCAAGGAAAGCCAGGCCCCCACCAGAAGTCTCTTTATTAAATGTCGAAGGACATCAAGCTAAAATAACCCAATTTGCACATTTCATGATGGGGATTATGAAACCATGAACCAAAAATGTTGAATTCCTCTGAATCCACATTACCCAGAGTCCACTGGCTACAGCCCCTCCCCTCATATCAGAGTAGCCCTGCCATAGGCCTGTGGCCCTAAAACTCCCTCCCCTCTTCTGGGCACTGAGGGATGGGTACTGCTATCCTTTGCCTTGGTTACTCTCTTTCTTTGCTCCTGCCACCCTGCTCCCTCTCCCATAATCGGTGCAGTCTGTCTTGTATTAATACACTTCAGAAGGTTTTAGTTGGATATTGCAGTCCATAGAGCTACTCTGTCCCTTCTAGTGACTCTGTATAACTCTGTTTTGACACCTGACATGACGCTCTGACACTCTCAGAGGCATGGATGTCTATTTCCCTCTTTTTCTTATAGAGCAACTCCCAGAGCACTCAAAATTCTTCGGCACCTGTGTCTTGTTCCTTCTCCTTTAGCCATCATTAGTCTCTTTTGCAAATAAGAAATGTTTGCATTAAACTTTTGCCTTCAGTGTTTGTCCAGATTCTGTAGAACTTGTGATCAGAAGATGTCTCTCCAATGTCACACAATGTATCTTTCATCATCTGATTAAAAGAGAAAGGCCATTGTAACTTGTAGTGAAACAAATGCCATCTGTGCACCTTGGTGGTGTAACTTCTCACAGGAAAAACACTCATGTTTTTCTCATGCCTCATAGAACCATCCACGGAGAAACTTGTAGTAAAACTTTATACTTTTTTTTAAACGATTCATTTACTTCTAGATAACTTTGCCTCAGCTTTGCAAGTGAATGAGCAACAGGATCATCAAAGCAAGGGCAAAAGAACAACAGCAGAGAGTGTGTGGGGGGGGGGAGCAGAAGAGAGAAGGTGTGAATGAATTAGCAGGGAAGCAGGGGAAGGAGGCAGAGGGAGAGACGGAGGCAGGGGGAGAGACGGAGGCAGGGGGAGAGACGGAGGCAGGGGGAGAGACGGAGGCAGAGGGAGAGATGTATCTAGGAGTATCCAAACTCTAGGCCAAGGAGAAGTTACTGCAGACGGGTATTAAACTTAGTCTTAGCAATAGAGGCGAAAAGGAAAACAAGACAAATTCTGTTGCTCTGTGGCAGGATGTTAAGGGGGGCTTTTCCTCTTGCTGCAGAATCTCAGCCGATCCCTTAAAGCCAAGAACAAGGGGTATTATGCGGCCATTCCACATTCTGTGGAGGGCAGAAGACCATCCACACAGAACTTGCTAAGCAGTGACCCATAAAATGGAGCTCAGTGACCCTGAGCCCATCACCTCGGGGTGTGGGGAGGAGGGAAGGGGCTTGATGAGGAAGACAAGAGTGGTGAGTTGTCAGGACGCTGAGAACATGACTCTTGACCTCAAGCCAAGCGGAGAGAGTTCCCAGAGAACCACTGGGAGAAGGTGGGGTGCCCCCCAGGAGGGGAGATGGACATCTTGTCTCCTGGCTGGTCCAAGCAGAGCAGTGGAAGTGGTTGTGCCCCATGCTGTCACAGGACAGGGACAGAATGTGCGAGAGGCTTCTCGGGAGAGCCTGACCTGTGTCCCCAGGTGTTTAGGAGGACCGGATCCGGACTGTCATAATGTCTGTAACACACACTGAAATGCTTCTGACTAGGCAGGGCGACACTGTGTGTTAAACTGTGCCCTTCCGCACACTCTAGAGGCAGCTACCACAGGAGGATATACGGTTCTCTCTACCTTTGAACAATATCAGAGGCTTTGCTAATGAGCATAATGAGTGTTTAAAATGGATTTTATTTTGTGAAATTAACAGGACTGGAGTTATGTGGATTGGCCAAGTGTTTGCAACTCTCCTCACACTTGCGTGAACTGAGTGTGGATCTAGGGGCCTGTAGCCTGTACCCTAAAAGGCACCAGAGGTCTGAACCCTAAAGGGTCCCGTGGTTAGCAGTTGGTTCGAAGGAGTCTGGTTGTCTGATACTAAACCCATAGTTTATTTGAATCTTCCCTCTACAACACCGTGACATTTCCCTTGAGTGAGTCTCTTGTGCAAAGACAAAGAGCTTTCACGATAACCTAATAGGAGAGTTGTGAAGAGATAATCCACCTCACCTGCTTCTATGGATCGGCAGCTGCTATTACCTCCCACAAACAACCCAATGGTCGTGCCAGGCCAGATTGGCCGAGGATGCTTCGTAACACTGAAACTGACCTGGAAAAATCTAAAGGTGAGACCCTGGCTAGAGCTGCCTGGGACAGGAGAGTGGAGAGGAAGGGCCGAGTGAGGGTGGCCTGCAGGTGCAGTGCTGGGTGAAGCAAAGAAGTATGTTCGCTGTGGTCAAGTGGAGACTTGGCAGGCATCCCCACCCAAGAAGATGGAGTGCAACACTTCTGATAGAAAGTCGGGTTCCTTCCGGGCACACAGTGGGTGGAGGGACTGAGGGAAGAGTTTGGTAGGTGGGAGCCAAGGGTTGGGACACTTTGCTGGAGACCCATGTGGTTGGAGAGCTCCAAAATGCTCCTTGAGCAAGGAGCAGTCATTTGGACGTCTGCCACTTCCGAGTCTGTGAGATCGACCTGCCTCTTGCCTCCCCACCTTGAAGGAGCAGGAGCCGGCAAAGTGAGTGGCAGACAGTGGGAAAGTCAGGTGGGAGACTAGTCAGGAAGCCAACCACCTTTGTGCCAGTGCCCGCCTCCGCACGTCTGCAGGCTTCAGATGGGGAAAGCTTCCTATTAGATGAGAGATTAAAGCTCTGATGGGAGACTGGACTGGACTTCCCATACCTAAAAATGAGATGTTTCTTAATACCCGAAAGTGACCCAAAAAGCTTTAGGATACGCCCCACATTTCACCCCCAAAAGTTGAAGAAATAATTCAACAGAGGGGGCTTAAAAGGGTGCTTGATGAGGGGAAAAATTGTTTATTTTTTATATCCAACTGAGTCCAACTTGATCAAGTATGTACAACTCTCATTATTGAAGAAAAGGGACTTCATATTTTTACTGTAACCTTCCAAATTATGTTTATATCGCATTAAGTAGAAATCAAGGGGTGGCAAATTAGTTTTCAAACATAATCTTTAAAACCACCGACTGAATAGCAGTGGGAAGGAGGGGTAAGGAGACATGTGTCAGTTACCCATTGCTGCTATAACAAATTACCACAAACTTAGTGGCGTATAGCGACACAAATTTATTATTTTACAGTTCTGGAGGTCAGAAGTCCGAAATGGGTTTCTCTGCGCTAAAATCAAGGTGCAGGCAGGGCTGATTCCTTCTGGAGGTGCCAGGGAGGAATCTCCTTACTTGTCCAGCTTCTAGAGCCTGCGCGCCTTGGACCGGAGCCCCTTCCCCCATCTTCAAAGCCAGCAGCAGGGCATCTTCCGATCTCTCTGACTCTGCCTCTCCTGCCTCCTTTCACGTATAAGGATCCTTGTGTCTGTGGGATTATCACCCAGATAATCCAGAATGATCTTTCACCTCAAGATCCTTAACTTAATCACACCTGCAGAGTCCTTTTTGCCATGTAAGGTGATATGTTCACAGGTTCCCGGGACTAGAGGGTGGACGTCTGTGGAGCGAGGGCGGGCGGCATTATTCCGCCTGCCACCGCACAGGCCCGGGCACATGAGCTGGCCTGTGGTTCATCTCTCAGAGGACCCCTCACCCTGGCCTACTGGTTAGCCAGGCAAAACGGTGGCCTCGAGGAAATAACCTCTGTGTAATCTTGGGAAGAGCACATAATTAGTCCATACTTCAGTTTCTTCATCGGTGAAATAATAGAACGGTCTCTAAAGCGCCTTCCAAATCTAAACCCTATGCTTCTCTTTTCTTTGGCAAAATAAGCATTTGAAGAAATCTGGTTGCTTAACTCAAAAAGCCAAACTGACGTTGTTCCAGTGCACGCTGCCCAGCCCACAGCCCCGCCCTGGGCCGGGGAGGCTCCGACAGCCCTCTGGACGGGAGACTGGGAGAAAGCAGGCAGCCCTTTGCTCTCCCAAAGGCAGAGGAGGGGCCTGGAAGGCACAGGTGGGAGGTTCCGGCTGAGAGACCTCTCCAGAGGAAGGCAGTGCGTTGAGTCACCATCAAAGGCCTTGGGTGATGGTGCCAATCTCAGAAATGGCTGCTGACTCAGAGCTGCTCCAGTGGTCCAGGGAAGCCCCAGCAGGATGCGTCACGGCCCTCTTAGGCCTGCTCCTCTCACGTCGGCACACAGGCTCCCTCTGATCTCCCTGGAGCCTCAGGCTCCTAGAACAGCAGGTCTCTGAACACTGGAGATGGAGGGAACCTCAGACACCATGTCACAGATGTCCTTCCCTGTCACGTGATCTCGGGCTGGTTGTGTTTTGGCTCTCCAGCTACTCGGATAAATTGTACTGTTTCGGTGGCCCACCTCCCTCCCTGGTCTGGCCTTAAAATTAAGGTTCACTTTGCACCCTCAGCCCCATGGGCCTCAGAGAGGCACCCCAGGTCCTCAGGACTCCTGTAGGCCACCTACACCTTCCATTTTCGAGGTAGTGTCATCTATCAGCAAGAGCTCTGGGCCATAGATCAGGGAAGCAGGGCTTCCCGTTCCTGTCCTCTGAGCAGCTCTGGGGCCTTCGGGCCAAGTAGGGGTTTGATGATATTTCTTCCAAAGCCCCTTCCAGCAGCCATCTGAGGGGATCAGAATAGATCATCCTGGAAGTCCTCTTTGGTTCTGGAAGTCAGTCATCCTCTGTCACAGAATTCCTGAATATGGTGAGTCTGGCTTGGCTTGGGGAAAGCCACAGCTACCCCCAAATGCAAGCCTTCCTTGGATTAGCTTTTCCTGTGGCTCTTGACCGCCACATCTGTCCCCCTGCCACGAAGCTCCTGAGCCACAGCCTCCGCACCCAGGCGTTCTGCCGAGGGCCCCTTTCCTTTCCTGAGCAGGTTTCTCAGTCCTGCTCCTGCCAACCTATCTAGGTGATAGGCTAGACTGTCACCTCTACGTGCCAGTCCCGTGGGGGAGGCGGTCAGAGGTGCAACTGTGGAGACCAGAAACTGGACCGGGACTTATTCTCCATCCACGTGACAAGCCTATCATCCCTCCTTCGTCGTCGGGCCTGCCTAACCAGACCAGCGCTGGGGTCACCGTGTGTGCGAGACGGGAGAGACTCCTGCCTGTGTGGTGACCCCGAGGGCAGGCACTGCTCAGTGGGTGGATGTCACCTCTGTCCCTGGAGCCTCTAGAGCACCCAGGGCCCCCATTCACCCACTCCACCCTTCCAGGGCCTCTGTGTAAGGCCTCGTCCCCCTGCCTCAGGCCCTGCCCCACTTTGCCAAGGTTCCAGAACCTTCTTGGCCCCTTTGAACCAAACAGGTGGTCTCTGAAAGAGAACAGGGTTGCCTTTTGCCACATCCATTTCAGAGTCAGCGGGCATCTCATGTTTCCCCTTAAAAGAAAAGAAAAGAGCAATCTTTTTCTGCTCATCCAACAGGAGAAGCATGTATTTATGTCATGGGTTTAGGCACCACCCTCACCTCTGCCGAAGGACACAACGCAAATTGTGTGCGTTGTAAACTAGCTTCCCCTGGGGTCCAGGCTCCATGCAGAGGGGGCCTCCAGGAGAGGGTCTCCCCTCCTCCTGGACGTGTGCTCAGCTGTGGGAAGGGAGAAAGGCCTATTGTTCCCACCGGCCATGTGCTGGCTGTCCCCCCGGGCCCCCCGCCCCAGAGGCAGAAAAGCCGCTGGGAGATCGGATCATCTCCTGCCTGGTGTTCTGTTTGGTTTTGTTTCTGGTCTTTCCTTTTTTGCTGTACCTCCTGGCCCAGGCCACCCAGCCCCCCGGCCCCCGAGCCGCGCTGAGTCCGTCCTGTACCCTGTGCACAGCAAACGCCTTGTGTGCGTCTTTGATGTCCGCACTCAGTTCTGGGGGAGTGGAGGGAACATGTCCCACTTGCGAGGCTCCCGGGGGGGCCGGGCAGAGCGAGTGAACAAAGGCACGCCGGGTGGGGCTGGGGTGGGGGGCAGGGCCTGGGTCGCAATGCAGGGTCCCCCCCGCTCCCCGCCGGTATGGGAACGGGGGCTGCTGCTCCCCGGCGTGTGTTGGGATGCGGGACGTGGCTGGGCTGGGCCGCCGGCATCACCGAAGTCTCAGGTCTTCGGAGCACCCAGGCCGCTGAGGCTCCGAGGGAGAGTCTCGCAGGAGGAGCCAGGAAATTCTGGTCGGCCCATCTCTGTCACCGTGTGACCTCGCGCGACCCGCGCCTCCCAGGGTGAGCCTCTCTGCCCCGAGGGGGGCAGTAAGTCCCGCCCCGCCCGCCTGCTCCCTGGGGCCGAGAGGCGCTAACACAGCCCTCTCCGAGGAAGCGCTGGGAGAAGCAAAAGGCCTTTGTGAGTCAGCGGTGGGAGTCCAGTTGCTCGGTCCTCACCCACGATTTACCCGCCACCCAGGGTCCCATAAGCATCTGGTGAGCTCGTGCTGCCCCCTAGTGGCCAAACCGCTCCTCATAATTCGTTTCTCTTTTTTATTTATTTATTTTTTAAATAAATTTATTTATTTATTTTTGGCTGCTTTGGGTCTTCGTTGCTGTGCGCGGCTTTCTCTAGTTGCGGCGAGCGGGGGGCTTCTCATCATGGTGGCTCCTCTTTTTGCGGAGCACGGGCTCTAGGCGCGCCGGCTTCAGTAGTTGTGGCACGTGGGCTCAGTAGTAGTGCCTCGCGGGCTCTAGAGCCCAGGCTCAGTAGTTGCGGCGCACGGGCTTAGTTGCTCCTCGGCAGGTGGGATCTTCCCGGACCCGTGTCCCCTGCATTGGCAGGCGGATTCTTAACCACTGCACCACCAGGGAAGCCCATAATAAGTTTCTTTCCAATTAAATTTCAATCCTCTCAAAATCATCAGAAAAATTAAGGATGAATATGTAATAATGAACCCAGCGTTGATTCAATCTATTTTCATACCAATGCAGTCATAAAAATATATGTTAAAATATTTTTTAATGGAGGAAGTGGCCCATGAGGGCAAAAGTGCATAATGCAGCCCTGGTCCCAGGGTGGGAAGCATGTTGGAGCTCGCCCTTCCCCAGGCTGCTACCCAGCTGCTGGCTGCTGCTCCAGACCCGCGGGCAGGCCTGCCCCGTGTTTCCCCCAAGATGATGGAGATAAGATGCAGGAACAGATGGAGAAACCAGAGCAACTTGGCTGCTTTTCTTCAGCCTTTAAAAAGCCTTTTAAAATCCGCAAAGATGACAAAATGCCTTGATAAATAGCTACCTTTCTCTTTGCTGATATTGAGACAGCACTAGTTGGCCTGGAGAGAAATTAGGGCTCTTGCATATTAACAATAACAAGTGACCAGTAACAGTTGGGTTCCCTCTTTATGAGAAGTGTTCTCGCAGACTGCTCACAGCAGCCCCAGGTAGCAACTGCCCCTGTTTTCAGATGAGGAATTTGGGGTCTGAAAGGTCACATGCTGGTGAGAGTGGAACCATAGCTTGAACCCAGGGATTCTGGCTTCACACCCCTCGCCCTCGAGTGCTGGGAGTTGAATCACCCCCGCTCTGCATGGTGGAGAGGAGAACACTGCACCAAAAGTCAACAAGCCCTTTTCCTCCATACCTGTGGAATTAGTAATCTCAACGGTCATCCTCCAGTGATGATGAATTATCAGCTGAAGTCTCGTGCCCTTTCACCTGGTTAAGCATTTCCTTTTCCCTTCTCATCTGACAGAGATTCCTTGAGAGCCTTGGACATTCCAGACAGCTCTTCACACCCCTCCCCGGCCTCTTCCCAGGCTTCAGAGGAGCTTCCTTTTAGACTTAGCCTCCTGGCATTGGGACAGGGAGGAAAGGTTGCTGGACTTCTGGAGGCTTCCCTCCATGGCTCCCTCCAGCCCCTCCTCCTAAACAGGCAGGATGATGGGCAGAACTGGAAAGAATGTTGTCAGTTTGGTGCCAAGTATCGTCTTGCTTTGAGGAAGCTAAGCACAACACTGAAAAACATGGACTGACAGTGGAGCGGCAGGTGGGCAGCCACGTCACAGAGGACTCGGGGACCCAGGAAGGCAGTTGACAACCCATCATAGGTGCTGGGCTTGCTGAGAAGGGCTTCTGACACCCACAGTGCAGTGAAGTGACACAAAGACTTGCTTCTTTACCCGTATGAGGCGTGAAAATTCGAGCAAGTGTGCAGAAAGCCTTCTTCCAGATCTTTCATCTCTGGTGGAACTAAGTGAGATTATATGTGGGTTCTTACACAGGCTAGGAATACTCACATTTCATAAGCCTCTCTTGCATACCAGCCCCTGGCCTTTTTGCATATGTCAAATCATTTAACCATTGGAAACCCCTGTGAGGTAGGGATTATCTGCCTGGCTTTACGTATTAGTAAATTGAGGTTCAGAGAGGCTGAGAGATTTGGCCAGGATCACAAAGCTAATTAGGAGAGTATCGATTCAGGGCATGAGATAAGCTCCAGAAAATGTGTTGTTTTGGGTTTTTTTAATAAATTTATTTTATATATTTATTTTTGGCTGCTTTGGGTCTTCGTTGCTGCACGCGGGCTTTCTCTAGTTGCAGCAAATGGGGGCTACTCTTCGTTGCGGTGCGCGGGCTTCTCATTGTGGTGGCTTCTCTTGTTGCAGAGCTCGGGCTCTAGGCGCACAGGCTTCAGTAGTTGTGGCACGTGGGCTCAGTAGTTGTGACTTGCTGGCTCTAGATCGCAGGCTCAGCAGTTGTGGCGCACGGGCTTAGTTGCTCCGCGGCATGTGGGATCTTCCCGGACCAGGGCTCGAACCTATGCATTGGCAGGCGGATTCCTTAACCACTGCGCCACCAGGGAAGCCCTAGCTCCAGAAAATGTTGCACCCTTGAGACCATAGTTTGCCTGACCCAAGACACCTCTGGATACTTTTCTGCTTTGGGGCCGAAGTGAGCCCCTGGTAGCATGTTAAGCATGTTAGGTTAGTGTGTACGGTCTCCCCACTGATTGGATTTATAAGTTGAGTGATTGGATAACTTAGTTATGCGTTTGTGCCCGCCCCTGCTCCGCTCCCAGCAGCCTTGGCCTTTGGCCCAGTTTCCTGTTCCCTTCCTCCACCACGCATAAAGGCCGAGTCCCGACTGTGTCAATCCCAGTGGCCTCATTTGTCTGTCTGCCACAGATGTCTGGGCAGCTATGGGCAGCTGACCAAGATAAGAATGGAGAGTCTATGGGCTTTGGAGCCAGGAGGGCTTGAGTTTAAATTCCACCTCTGCCATATTTTCAGGAAAAACAACTCAGATTTTAGGATACGGATGGGGACGAGGATGTTAGAGTCAGAATCCTGTGGTCTCAGCCGGCTGCCAAGTAGAGGAGGGGAGGAACCAGGGCCAGCCCTCTCCAGAGCAGGCTGGACCTTTCTGCGCGGAGATGGGGAATGAGCCCACCGCTGGCAGCTGGCAGCCTTCAGCTCAAGGGATACAATTTCAGGGCCCAAATAAGACTCCGGTGCCTCTGGTTCTCCAAATTCTCTCCCACACACTGGTCTAACACTCTTTTAAGACTTAACCATCCCTGGGATGGGACCACACTTTACACTGTCAAGGAGAAACAGCGTGGGATTGGGGGGAGCATTTGCATGGAGCCCACCAGAATCTGTGCTTTACACCTGATCCATGGCCTCTGTTTTCTCATCTTTAACGTATAAAGCTAATACTGTATGATGATAAAGCTAATACTGTATGATGATAAAGCTAATACTGTATGATGATAAAGCTTATACTGTATGATGATAACTAACACTGCTGCTCTCGACGCTATTTTTTTTTATAATCTTAATTTTTTGGCTGCGTTGGGTCTTTGTCGCTACACGCGGGCTTTCTCTAGTTGTGGCGAGCAGGGGATACTCTTCATCATGGTGCGCGGGCTTCTCATTGCGGTGGCTTCTCTTGCTGCGGAGCACGGGCTCTAGGCGCATGGGCTTCAGTAGTTGTGGCTCACGGGCTCTAGAGCACAGACTCAGTAGTTGTGGCACATGGGCTTAATTGCTCCGTGGCATGTGGGATCTTCCCGGACCAGGGCTCGAACCCGTATGCCCTGCATTGGCAGGTGGATTCTTAACCACTGCGTCACCAGGGAAGACCCCGGTGCTTTTTTACATAAGTTAACTCCTTCTGTGCTTTCAACGGCCTGATTCCCATTTTCCTGGCAAGGCGGGCATGTAGGTCAGATCACCCGCCCAGGGTCACACAGAGTGAGGAGCAAAGCTGGACTTTGAGCTCAGGCGGTCAGGCGGCAGCAGCCCTGCTCTTGGCCTCGGGTTCTTATGGGAATAATGAGACCTTCTGCTCAGGTGAGAGGGCAGGATTAAGAGAGATCCCGCATCTGAAGGTTTTGGCACAAAGCACGAACTCAGTTAATGCTCTTTTCCTTCCTGGCCTTTTGGATTTGTGAGGAGGGAGCCACAGCCTACCTCTCTCAGCAAAGGTCTGCCTTGCACATGTAGGTCCTGGGTCAGTCTCTGAAGGATGAATGAAAGGGCAAGTGTTGACAAGGTGGGTGGCAGGAGGGAGGGGAGGGGAGCGCTAGAAATAGAGGTGCCTATGCGAGGCCGCGGTCAGAGGGCTGAAGCTGAGGCCGGTGCCATCGTTCTGGCAGGGCCTGGCCTGCACACCCAGCTGCCACCACGCTGGCTGCGGGTTCGAGTCCATGAGAGGGGCTTCGGCTCCTACTGCCCCTTACATCATGGCATTAGCCTCAGAGACCCCCAGCGCCTGGGAGCCCCGAACAGCTGGGAAGCCACTTGTCCCCTCTAGTGCCGAGAGAGGACAGAGGCTACTCCTCGGGCTGGCGGTGTGGGCGGTGGGTGGAGCCTGGGGGGCTGGTGTGAGGAAATAGGGCTGTTCTGTTCCAGGCCTAAGATAGCCAGGCCCACACCCAAGCAGTGGCTGTCCTACCCCTGGCCTGAGTCAACGACTGGCAAATGGAGAACCAGAAAGAGGGCTCTGTAGGGGCCAACGGAGCCCAGCTCTCTGATGGAAGGACTCCAAGCCCCGCTGGCACAATTCCGCCAGAAGCCGGCTTCACCAACCCAGGCAGTCTGGGCAATGGTTACTGAGGTACATTCATCTCTGTTTATCGAGATCACTCAGGCCAAGGCCAGGTGTTCCCCGGGCCAAAACAAGCAGACCTTGACCGGACAACATACCAATGTATTGGTTTCACCATGTTCTCTCTGAATGTCCCTCAGCTGAATGGATACAGCGTGATCGGGATGGTTTAAGATGACAGATGCACTGCCACACCCTGCTCTGACATTAGTTGTGTGCTCATAGGCACAGCCTGCTTCTCCGATGCACAGGGAAGCAGGGCAGGTTTTTTCCACAAAGTGGACTCATTGAATCCCAATGGCTTGGATGTTTTGGGAGTGGTTGTTTAAAAAATCCTACCCATGGCTTCAGTTTGCTCTGCTCTTTGTAAGGACAGTCACAACCCCAGACTCTGGGAGGGATTAATCCACTGTCCTCGTTCGGTTTCTTCCCACATACCCAGCTGAACTGGGCTTTTCTTGTTCAAGATTTGCCAAGGATAGTGGAGATCCTGCTTCAGTTGCTGGCATTTCAGTAGGGTTCTTGAGATGACAGAACCTTTGCACTCTTGACATTTTCATCATTGATGAATATTTATGAAGTGCCCACACCGAGGTTGCTTGCCTGTTCTGAACCTAGATAAGAGGGAAGGTTCCTTATTCAATTGCAAAGGGTGGGGAGGGGTTCACTCAGTCAACTGTGTTTCTTTTAACTTCTGAAAGCCTTCCTTTTCCTGGAAAAAAAAAATGTCATTTTGTCTTTGCAAAGGAAAGAGTAAAGCTTTTGCTAATGCATAGTATTTCTTCAATTATCATTTGGGTTTCTGGAAAGGGCTTGTTTTCTGAAACCCTCAAATTACCTTATTTCTTTGCACTAAAAATACTTAGAGTCACTTGAACATTGGTTGAACTCATGACTGTGGCAACTTGCGAATTCAACAGATGGTTTCATTTTTTCCGACCCATTCTCTCTCCTTTTCCCACTCCACCCAAGAACAAATCATGCAGACACCACATTGCTGGAGTGAGTCACCAGGGAACCCATCACTGACTGAGTTCTCCGCCGCCTGCGGTCTAACACTGCCCCCTCGTGGTAAGGAGGGCGTGGCCATCTCCTCGTTCTCCATCTCTTACCCCCGTGAGAGCAGGGGCTGCTGGCGGGTCTTAAGGAGCAGGTGGTTGGAGCAGCTTGTAAGGTCCAGAGTGGCCCCCGGGGCCTCGGGCACTAAAGGCCATGTTATGTGCTCTTCAGGATGAAAGGCTCTGGGCTGTGGACTTCGCTTTTGCCTACTGTTTGAAACGCAGTGAACCAGACTGCCTCGACCAAGAAAGCCCTCCCCTGGGAATCGGATGCTTGGAAAAGTGCACGAACTACTTACTCCAGGCCTTTGCAGAAAAATTTAGCCTTAGCAGGAGCTCCTTCAGTGGGGGGCTGGGTTTTAATCTCCTCCCTGTTCCCAGAGGCTCACCCATGGCCTGACACTTGGTAAATACTCCATAAATACTTGTGAACTGACTTCAGTTAGTTTCTGTCATCAACAGTCATGTGCTGGGCACTGTTTTGGGTCCCTGGTTAAGACAAGGTGTCTAGAGTTTGTATAAAGGACCGTCCCAGCTCTGATTGGAATCGAGTTGGAGAATTAGTCCAGGCACAAGAGATGACACTTGCCAGTGTTTTCATTGCTCAAGAAATAACACAGGCAGTAGGAAGCACCCGTGTTTGGTAAAAAGGAGAGCTCCACCGAGGCTGTGACCTCAGGTTCAGCTTTTCTGATTGGTGGGGATTGGGCTGTGCCTTTAAGGAAGTGATAATAGTCAAATCTATCAAGTACCTCCTACCCTGTACCGGTGTCCTTTATGTATATCATTAATTCTCACAGCATTCAGGGAAATGTTATCACTGTCTACACAAAGATGAGGAAACTCAGGCTCAGAGGAGTTAAGCAATTCTATCCAAGGCCACACAGCACTGATCAGGACCAACGGGTTTCTAATGCAGGCTGGTCTAATTCCAGAACCCATGACCCTTCCACCACCCACTGCCAAGGAGGAAAGACCTCAAACCTTATCAGGTATCTTTCTTTGGGCTTAATCTGAAGCAGCTTCCAAAGCAGGCTGCTACTGCTTCTAGGAAGAAAGGGCCAAGTGGGGGAAAGCTGGTGGCCTCGGATACTCTGGGCATGACACTGAACAGGGCCACAGGGTTACTGGGAGCAACCCCGAGACTGGCCAGCTTGCCGCCACGAAGGCAGGCTGGGCTGAGGTGTGGGCCAGGGCACGACTGCTGGACGAGCTCCCAGGGCACAGCAGGTGAGCGGCATCCACTGCCAAGCTCTGAAAGACTCGACAATTTCGAATCTCATTATGTGAGCAGTTTATAAAGAGGCCAGTGATTCCAGGCTCGATATGGAAAGATGGGATCAAAATGGGACTCTAGCAAAGCCGTGCAGGTGGATACACAGTACAGTGGGTAAGTATATGTACAAACTGTTTTGGGTTGAATCCTGGCTCAACCACTTACTAGCTGGGTGAAGTCACCTCCTCATGGGTTCCCCACCACCACCACAGGGTTTTTGAAAGATGCTAAATGAGTCACTATATGTGAAATAGAACGGCACCTGGAACTCGGTGCACATATATATTGGGGTTGCTGTCTATTCTTCTGCCAGCAGAGCTTAGCAAAGGCATATACTCTTAGAGTTGTTATCAAGGGTTCAAGTCTGATTAAGGGCCAAAATGAGGCTTAAGTGGACATGTCTAAAGATACTGTTGCTTCTTTGAAAACAGACAAGTCCTTATTGTGTTCAGAATAAGGCTTACGAGTCAGCTGATGAGAGTGAGATCTTCCAGCGCCTCCAGCCAAACAGTGACCTCTAGTGGCGTTAGTACTTATTACTACCTCGTACTGCAAACTAAAAGGCTCCTGTCAGGAAAGAACAGATTGTCAGAGTACGGAAACTATTATATTATAATCCGTGAGGGAGGGAGGTTGTCCTGGACTGAAGGACAGTTGCTCTGGAAATTGCAGCCATGAGAAGCCCTAAGAACTGGCAGTGTAGTCATCTTGACCTGCAAAAGTCACTTCATCCCCTCTAAAGCCAGTGCTGATGAGAAAGCCCGAGAACTTCTTGTTTTACACTTCCAGAGAACGTACAAATGGTGGAGTCTTTCGGTAAATCACACATGTGAAGAAAAGTTTTAAAAATGTTCATCTCAAAGCTTAAGGGGGTTCCCATTGTCCACATTTGGGATAATTTGAACAACAAAATACATAATGATAGTAATGAATTAACAACCCACAAAATTAGTCCGTTTACAAATGAAGAAATGCTCTTCCTTCCAATGAGACTCTAATACATGTAGAAAGGATGGTATTATAGAATTAGAAAATTATTTTATTTATTTTGGCTGCGCCGGGTCTTAGTTGCGGCACGCAGGATCTTTTAGTTGCGGCAGGCGGGCTCCTTAGTTGTGGCATGCAAACTCTTAGTTGCGGTATGCATGCAGGATCTAGCTCCCTGACCAGGGATCGAACCCGGGCCCCCTGCATTGGGAGCGTGGAGTCTTACCCACTGGACCATCAGGGAAGTCCCAGAAAATTATTTTCAGTAAATGTTTCTGGCAAAAAATCATCAATGGATGCTAAAGTCAGCAGGCAGAATTATGATGAAAATATATGATCTTAAAGTATCTGATTAATTACAAAGGTAAAAATTGTAACATTTAAGTAGAGAACACTGGCAGACACTACCTTAACACAATGATCAAAGCTGACACCATCAGTAATGGAACAAATCGACATGATATGCCTCCTAAGAGGGTGCACTGTGAGGACACTCACTTCTGTTGTATCAAAACCCAGATCTAACCACAAGGAAATACTGGACAATCCCCAATTAAGGGACATCCTACAAAACCACTGTTTTACCCCGGGGGGGAAGAGGGAAAGAAGCTTATAGTGATGGATTGGAATCAGAGGTTTCATACAAAAAGGTGTAGAAAAAATGACACCCCAATAGCCAGAATTTGGTCCCTCACTTAGAGGAACCTATACTTCTTAGAGGAGTGGCTCATTCCCAGGTTGAAAGCAGAGAAAGTACCAGGTGAGCCTAGATAATCTTGTTGTACAAGAAAGTAATGTAGGGCTTCCCTGGTGGCGCAGCGGTTAAGAATCTGCCTGCCAACGCAGGGGACACAAGTTCGAGCCCTGGTCTGGGAAGATCCCACATGCCGCGGAGCGACTAGGCCCATGAGCCACAATTGCTGAGCCTGCACTCTAGAGCCCGTGCACCACAACTACTGAGCCTGAGCTCTAGAGCCCGTGAGCCTCAACTACTGAAGCCGGTGTGCCTAGAGCCCGTGCTCCACAACAAGAGAAGCCACCGCAATGAGAAGCCCGTGCACCGCAACGAAGAGTAGCCCCCACTTGCTGCAACTAGAGAAAGCCTGCGCGCAGCAACAAAGACCCAACTCAGCCAAAAATAAATAAATAAATAAATTTATTTAAAAAAAAAAAAAAATAATAATGTAATGCCCCAAAACAAATGGGGGCATATCAAAAGGTCAAAGGAGCTGGCTTAAAGGAGCTTCCACTGGCCTAATTTGGCATGATTTCAACATCATAATGAATAATGATAGGAATGAATTATAGCACATTGAATTTTAAAAATCTATGAATCCATAGATACTTTAAAAAATTAAGGAGGTGGAGGGACTTCCCTGGTGGTACAGTGGTTAAGAATCTGCCTGCCAGTGCAGGGTGACATAGGATCGAGCCCTGGCCTGGGAAGATCCCACATGCCGCAGAGCAACTAAGCCCGTGAGCCACAACTACTGAGCCTGAGCTCTAGAGCCCGCAAGCCACAACTACTGAGCCAGCGTGCCACAACTACTGAAGCCTGTGCGCCTAGAGCCCGTGCTCCGCAACAAGAGAAGCCACCGCAATGAGAAGCTCGCGCACCACAACAAAGAGTAGACCTCGCTCGCCACAACTAGACAAAGTCCATGTAAAGCAGCAAAGACCCAACACAGAGGGAAAAAAAAAAAAATTGAAGAGGTGAAGGGAAAGCTCTTCTTTTCAGAAGAATAAATGTTTAAACAAGCTAGAATTGGAAAAATCATTTTCCAGCCAAGGCCATGAATGGATGCTAAAGCCACTGGTAAAAACTCTCAAGGAACAGGAAATTCACTCAGTCTTCATGTATAACCCCACAGAGTACAGATTAAAGATACCTTTACAGTGAAGAAATCTGGTAGACACCACCTCGGTCAAGTGATCAAACTTAACATCACCGATAGTGGGACGAATTGACATGTGCCCTCTTAGTGACACACTGAGAATATGCAATCATCTATGTAGTATGCTTACCAAAACTGTTTAACATGAATCTAATCATGGGGAATTTTCTAGATTAATGTGGCCTAAGAGATACTCAACTAAATACAATAGATAATCTTTGATTGGATCCTGGATCAAACAACCAACCCACAGTTATGCAGGACATTACTACAACTGTCTGGAAAATTCAAACATAAACTGTGTATTATATAACTATATCAGTGTTAAATTTCCTGAGCATGAGGACAGTTGTATTGTGGCTATGTAGGCAAATGTCCTTGATCTTGGGTGTTACATGCTAAGGTATTTAGGGGTGAAGTAACTCAAATCGTTCAGAAAAGAAAAAGAAAAATATGCGTCTACACATAGATATGTAGAGATACGAAGCAAGTGTAGCAAAACATCAACTATTAATGAATCTTAGGTAATGAATATAAGGGTAGTGCTTGTACTACTCTTACAATTTTCCATAAAGATTTGAAATTTATCAAACTATCATATTGGGAAAAATAAAACAAATCTCCCCCAAACAAAAAACAAACAAAAATGTCAAAGTGATGAAAGACAGACTGAGGAACTGTTGCAGATGAAAGGATTAAAGGCATCGTGTGATTCTAGATCGCATCTTGGACCAGGAAAAGGACATTGGCAGGAAAATTGGCAATATCTGAAAAATGTCAGTGATTATAGTTTGGGGTCAATTAAGTTAATTTCCTGACTTTGATAGTTATATTGTGACTATGTAAGAGAAATGTCCTTGTTTTTAAGGGAGTATGCACTGAGATACTTACAGGTAAAGGGACATCGTGACTGTAACAACTTCCTCTCAAAAATATCAGAAGATCTTGGGCTTCCCTGGTGGCGCAGTGGTTGAGAATCTGCCTGCCAATGCAGGGGACACGGGTTCGAGCCCTGGTCTGGGAAGATCCCACATGCCGCGGAGCGACTAGGCCCGTGAGCCACAATTGCTGAGCCTGCGCGTCTGGAGCCTGTGCTCCGCAACCAGAGAGGCCGCGATAGTGAAGAGACCCGCGCACCGCGATGAAGAGTGGCCCCCACTTGCCGCAACTGGAGACAGCCCTCGCACAGAAATGAAGACCCAACACAGCCAAAAATAAATAAATAAATAAATAAAAATATCAGAAGATCCATTACATACACATGTGTATGAGGGAGAGAGTGGTAAAGCAAGTGTGGTAACATGTTAATATTTGGGAAACCTGGGTGAAGGATATACAGGAATTCTTTGTAGTATTTTTGCCAAATTTTTTATGTCTAAAATTATTTCAAAATGAAAATGTTTTTTAAAATGTTTCCAATTTCTTTCAACATTTTTTTTCTTATGTCCCTGTAGTGAGTTGAATAGTGTCCCCCCCAAAATTCACGTCCACGTAGAACCTTAGAATGTGACCTTATTTGGACATAGTGTCTTTGCAGATGTAATTAGTTACGATGAGGTCATGCTGGATTAGGGTAGGCCCTAAATCTAATGACTGGTGTCCTTATAAGAAGAGAAGAAGACACATACAGAGAAAAAGGCCATGTGAAGACGGAGGCAGAGAATGCAGTGACACAGCTACAAGCCAAGGATTGCCAAGGATTGCCAGAAGAATCGAGGAAGGATTCTTCCCTAGAATCTTCAGAGGGATCATGGTCCTGCCGACACATTGGTTCCAGTCTTCTAGACTCCAGGACTGTGAGGGGGAAGACATTTGTTTTAAGTCATCAAGTTTGTGGTAATTTGTTAGGGCAATCTTAGGAAAATAATAGCCACCCATCTGCTTAAAACGGCTCTCCGGTCTACAAGGCACCTTATTCTGGCATCCCCAAGCCTCCGATGATGTTAATGACAATACCATTATTTATTTAACACTTACTACAAGCCTAACACTGCACTAAGTGTATTATATGCACGATTCCTTTAATGCTTATCTGAATACAGCAGGTTCAACGACTAATTCACGGCTGGAAAATGGAAGCTTAGAGTGGTTAAGTAGTATGTGCAAAATTAGACAGTAGACCCCAGGCAGTCTGACTCCATAAGCCTCACCATTTCTGCTCCAATATTAGTTCATTATGCCCCGAATGAGCCCCTCCTGTCAGAGCAAACAAGCCTAGTGTGCCCTCTCGGGGCACACTCCAAGCTGCCCTGAGTCTATAACTCGAACCTTGCCTCAAGGTTACACTGCCTCTTCCTTCTTATCCTTTTAAATCCTTCCCATCCTAGGCCCAGCCCATGCTCCCTATCCTCTATGAACTTTCCAAGGCGCCTAGGCCACAGCGGTCCCTCTTCCTTCTTGAACTCAGCCCTCAGTGTACTGCTTGCTTGGACCTAAAATATACTCAGGATTACTTTGGATGTTACTTGGCTTTTAAAAAAAACTGTCTCCACCCGGATAGCAAGCATCCTGCAAGCAGCTATTAATTATATGCAGGTTATCTGCCACATACCTGAACATCAAGACTTTCGCTACTCTTATTTCTCTAGGTAGAAACCTATCATGAAAGCTATCATCAGGTGTGTATGCAATTACGGTAGAAACGACATTTGCAATTTGACTGTTTTCAAGTTTGCTGACTCTCACTTTCAATCGTGTATAAAATGTAGTCTGCTACAACAAAAAGACCACAAATAAATGCTGAGGAGGATGTGGAGAAAAGGGAACCCTTGTACAGTATTGGTAGGAATGTAAATTGGTGCAGCCACTGTAGAAAACATTATAGAGGTTCCTCAAAACCTGAAAATAGAACTACCACATGATCCAGCAATTCCACTCCTGGGCATATATCTGAAGAAAATGAAAACATTAATTCGAAAAGATATATGCACCCATGTTCACAGCAGCATTATTTACAATAGCCAAGACATGGAAGCAACATGTGTCCATCAACAGATGAATGGATAAAGAAGATGTGACATATGTATATATATATATATATATATATATACACACACACACACACACACACACACACACACAATGGAATACTACTCAGCCATAAAAAGAGTGAAATCTTGCCATTTACAACAACATGGATGGACTTGGAGGGTATTATGCTAAGTGAAATAAGTTAGAGGAAAACAAATACTGTATATCACTTACATGTGGAATCTAAAAAATAAAACTAGTGAGTATAACAAAAAAGCCTCACAGATGTAGAGAATAAACTAGTGGTTACCAGTGGGGAGAGGGAAGGGGGAAGAGGCAAGACGGGTAGGGGATTAAGAAGTGCCAACTATTATGTATAAAAAAAATAAGCTACAAGGATATATTGTACAACACAGGGAATATAGCCAATATTTTATAATAACTACAAATGGAACGTAACCTTTAAAAATTGTGAATCACTATGTTGTACACCTGAAACTAATATAAATCAACTATACCACCCCCCCATATATATGTGTATATACATACGTGTGTGTGTGATATTGTCCAATGAATGAAACTTGGTTTATTTGAAAAAGCCCAAGAAAAGAATATATTTTGAGCGGAAAATTAGTTTTGTAATTTAGGGTGGAATACTGAACCTCAGGGTGGCTTAGCGTTATGATGTGCCTTGTGCTTTGTTCAAATATCTGATGTGTCATATGCTCTGTGTAAAAACAGGAAGAATCCACTTGTGGAATTTTTCTATAAGTGCTCCAGCAATGAAACAGCTGCTCGAGTGAGGAATTCCAGTTTGAAAAGGTAAACCACATTATACTGTGGGTAACTAGTGGAGAGATGTTGGGCACAGTAAACAATCTGATTTTCAACTGACCCAGGAGCCTATACAAACAACGCCACATTCAGATGTGGAGATTCATATAGGTCTTGGATATCTTTCGAGATGTCAGGGGTCTACTGCAAGGTTCAGGCAGGTAACATCAGTGAGCAAAAGGCGTAGGATCCAAGAAAGATACCACCGTCCACACAGTGATAAATGCAAACTGACACCTGCTTCGCTGTTGCAATTAAGAGGGAGTAGACAGAACTATAACGCACTGTAGTGTGCACACCCCAACCAGAGGGCTGCTTGGTGCTAGTCAATTGTTGCCTTGAGGGATTATAGATCTCACGTATTCTAATTTTTATAAAAAAGTTGGAGGTCTAGGTTTTTATGTATTTCCAATTTAAAAATGTTAGCAGCTAGTTCACTAAAACAAACATTGCACAAACCAAATACCCAAGGCAAGCTAAGATTCGGCCCATGGCCCACCAATTGGCTACCCCTGGGCTGTAGTTCATCTATCTGCCCCCTTTTGTCTGTGAGCTCCAGGACCCTAGAACCTGGTAAAAGGAATATACACATTCACTGACGGGCAGTTGGAATAAGAACATGCACTCAAACTTGAAAGATGAGGGCTTAAAAGTCCCATTCAGCAAATTAGTGTATGTGAAATTCATTCATTCCTCATTATTTATTGCATATCCTAGTACAGGCCAGGCACTGTTGTAGGATTAGGTAAGGGCCATACAGTAATGAATAAATCACATTTCTGCTGCTCTCTTGAAGCTTATATTCTAATAAGAGAGTCAATGATAAAGTAAAATAAGGTAATTTCAGATAGTGGCAAGCATTATGAAAAAGTTAATGTTAGCAAGGAGTAGAACGTTGATGGGGGTTGTCAAGAGGGGCTTATTTCTGGAGAGATGACTCTGGAGAGGGGACCTGAATGATGAAGCCTATCACACAAGATATGGAAGAAAAGCTTCCCAAGCAGGGAGGACAGCAAGTGGGAAGGACCAGGAATAGATGTGCACATTTGAGGAAGAGGAGGAGAGGTTGGTTGATGGAAGAGGCTGGCAGGGGTCAGATCACATACAGCTGGAGTCAGGGGTTTGTAGAGCGAAATGAGTAACCACTGCAAGTTTTATGTATTAGAACAACATGGGATTAACGTTTCCAATACATCAACTGTTTGATGGACCGTGGCAAAGACATACAGATAGAAATGCTACTACACCTACTATTGAGATGATAGTTGATAGAGGAAAGGAATTTGATGACATAGAACCAGGCAGGGTAGGAATTTCCTGTCCTTAGAACTGGGTTAGAATTATCCTGAGCAGAGGTGGCAAAAGCAGAAGGGTCAAAAGGACAGCTGGAATCAAGGAGGCTGGTGTTTATTTCATGCTTTAATTATTAAAATCTTGTACTGTTCAGATTCAGAGCTAATCTCAGTGAGGCAGCATTCTGAAACAGCTGTATTTTGAACTGTGTTCATAGGAAATGCAGAATTCAAACTTCTCTAAGTAGTTGGGTGCTTTCTAACATGAATTGTTTGGATTGCAGGGGTAAAAATAGAACCCCCTTATGTCTAACACACATACTCTGCACAATGCTGGGAGGTAAGGGCCAGTTTGCAGACAAGAGGTTAAATAACTTGCCACATCACCTTAGTAGAGGAATGACTTGAATGCAGAGCTGACATGGAAGCCCATGTTCCTTTTATTCCAGAAGTGGACAAAGTTCAAATGGTTACAAAGTCAAGCTGTGTCTTCCAGCCACAGGAGTGGCTACTCTAAGGGACACAAGGGGATCAAGGCTGGACCTAGAATTGATCATTACTTTTGGAGCCAAGAGGTGGGTACTCGACTTTCCCCATGAAAGGGCTTGTATTAAGAATCATTAGGATGAATACTAAATATCTTATATGTAGATTTACAGCTGCAATGGGAAACAAAGGTGAGCGGACAGACACAAATGGGGCGCATACATACAAGGCTGTTGAGGTACAAGCAGTAATGTATTAACATCAGGAACTTGGTGAGATACCTGGTGAATGAGGCCGCAATTTAGTACATTTCAGAATAACACATAGCCTGGGTTCCCAGACTTCTGAACTTCAGTAAAAAAAATTAAAGTTACCAAGCCTTGAGATCTACAAGGAACAGAAAAATGTGTTCAGGGACACCATAGGGTTACAATTAGCCAACCCAGAATATGGAAAATTCCAAGACAAATGACCCAATTTCTCTAAATTTCAAGGGAAAAAAAAAAGATGGACAATCTGTGATTTAAACCAAATATAGACCTTGTTTGAACCAATTATAAAAACAAATGAGAGATAGTAAGGGAAATCTGAATAGTAAGACATTACTCTTTAAGTATAATAAAAATATTATGGACGTTTAAAAAGCCCTTACCTTTTGGACTGAAATACGTGATGAAATCATTTGTCTGGGATTTTCTTCCAAGTAAGGGTGGGAGGTGGAATGGTGAGTTGGTGAGGTATAAACAACGTTGCCTGACCTAGAACTGATCATTACTTTCGGAGCCAAGAGGTGGGTACCCGACTTTCCCCATAATAAAAGTCTGAAAATTAAGTTTTTCAATTTGGGTACAGCAGCATAAGGTTGTCAAGCTCTTGACAACCTAGAAAACTGATTCAGTAACAGCACAAGACAAAAATTAGGACACAAGGAAAAGTTATCATCCCAAAGCAACGTCTAACATAAAACCCTCACCTCACACGCAGATGTATCCTCCGTATCTTCCATCTTCACAAAACCCCTTCACCTGCGTACTATTTCCAAACAAGGATAGGGTAGGTAAAAATTTCTACACTATTAAGAATTCAGGATTAATTTGTTAAACAGGGCCTTGACATTTGCCTGTGCCTTTCTTCATGCCAGTCTTGTAAAGAAACTGTTTGCTATTTAGAGGCAGTTTAAGCTCTGCACAAATACTGTTACAGTTCAGCAATTGTATCATAAAAGCACATGTAGAAAGAACACTCTAAATGAACTGTTTATCCTTCCAGAAGTTGCTCATTCATACTAGGCCGTTAGTTTTTAGTTTTTATAGTCAGAAATATAACTGATTAAGTATCATACCCGACATTTTTATATCCAAGTGAATCTTGTCTCCCTGTGAGGCTTTCTACTTTTTCCAGCCCCACTGCCCGCCACTGCTGAAATGTGTTCGGAAATCTTTGGAATTCTCTTCAGAAGCTGTAACTATTCTTTTTAAACATCCTTAGTGGCAGTAAATCTTCATCTCTTTGTGGATGTATTTGATTTTTTGAAACAGCAACAAGTCATTTGGAGCCAAGTCTAGTGGACAAGGTAAGTAACCAAGATGGGTGAAAATTTTAATGTAAAATTTTAACTATAAAGCAATATTTTATTTATTATGGCCTTTACAATCTCTAAATTGACTTCTAAAATATTGGGGAAATAACTCTCCATGTGAATAATTCTAAAAATATTCTTTTGGCTATGACTTCTGGCTTTGTGGTCAGACTTGACTTTAACAGCCAGCCGGCAGGGGGGGGGCGGTGGGCGGCTCACCTTATTACTTAGTTCTCCTAGCTTAGATAAAAAGCGTCATTAAATACCTCAAGAAAAATGTTAACGCTCAGTAGTTGTTCTCTAATTTGCTGTCATGTTGAAAGTTCTGGTTTGCTCACCTTTGCAACAGTACTTAAAACAGACTTAAAATAACCTTATGCTGCCATTTATGTGCAAATCAAGTTTTGACTTAGTTTCATGCTACAATAAAACATTTAATGTTACATTGTTGGGCCACACCCATTTGCTTTTTCCATATATACAGAGAATATTTCTACGCTAGCTCCCAATGCAGGTAAGAATTACATTTTAATAATCTCCAACTTTATGTAACGGAGGAAAGAACAGGTCTATCAGAAAATCAGTACAGCCATTTTACTATTAAAATTTTTCTTTTTAATAATTTATTTAAATAAGATGTATGAAGCAGTTTAGAAAACCAAGATTTGTATTTTATTTCCTTGTAAAAATCTTTACACATGCAGACGAACCAGTGTTAAGAAAGTATTCACCATCATTTAAACAAATAACCACTTAAATAGAACAGTGTCTGCAATTTCATCTGTATAAAAATAAGATACATTTTTACAGAATCCACGCTCCAGTTCTTAAACAATACACAACTATAATAATTACAATTGAACCTGACCAAGGTTTTCAATTAGATACTGCTAGGGCATTTTATGTGCAAAAAAAAAAAAAAAAACCAAACATAGTTCTTTCCAAAAGAAAATGTCCTCAAGTGTTTCTAGAGACCTAGAGAATTTTAAGAAATCAAATCCTAATCAGTTTGCTTTTAATGTTTGTTTCAATTATGAGTCCATACATCACACTGTAGATAGCCAAAATCAGAAGTTGATGCAGGCTCAAAGGAAGAAAGTCAGCGCCTGTGCCTGCCATGTCCTGAGCGACTGCCACCATGGTGCTTGCCTTTATGAGACCTCTCAAAGGAGCGAGATCTTTCACGCCTGTCCCTATGGTGTCCCCTTTCATGCCTGTGTTTCTTGACAGCATCTGAGTGATCCCGAGACTTGCTCTGAGATCGAGAACGAGACTTTTTCCTTTTATGACCATGTCTATTTGAACTTTTTAAATCATCTCTGGTATGCTTGGCTTTAAGGTGAGGAGAACCATGATTGTGATGTCTTCTTGGGCTTTCACTGTGACTGCGGGACCTGCTTCTTGATCTCGAGCTGTATGTTCCAGATCGACTCCGCCTATTATTATAACTTAGATAATAAAAATTTGAGGTTTAGATTCAGTTTCTACTGGGAACAGATTAGTTTTGGTGGTGCTCATCACAGCAGGTTCAAAACAAAACTATCGAATGGTGTCAGTGACAGGCTAGACTGAAGACTTTTATTGTATTTCCCCACCCCTCGCTACCTCTCCTCTAGCCTGTTCACATATTAGACAAATCTTGAACAAATTTACTATATGTCTATATTCCGAGGGGAGTAATTAATTTTTAGTGCCCTAGATAGCTGTTTACTGAATTATCTCCCACATGCTCAAAAGACCCACTGAAGAGCCACAAGTAGCTAGCCATCTAATTATAAAGCTAATTAGTGAAGATTCTTTGGCTATGGCTGACCTGATTATTGGTTATTAATTATTAAGTGGTCAGCCAGGCCCTACACTTCAAAAAACGTGGACAAAAACTGAATAGAATGCCATACACCACCACAAAACAAAAAAGCCACATGCCTACAGAGCATATTTACAAACTCATTTCTCACAATTTACCTCATATTAAAAGACTAAATCTAGCCTAACTTTGAAAACAGTCTATGTGCAATTTTTTAAAAAAGCCAGAACCTTTACTCCAAATAAGACTGCTTTCCCTAAGAGAGTATTTACTTACTGTCTTCTTGGAGTATGTGATCTAGAACGTGATCGTGTTCTTGACCTTGATCGACTTGCACTTCTGCTATTTCTACTTCTCTTGCTGTCTTTTCTTACACTTAAAAAAAAAAAAAAAAAAAAAAACCCACACAATATTTTAGTTGCATACTAAGTATGTTAGAAATTAAACACATAGAAAGATTCCTCAGGCCATTTTTCTAACTCAAGTATACTCACCCATTGTAAGGGCTTTTGGAAGCCTGTTGTCTATCCTCAGGTTCTTTTTTGACTGTCTTCACATTAATGGAGATCGGGGACTTCTCTTCAGCTTTTACTTCTCTTGGTGATGCTGTTAAAAAAAAAAAAAACATAATAAGGCATGTTAACTATTAGATTTTACAGAGGGCCAATTCTGTTTCTAAATGTGACTCCAAATACCATCCAAGTATCAGTCCTCAGTTGGCTGTCATGAGAAAAAACAGTAATAGCCTCTTAACATCTTTGTTTCTATGCAACTGTTAAGTGCTAAAGCTTTCTAATAACCAAACATCTTCAGTACTCAAGTCATTTCAATCCTGAATTAATCTTACATGGTTTAGAGGCTGGAGAAAATCCACCAAGGGTTGAAAGGGCTGGAGTTCCATCGGGATTCAATCCCTTTGCTTTTAATTTGGCTTCTTGTAAGGCCACTTTTCTTTTCTCTACTTCTTTTTCCAGCAATTCATAGTTTGGCTGTTGAAGAAAGTGAAGTTAGTATTTCTCTTTTACAGAAGTTCAGATTCTTAGCACTGACAAAATATTAACACAAACACTAGTAAACAGAATTACCTTTTTTCTGGTATAAAGCCTGAGCGTTTCTATGCAGATTTCCTGGATCTCCTCTTCAGTAGTACCAAAAAGAAGAAACCAATGGGGACGAGTTGGCAATGGAATCTAAACCATAAAAAAAGAATAGTTTAGATGAAATTTTCACTGTTTTTATTAGGAGAACTGATACTTCTTGTGATTTATCCTACAGGACTATAGAATATATATATCAGGCTATATATATAACCTACCTGAAGAGCTCTAGCTGCAAGGTAGATGCAAGCACATGCTATAGTCTCTGGTTGAAATCGAACAAATACATTGGTTCGAAGACTGTCATTCATATAATTCCTGAAAAATATTTCAACCATAAGCTTTGTATGTAAATAAACCAGTTCTTCTGAAGCTTACATAAAATTGGAGACTCAATCTACTTTATTCTTTTTTCTTCTCATATTATCTTCAATATTCTAGCATGTAACAATTCTTAACTCAAAAATCAGTAAGAGATAAGAATTTAACACTAGAATCATTCTTCATGTCTCCTATATATAAGCAAAGTCCTTTAAAATAATTCCTTATTATTCCAAATAGAACGTAAAGTTTTTTAAAAACATATTTCTATGAAAAGCAACGAGAGTCAGTTCTGACATGACTAGTTTCAGAAATAAACCACTCCAACAATACTTCAAGCCATTAATTACTGACCATCTCTCTCCTTTATCCACAATGAAAAGCAGTGTCAATCAAGTTCTTTCAAAAACTCAATACTGTGAGAGGGGTAAAAAAGGCATTTTCAGTAAGCACTCACCAAATTATATTAAGAAAGCTAAGTAAGCTACTTCAGAAAACCTAGGTTGGGAAGTGAAGAGCAAAAAACACATACAACAGCCTTGTTTACATACCTTTTTGTGTCTAAGTATAAATAAAAGCAGTAACTACTTCAGTTAATAAATTACTGGACTTTTATATTAGTGAACCCTCCCCACAAAATTCCTAAAGTATTGAAGAAATTTTACAAATAGTTCAAAAGGTTAAACTAAAAGACTATTTCTTAAAATTCCTTACCCGTGAAACTGCTAAAAATCTGTTTTATAGAACATATGTTAAAAAATGGCATGCATTTTATAAAAGTAATGAGACTTTTCTAGTATTACTAGTATTTATTGAGCCCAAAAAGAAGCATGGCAGTCATAAGTCCAGAACATAAGAATTACATCACTTAAGTACTGCACATCATCAACAGTCTTAAGACAGTAGCTGTGGCTGAACCACGAACTCCTTGTTTTAACTTTAAATAAGTCAGCACTGCAAATCACACAAAGTAAGTTCTAAAGTGCTATGTTAATATTAACATCTCTTAAAAATGAAGTACTTCTTTCTTCTAATACTATTGCCTCCAATAGCCCAGCAGCTATGAATTCATCAAGTATGGTAATGGTGCCCATTTTAAGCTGCCGTCTCCTTTGGTAGAATTCATGCTATACATACCAAAAAAAAAATAGAAATCTAGTCAAGCTCCTAACAAAAATCATTTAATTCATAATGGCTGGACAACAAATCTATCAAAAATGAACTATTCATTTTGATAGTTACAGGTATACATTAAATACATAGGCATGTTGAAGAGTTACTTCTAGAAGCAAATATACAAATCCTTTTGACACCCCGACAGAACTAGAAGATGCTGCCAGATGGATATGGACCACTTCAGTGAATCTCGGATGAGAGCTTGCACTGGATTGGCTGGAGAGCAGGGCAGCCAATCAGGCCATCCTGAGGTCATGGGCTGAAGTGCAGAGGGCAGAGTTCTATGACTTACCATCATGGACTACCCTTTAATTAAAGAGTAGAAAAAAGAACAAAGTTAAATTGAGTTCTCCATTAAAAGTAATTAGTCAAGCCAAGAAAACAGGAAGCAGAAATAAGCATTATTTACCTTTTCATTAAAAAACAAAAAAACAAAAAGCACCAAAACAAACTCATCTCATTATTTTGGAAAGGGAAAATGAAACTTACTTTATTTCTGCTTCTGTTTTCCTGGCTAGGAAAGAAATGTAAAAAAGCAACTTACCAGGCAGTTTGAACCAGGGTTTGATTACGTTCACATTCTAAGACTTGTAAATACATAACAATGATCTGAAGGACAAGGGAAAAAAACTCAGTTTAGCATACTGGTGGTTCTTTCAGAGTACAGAGTTCAATGAACATAAGTAACTGAAAATGTTAGGTGCAAGTTTTAATTCTTCTATAAACTGTATAAATAATACAGACCAACTAAAATGTACCCGAGAGTCAATGTAGGTTATTATGCTACTAGAGTTCATACGGAGACGTAATGTTCCAAAATTGTGCAGGAAAAAAAATGGAAGTTAAATCAGTTAAGAATAGTATCTAAGTTTCATGTGACAGAAACTGATTATTTCATTTACTTTCCCAAGGTACAAAAACCCTAGAGACTGCTATGTTTTTAAAGTTACACAATGGGTATGATACATATTATGTACAACTCAGAGTGGGTAAGTAATCAAACACTAATATTTCTACAGTGAAGCTTATCACACTAACGTGTGATAAATTTAAAAACTCATATAAATGAGTTTACCTCAATTCTGATCTTTCTGGACCTGTATTATCATCACTCTCATTTTACAATTTTAGAGATGTGGAATCTGAGAAACAGATATCTGCCGAGGTCACAGAGCTAATGGCAGAAACAAGTTTCTATGCGCAGATGGTCCTGCCCGCAGAGCACCTGTTCTCTTAACCACTGTGCTACAGCTTATGTTGAGCATATGGAAGCCAAGAGACACTGGAGAAACCTAAGAACATTCAACGACGCTAACAGTGAGCAGCCACACGCAGCATTTCACCATGCAACAGGGTAGCGCACTGTACTGCCAGGTACTTCTGCAGATACATGTATAATTTATTCCTTGGCTAAGATCTAAAAATCTCCGTTTTCTAGGTATGGAAACTGGGTTACCTCAGAAGCAAAAAGAACAAAATAAAGAGTAAAGATTTGAACCCAAGTCCTTTCAACTCCCATTTTACTGATAAATATCAATATCCAAAAAGTTGCTTTTTAAAACCAACTCTCAAATACAAATTCATGTAAAATAAAATTTTAAGAAAACCCCTAATACTTACGAACGTTAATTTCTGTATTCTACAACTCACCTTATGGGGATGCTTGACATGAACACAAAATCCCAACTCCTTTAACACCCTCCTCTCTGCCTTGATAACTTGATTTTTGGTGTTAATGTAGTTCTGATCAAGGATCAGGGGGCTTGGAGTCCTATAGTTTGTAAGAAATAAAATCAAAACTGTTTTGCACATCCAAAAAATTTTATTTGTGGCATCTCCATTTTCCCTTCCAACCAACTATTGGCAACAGAAACCAGCTTTTTAAACTCCTGCAAACAAGTTAAAAGCATTAATCTTGTGCTGTCCAAGTTATGCTAATTAAATATATACTTTCTCGACTCAGTTCCTAGTTTACTAACAAAACCCTGCAATGAAAAAAATTCACTCTAATGCTCTTAGATACATCCTTGTTGATTTTTTTCATCCAGATATTTTAGGTATATGTATTAGGTGATAGCCTGATTTATTTCCACAAACCTCGTTAGTCTCCACAGACTCCAGGAACAAAACTAATGTGCTCTTGAAAATACGTATTATAAAGACCTCGTAAGATTATAGTGATTTTACTCATTTTATAAAATATCAACTCTTTGCTAGTTTAAGGCCAAAATTAAAATTCTGGAAAAAAACGGTGGGTAGCTAATTCAGATTCCCCTAAATGGGCAATTTGTTTAAATAAACTGATCTAAGAATCTCTGTTAAAGAAAATAATCTGGAAACTATAGATTCAGCTCAATTACCAAAGAAATGTTTTAAAAATCAGATTTAAAATTCGAAGTGATCAATAAAAACCAGGCCAAAATTTGGTCAGAGCTGTCATTATTAGGTAGTAACTTTAGTACGCAATGGCGAAAGAGATGGGAAGACCAACCATAATGAAGAAACTAGAAGAGGACTCAAGGTCTCTGTGCCAGACTAAATTACGATAGCTTCAAAAGTTATGATGCAGATGGCGATATATCAGTGGTTCAATGCTTTGGGAAAAAATGCTTTCAATTAAAACATCTTTAAGTCTTAAAATTGAAAACTAGTTTCTTAATGAGAAGTCAGTCAGGACTTAGACTTTCACTTTAAAGCCAATAAAATGTCCCAATGTCCTTCATTTGAGACATTCTTAGATCTAACCAACAAAAAATACGTTTTTATTAAGACCTGATAAGGTATGTATCTGGGTAGAACAATTAAATACTTTTCCCCATACTCAATTTATTTTCAGCCAAAAGATTCAAGAGTTTTTGCTCTGGGCAGAACACATTTTAAAGACAGTCATTCTGAACACTGCCCCCACTTATAACTCATTTTACCATGCACACCAAATCCAGAAAAATTTAAGCCCATGTTAGCCAAAAACCTACATATCCATTTGAAGATCAGAAAAGAATCTGAAATAAGCTACATTACCCTGTAGTGATATGCTACCAGAGTAAAAACAATCAGCTACCATATTTATTTTCCATTCTTTCTCCTATTTCAAATTATAAACCTGGAATGCTTAACTAAACTATTTTTAGTTATTCTATACTATACGATTTCTATCAAGTTGGATATAAGACAAAAGTTGGCAAAGCTGACAAGATGGAAAATAGCATGTTAACAATATTTAAAATGGCCTTCACTCAATTCTTCTTAACAGCTTTGAAAGGTGTGAGAAATGCGGCCACCAGCTGGGGAGGGAGCTGATTTCTAACATAAAAACATAATAATGAACCCATTTTTATCAGGACAAATGGGCTACAAGTTCATTGTTCTTTGGAAAAAAATCAAATTTAACTCAAATGAAAACAATTAATGTACATATGAAAACATATTCCAAAGATCTTAAGGTTTATGATTTTTCAGATATTAAAACAGGAAATTTGGAAAAAAAGTGAAATCTACTTAAGACTAACCGATGGACTAGTTATCTGATGGCCCTTTCATCAGGCATTCATTAGGAGACAGAATACCTCTGGTGTTATAGTTGCGTATCACCTTAACCCTTAACGTGCAACTCAAACAGTAAACTGCACCATTAGAATCCTTATAAAATTATTATAAAAGCAGTTTTGTCTCATTTTTTCCCACTTATGTTGAACAAATTCAGTACACCTCTTACTAAACTTGCTTTAAGAGTTGATTTCAAATTCTGTTAAAATTCATTTTCTTGCAATCAACCAACTAAACACTTGAATTATGGCTATTAGTCTCAAATCAGGTTTAATCATTAATTCTGCTTAAGCGAATTATTTTCCATCCATTCTGCCACAATCTTTACTTTCCCATTTTTTTGTGTCAAAATCCCAACTTAAACCAATTAAGGAAACCAAACTACTATCTACTATAATTCCACTAGGTACGCAGCTTATTGCTTAGGCCTACTATTACCTGTAGTCTTCAAAGTTAACTTTGTAGGTGTAAAATCTGATACGTTCTTTTTGTTCAGAACTGGTTTTACCTCACAAATCAAAGAAGGCTCGATGAATATAATTTACACTATTTTGTATCAGAAGTAGAAAAATGTGGGCTTCCCTGGTGGTGCAGCAGTTGAGAATCTGCCTGCCAATGCAGGGGACACGGGTTCGAGCCCTGGTCTGGGAAGATCCCACATGCCGCGCAACAACTAGGCCCGTGAGCCACAACTGCTGAGCCTGCGCGTCTGGAGCTTGTGCTCCGCAACCAGAGAGGCCGCGATAGTGAGAGGCCCGCGCACCGCGATGAAGAGTGGCCCCCGCTCTCCGCAACTAGAGAAAGCCCTCGCACAGAAACGAAGACCCAACACAGCCAAAAATAAATAAATAAATAAATAAATATAAATAAAAATTTTTTTAAAAAAGCAGAAAAATGTGTCCCCATATAACAGCAGTAAGGAAAGATTCAAACTGCCTAAGCAAATGGTTTCTTTAAAGTATCAATTAGTACCTTACATGGTAACAAGTACATCAAATTGAATTAAGGCTTGCTAGAACTTCTTCCTCCGCAATTAGGTAAACTTTCCTTTCCAATAAAAGTTTGAACAGCTAACATTTTAAAATCTTTTTAAAAGAAACCATCTGTTCAGAAAAAAACTTTCATGATCAAAAAACACCCAAACCTAACTCTACCTACCTCCTCCGCTTTTAACTTGGTCAGATTTTTCAGATTAATTTATATGAAAAGAACAATTTTCAAATTTTAGTCTTAGTATGAAATTCTGCGTTCTGGTCATTTGACGTTTATTATCTGGTCTCTCAGAATAGCTATCTTTCCTTCGGCATGATCTTGAAATGCAACCACAACAACAAATTTAGGAGCAGATCCAAACGTGGTTTGTCTCACTCACGTGGTACAAAGGACCAAGAAAATGAAGAACAAGTTCCTTAAGAGACTATACTTAAACGAGATCAGTTTACAAGAAGGCAGACTGCTACTCAACCTACAGAAATTCGTTAATTCCTACCTCAAAAGAATGTTCTTTCTTTGGCAGTGTTCAAACAAACACTTTTAGAGCCACCAAAATAAACTGCAGAGGAAGTCTGGACTAAATGACAAGATCTCTTCCCTTCCAACTCTATGATCTATATGCATGTTGAAAATACCACACCATATTCACCAATGAGTGGGTTGCACCAGGCTTTGAATATTTGTCTTTTAGAGAAGCCTTATAGTATGAAGGCAGGTGCCTTAAAACTATATTTATCTTTTAGAGAAGCCTTATAGTATGAAGGTATAGGTGCCTTAAAACTACATAAAATTCTTAATTTGCTGGGAGTATGCTACATCTCAAAAGCAAATTATAATTGGAAACTACTGGAAAAAAGCAATCTTACTTTTTTAAATTCAGCCATTTATTCTGAGCTTAAAAAACCATTCTCAAACTACAAAAAATTGAAGAGAGAAAAAAAAAAAATCCAGGATGGGGCTTGGGCATTAGTTCTTTCTAAAAGCTCCTCTGGTGATTCTAATATGTAGTCAGAACTTAAATACAGTGACCTAAAGTCTACAAAAACGATGCCTCTGTTATTACCGAAGTCACACTTCAATTTAAAGCTATTCATAAACTAAATTAAAATAAATAGCACCAATAAGACAAACTGATACATACTTTACCTAACTAAAGTGTGATATTGATAGTACTTTCTAATAACATTAACCTATACAAAACATTGCTAAACTATCATTCTAATAACTTGGACAGCAAAGACAAACGCTTATAACAAGAAACAGGAGTTTTTCTAAATGGTTCACCAGTGGCCAACCTGTTAGTCCCCGATTCCAGTGACCTATTCTCAGAGCACTGGCTTCTCCTTGGGGATTTTCGATACTTCACTCACTGTTGCCATGACGACAGCTTCATCGCTATGTACCACTCCACATCACCCAGGCTTTGGTAAATGTAGCTGGTCGCTGTATAGTCGGTTGCAAGGGAAAAAAGAGTTGAAGTTAATAACATATACAAGCTACCTGTCTGAGTAAACTTGTAATATGCATAGAACACTTTTACATCCTGCCTTAAAAAAAAAAGACTTCCATGCAATTAACAACTCCTTTTAAATTTCATGCTATAATCAGACTTCTGAGATTGAGACACAATCAATTTCTCTGCGATAATGACCAAAAGAAAAGGAAAAACAAAAAAAAAAACCACACTGTTACATCAGACACGACAGTCAAATCACGTGAGATGTTTTAAATTCCAAGATTTTTATAGTAAGAAGACCTACTCTGAAATCAAGGAAGAATACTCAAAGAAAAATTTCAAAGTAGATGATACTAAATAATAGTTATTAGCTCAATGGTCCAAAGAATACTAACAGAAAACTATTTCCTTTAAGCAAACACAGAATCCTTTGACGAAAGATAAAAAACCTTTTTATTAGTGTCATTTTGTTTAAACACCCTGAAGAATCACCTAGATCTAAATATAAGTTTTAGCTCAGACCATGCTAAATACCAATTTGAGAACTTCCCAATTTTCAGGAATTCCTAAGAACCTAAAAGACATTTTTAAATGAAAACTAAAAAAATTCGTCTATCCCTGGAAATGGTTACGGTTAATGAGAAAAGATGGCAGAATAAAGAATGTAGAAAACTGAAAAATGCTGTGAAAACTATCTGGGTAGCCATGTTTCAGATTTTAAGATAACTACTGGCTTGTCTCTGAATAATTCCATTACTACCAACTCTTACAGACTCAGCAAATAAAGACCACTCACGTAAGATACTAATTGGGTACTAACCGTTACCCAACCCCAAAACGACTGAAAATCCTTTTATAACTAACTTCCTTTCAAACTCAGTACAAGTTTATCTAACACACAACAATTCCTTAAAAAGTGAACCCAACTAATCTACACCAAGCATATTCTTCTGTAGCATGTACTAGAGATCGTCTATAGACAAAAGCACTGCAACTAAAACTTTTTGGTACTGCCTCAAACGAACACATAAAGTGTTAGCAGGCATCCACGACACCTAAAACACAACACTATTTTGGTCTCTGTTTTCTTACAAGATCAGATAGATGGGCCTTACCTAAATACAACCCACTCACTGCAACTGTCATCTGACCAAAACAAAATACCTGTTTAATCCCTTTGACTCCAAACTTTATCATCCTGCAGTCCTTTCAGATCCGGTATTATAGGATATATCGTAGTTCAATGTTGTGAAGTATTCTAACAAAAGCCAACCTCAAGTGGTAAGGAATTAACTGGGACTTCCCGTAGAAAAACAATCTACACAAAATTTTGCCACAGTATTAACTTGAACTGCAGTATTTACACTTCCAGCCTTCAGTCTTCCAGAGAAAGGAGGGGAAAAATAACTTACAGAATACACTCACACTTGAGTCAAACGTATTCCCTTTCTTGTTTAATCTTAAACCACAGGACTGGCTTCACAGCACTGTTAGGATTGTCCATAAACGCAACTGCCTCTACAAACTTTAGATAACTGGTTAATTGACTTTTCAAATTAAGTACCAGCGTGTTCCTATGTGAATTTTAACACCTAAATTAAAGTCAGTTTTCCCTTGCATCGGTTTTAACTTGAGAGGAAAGAATGTTTTGATCTGATGATTTGTGCACAGCACAGTAGTATCAAGAGATCTGTATTCAGTAATGCCAATCTTACCTTTTTCCTCTTAACTGGCGTAGGTAGTGGAATACATTAATCACATCTCTTATTCTTCTAGGCGCTTCTTCGATTTTTGATGCAAGATTAATACAAGCCATGGCAACAATCTAAAAGAACCATGATCCAATAAAAAGTTGTTAGATTATGGGACTACAGAGTACTGCTACAAAAAAGTGCCCCTCTCAAAGTCTAAGGAACTTATCCTGTTGAAGAAACTTTAGGACACAGCTGGGAACTTTAGGACCTCTGGCGAAATGAAATCGCAATTGACATTTCTAGGCCATAGACTTACCGCCTATGCTAGTGTAATGCTTTCTTTTTATTGCTTAATCCCCCTTAATTGTGAATCCAGAGCCAAGCTCAACCTCACAGGAATTTTGCATTTGGTTGAAAATTCTAATTCTTGATAACAGGGCACCTGGGCTCAGAATCCATCTTCTGGTTCTAAAACACTTTCCAAAAGTCCCTACTTCCCGGTGGGTGAGAGCTAGGTACAAAGGCCTGAAACTCACCACTCCCTTTCTGGAAAGACTGGCTGCTGACACCACCTCCGCCCTCCTTCCCATTTCCGGATGAAAAAAAAATCCCCTTTCACCCGCCCCCGCTCTGCTTACCTCGAAACTGTGCTTGACGAAAGATTTGGAATAGAAAAAACGATGAAACAACACCTGCCCCGTTGCCATCGCCACCTGCAGACAAGAGAGAAGAACGGAAGCGCAGGGGTCAGGCGGGCCCGCACCAGGCGCCGCCGCCATTTTGTGCCGCCGCCGCTCGCTCCCCTCCCCCTCCCCGCCGCGAACAGCTCCCGTCCCCGTCCTCCCGTCGCCCGGCGCCCTCCCGCTCTCGGCATGCCCGGGATCCGGCTGGGGCCCGCGGCTGGAGAGCCCAGGGGGACACCCCCAACCCGGCCGGAACCTGGTGGTACCGGGACGCAGCGGAGAGGGAGGCGCAGCAGGTCGGCCCGGGGTCGGAGCACTGACCTGCGGCAGCCGAAGGAGAATGCCGGCGGCCTGAATAAGCTCGCAGCCCAGGATGCGCAAGTCCGTCTCGCTGGGCAGGTCGAGCCCGTCCTGCATGGACGGGGTGGGCGAGAGCCGCTCCTCCGGTATCAGCGAGTGGTCGATGGTGAGCGAAACTTCCGAGTACAGGCGGTCGCCGATTAGGATCCCTCCCGTCGTGGTCGTCGTCGTGGTCGTCGTGCCGGAGCTGGAGCCGCCCGCACTCGGGGCAGCCGAGGAGGCGGCGGCGGCAGCGGTCGCGGTGGGGTGAGGCCCGGACGCCATGGTCTCAGCGAGCTGCACGCACGCCCAACGCAGCCGGAACCCGGAGAGAGACTAACCAGCGTCCTCGGCGCGACGGATATTCCCGTGACCGCCGGGTTCTGGGCCGCTTCACGCAGCGTGCGCTTCCGCCCTGACGTCACCACGCCCCTCCGGCGTGCGCCAACTAGTCCCTTCAGGCCTCGACTCTGCGCGCGGCGCCTCAACCCTGTGCTGGCCAGGGAGCGGTGGGACCCTCGGGAGACCTGGGTTCCCTCTCCGCTGGGCCTCCAGAGTGGTCGAGGAGGTGGTCTATTTCCTAAAACAAGCCCAAGCCGCCTCGTTTGTAATATTTTTAACCACAAGTATAATAAGGGAGGCTAACAAGATAGCTTTACAAGATACCTTATCCCCAAGTTCGAGTCTGCAAAATTTACTGTAACCCCTGCGCGTTGACAACTTGTCTAGAACGTGCGTCCCTATGCTCCCATCTCTCTTCCTGTCCTAACTTTTCGCATTTAGGTGGCGTAGTTTCAGCGAGTACAAAGGGAGGCGTTGGGTCGACCTTCGCCTGCATTGGCGGGTGGAAGTGGCTACTCCGATGTCGTGTACGGACGAACTTGTAATTTAAAGTGACCCGCAAGGAATCTGGGGAAGGGTGCTTTACAGTATTTTTAGAAAACAGGAATGTGAACTACTTCGGCTCAAAAAAAAAAAAAAAACCTCCCCGATGAGCGTGTGGTTCACAGGGGTTTCGAAGTAAGGCGAGGGATTCGTATTGACTGGGAGGGCGGCTGCTTTAGCAGCTTCGCTTGCGAAACTCAGGCCTGAGCCAGTGACAACGCCACAGCTTTCGCTAATCTGGAAAATCCCTAGTTTCCAAAAATAGTCTTAGGGCGAGACTTTACAGAGGTAATTTGATTATGCCTGGGGTCTATGTATTCCTGCGTGGTTACTCCAATTAGGTAGTATGGGAGAAATAAAATCTCCTTTGTATACATATTTTTCCCTCTGTGATATTAGCAGTTCTCCAAATTTCCTCAAAATTGAAGTAAAAACAATGATACTGATCCAGACTACTAGAAGCTAGAGTGGGAGGAAAAGGAGTAGATCTTGATTTACTCCAGCCATTTTTTGTCCCTTGCCTGAACCTTCGAGACACAGGGATGAGAAGTCCCACTGCCTTTCTATTACATAGCTCAGTTTTAAGGCTTAGTTTAATTATAGAAAATTGAAGCCTGGATCTATAGAACAAAGGGAGTTTGAATACATTGAAATATTTGTCAGTGATGTCACTAAAGCAAAACATATTCAAGGGACTTCCCTGGTGGTCCACTGGTTAAGAATCTGCCTTCCAATGCAGGGGACGCGGGTGAGGAGCTAAGATCCCACGTGCTGCAGGGCAACTAAGCCCATGTGCTCTAGAGCCCAAGCTGTAACTACGGAGCCTGTGAGCCTTCACGCTCTGGAGCCTGTGCGCCACAGCTAGAGAGAAGCCTGCGCGTCACAACCAAAGATCCCGCATGCCACAACGAAAGATCCCGTGTGGCACAGCTAAGACCCGATGCAGCCAAAAAAAAAAAAAAAAAAATTCAAAAACCTCATTTTTAAAAAAGCATTAAATCAACCTTACATCAGTATTTCTGAACTCTGCCTGCACATAAGGATCTTCAGAGGAGCTTTTATTTATTTTTGGTCGAGCCACGGTGGCTAGTGGGATCTTCAGAGGAGCTTTTATTTATTTTTGGTCGAGCCACGGTGGCTTGTGGGATCTTAGTTCCCTGATCAGGGATTGAACCCAGGCCCTAGGTAGTGAAAGCACAGAGTCCTAACCACTGGACTGCCAGGGAATTACCCAGAGGAGGTTTTTAAAACATACTGATGCCTGAGTCTTACTTGTAGGGGTTGATTTTATTGATTTGGGGTGGGCCCAGCCAGTGGTTGAATTTTGCCCATCCTCCAGACATTGGAATGTTCAGCCAGGATTGAGAAACATTGCTCCAATAGAGATACCTGACCTCTCTGCATGTCATGTTCACCTTTCTGACTAGGCTGCTTCCAGGGAAACTTCCCTCTCCAATATTCAGCAGGGATTTAAAATGCTTTAACAAACTTTGAAATCTTTAAAAACTAATTGATGATATGCTATTTTCCTGGTTCTGATCATCTAGTATGGTTGTGTAAGATAGTATCAGTGGGGGAAGTTTCAATTATTTCAAAATAAAAAGGGGAATAAAACCCCTAATTGGTGATATGCTTCATTGAAACATTGAGCTTCAGTGAAATCACCACCTATATTTGTAATGACTTGAGAGTAATATAATTTATTTTTAATTTCTTAATGGAACATTTTTCTAATATTTAGAGGATCTCCCACCATGCCTCTCCAATAGGCTGATTTGGTGATGTCTTGATATATTTTATAATTTTTTTTAAATCTCTAGGTCTATGATTAATCTAAAAAAGTTCACAAGCATAGGAGTGAGAAGTTCTGGGAGAAGGAGGGGTTACTTGCTCTACTCCTGATATCTTTTCCCAGTGGACCTCCCTGTTCCCCACACCTCCTGTGTCTGGCAGTCATTTCCAGAAGTGCAGAACCACCCAAACTATTCCACAACTTTGTGCCCATTTCCCACTCCCTTCTGACTGTACCCCAAATTATATCCAATAGACATGACAATTTTCACTGTTCCTCCCTTCAGGCTCAACAACAGTGGTAGAGGAAGTGGGCCGACATTTTATATGCTTAACATTAACTCACTAAACTGTGATTTATTGATACTTATAATTTTAACTTTAAAAGAAAAAATTCATGACTAATCCAGAAGATGGAAAGTAATGGGTCTAGTGGCTCTGCTCTACAAGGTTGTCTAAGGACCGGAGTTGAAAAAAAACTTTTGACTATCCTTTTAAGAGTCAAATTCCAGAAAAATCATGGTTTGAAAAGGTTGTTACATTATTTCTGAGTTATTTTGAAGAAAGTTGCTTTTCCATGTACCTACTTCCAAAACACCACCATTAAAATGTGGAACGACTAAGACCTCTTCAGAGTTATAAAGGATCCAGAATTGGGAGGGGTAAAGCATATGTTTTAATTGCATAAAATCTTTAGTAGCAATGAGTTCAGACAAGTGAGACTGTTCCATTAAGAAGGTAAATGAATATGAAAAATATATATAACTGAATCACTTTGCTCTACAGCAGAAATTAACACAACATTGTAAATCAACTGAACTTCAATAAAATAAATTTTTTTAAAAAGAAGGTAAATGACTGAGTTGTCATTCGAAATAAAAATAGAATGGTAAGTCTATATTTTGTATATTCTTTCTCAACAAACAAAGGTCCTAGTACTAGTAGGCCCTGAGTTCACCCATGTCTAAAAGGAAATCAATGATAATTAAAGTTGCATTTTTACTTACCAAGACCTGCAGGCTTCAGATGATGACTGAAGAGAAAAATGGAATTATCTGTGACCTCCTGGGGGCTACTGAAGAATCATATTCCTGATACTTAAATCAGTTCTCATTCCATTAGTCTCTGCAGCCTCTCAGGGGAGCATGTTTTTCATTAATATTTAAACGTTCAGGTTCTTTAATCCTAAAATTACAATTGGCATAATTTCATTAATTTCTTCAGCAATTGGTTAGACCAGCAGAATTTAATAACACAACACTGTAATTTAGGCTAAGGACAAATGAAATGTAAGTCCCCCGCCTAGATGGAGGTACACTCTTAATAAAGGGAATGGTACACACAAAGACAAATGTCAAGGTGACTAGTAAGTGCAAACAGCAGTCAGAGAAGGTATAAGTCATTACGGTTAATGTCAACAGGGAGCACTTAGAACCTTAAGAAGTTGCTCATCAAGTTTCTATTTATGGCAGAAATCAGAGACTGTCTGACTTTACACATGAACTATTCATGTAGTTACATGACTTTTTCATTTAGTCCTGTGGCAGTTATATGACAATGCATTCTGGTCTGGTTGCTCTCATCATTAGAAATAGCCATTCTGGGGAATTCCCTGGTGGTCCAGTGGTTGGGACTGAACGTGATTTATATGTAATTAACACTTAGGCATATACTGCTTGGTAAATCTCATAATAGCACTGGCCTGGGCATTCTGCTGCTGGCTCTGCAGAGAACTAGTTCTGACACTTAACCACCGTTTTCTCATTTCTTAAAGTGAGGGAGTCCAATTGGACCCCTTTCAGGTCTAAAATTCTTTGACTCTGGTCATCCAGACATCTTGAACCTCAGACTCATCTTTGGTTATTTCTTCTTTATTGTATTTTAGTCACTAAGTCCTGTTGTTCCTTCCTTCAAGGAAGGAAATTGTTCTTGAATCTGCCTGTTCTATTCTACTATATCTGCTGTTATCTCATGCCTGGACCATCACAGTAGCTTTCTAAATGGTCTTCTTGCCTACAGTCTCTCCCATCCCTTGTTCATCCTGGGACATCTCTAAATTGCTCTTGAAATATCAGTTTACTTCTTCCACTTCCTCAAAAAAAAAAAAATGCTGAAGATAAAAGATAAACATCAAACCATCAAACACCTTTCGGCAATTGAGGCTTTCCACAATCTTAACTTACCTTGTCACTCATTTCCTTACCCCATTACCACCTCACTTTATTCCCCTCTATGTCTCAACTTGAACCAAGACCTAGCATTTACGACCTTTAGTATATATTTTGACACATGATTCCATACTATCATGCATTGTTGTTACTTGATTAGTTCATGGGTGAATTCATTGACTCCTTAAAAATAGGACCATTTTTGCATTTATTTGCGTTCTCTACAGAACCTGATAGACACTGTGTATATGGTAGATACTTAATCAGAACTTGTGGACTGAACTGCATGTTTTTCTCCGAGGGCCTTCCATAGGCAGCCTGGTCTTGCCTTCTCCTTTCCATCCAGAAGTCAGTTCCATCCTCAAGTGCCTGTCCTATCACCACAGCCCTCTCTCCCTAACGGAGAGCTACAGGTCCCAATTTACCCTGTTATTTTTGCAGCACTTTGTAGCAGATCAGCCATGTTTCCACTTCTGCTCTATTCTGTGTCCTCACAGTGGGCTACTTAAATAGCCCACAACCTCTGTTCTGTATAGGCCTGGACTGCAGAACAGGAGGCCTGTTGGAATTGCTATACCCAGAGAGTTGCAGTGGGGGGACAGGAGCTCACAGAAACAATATAGTGAAGTCGTTTGGTGACTGAGTATGGAGCGAAGCTCTGAGACAGTTTTTGGAGGTGTTTCCAGAAATTGGGCATGTGTGACCAAGAGTTAAGGCCAGTGCCAATTTGATAAACTGAACTGTAAAGCTAACAAAACCACAGGTTTGCTTTTGGAGCTAGATTAAAGTTAGTATCTACTCTCATCTCTTTTATTCAAGCAAGGAAATTAAGGTCCAAAGATGAGGCTGCAAATAGCTACTCAGTAAATATCAGCTGATTGCAAATAATCCAGTCAAGCTAGTCCTTGGATGGATTTATTCTTTATGGTACTTCATGTCAAAAATTGGCCAACCAGGGCTTCCCTGGTGGCGCAGTGGTTAAGAATCTGCCTGCCAATGCAGGGGACACGGGTTCGAGCCCTGGTCTGGGAAGATCCCACATGCTGCGGAGCGACTAAGCCCGTGAGCCACAACTACTGAGCCTGCGCGTGTGGAGCTTGTGCTCCGCAACAAGAGAGGCCGCGATAGTGAGAGGCCCACGCACCGCGACGAAGAGTGGCCCCCACTTGCCGCAACTGGAGAAAGCCCTCTCACAGAAACGAAGACCCAACACAGCCAAAAATAAAATATAAAAATAAATTAATTAATTAAAAGAAAAAAAAAAGGGCTTCCCCGGTGGCGCAGTGGTTGAGAGTCTGCCTGCCAATGCAGGGGACACGGGTTCGAGCCCTGGTCTGGGAAGATCCCACATGCTGCGGAGCAACTAGGCCCGTGAGCCACGATTGCTGAGCCTGCGCGTCTGGAGCCTGTGCTCCGCAACAAGAGAGGCTGCGACGGTGAGAGGTCCACGCATCGCGGTGAAGAGTGACCCCAGCTTGCCACAACTAGAGAAAGCCCTCGCGCAGAAACGAAGACCCAACACAGCCATAAATAAATAAATAAATTTTAAAAAAAGAAAAAAAAAAGAAGTTCATTTAAACACAGTAATTTGAAAACAGACACAACAGGAGACAATCTATATTATCTTAAAAAAAAAAAAATTGGCCAACCAGTCTTAGTTTTAGTCAGCAGCTCAAGAGTAAGAAGAGCTTATTGGCATGACTTCCAAACAGACCACATCAAAGGAGTGTGATCCTGCCAACACCTGGGTTTTGGCCCATTGAAACTGATTTAGGGCTTCTAACTTGCAGAACTGTAAGATAATATAAATTTGTGTTGCTTTAAGCCACTAAATTTGTTGTAATTTTAAACAGCAGTTATAGAAAACCAGTGCAGTGAGAGTTGACATTTCCTGATATTCTTTAAGAAGTGCTTCTCAAACTTTAAGATGTATACAAATTACCTGGGTGGAGACTGAGAGCCCCATTTCCAAAAAAACTCCCAAGTGATGCTGATACTGCTAGTCTAAGAGCTATACTGAGTGGCAAGGCTTTAAAGCACATTAGATGATTTTATCTCTTTTAATAATCTCAGTATGGAGGAAGTGGAACCCAACGGCTGAAAGTATTAGAGGCTCTGGAGTTGACTTACTGGGAAAAAAAATCCTGTCACTCAATAGCCATGCAAATATAGGCAAATTATTATTATTAATTAATTAATTAATTAATTTTTTTGGCTGCATTGGGTCTTCGCTGCTGCGCGTGGGCTTTCTCTAGTTGCAGAGAGCGGGGGCTACTCTTCATTGTGGTGCGCAGGCTTCTCATTGCGGTGGCTTCTCTTGCTGTGGAGCCGGACTCCAGCCACACGGGCTTCAGTACTTGTGGTGTGTGGGCTTCAGTAGTTGTGGCATGCGGGCTCAGTAGTTGTGGCTTGTGGGCTCCAGAGCGCAGGCTCAGTAGTTGTACAGCACGGGCTTAGTTGCTCCGCGGCATGTGGGATCTTCCTGGACCAGGGCTCGAACCCATGTCTTCTGCATTGGCAGGCGGATTCTTAACCACTGCACCACCAGGAAGTCCCGTGAATTGTTTATTGTTAGATTCAACAGACATAAGGTTCTGTCAAATTGCCAAAACAAGTTTTAGACTCACTCCCAATTTCTGTACTTATTGAGGACCGTAACAAACACTTCAGAGTTTGGTGACAGTCCAAGGGCCACTCTTTGAGTGATATTACTCTTCAAATTTTTTAATAATGAATATATATTACTTGTATAATTTCAATTAATTGTTCTAAAGAAAATCCAATTCAGTCTGATAATAATAGAAATAGGTATGAGGCACAGAAACGGTTCCAAGGATGGAGTAATTTTACAGACAAAGAAGGTGGCAAGAAGGAGGTGACGTGTGATCTGGCTTTTAAAGGCTACATAGGCATTTGTCAGAAGGATAACCGTGGAAGAGCATTTTAGGCAGTGGAAAAACAGGGGCCAGGGCAGGGAGGTATGAGATTGCTGCGTGTGTTGAGAAATACAGTGGACACCTGTTGTTTCAGCCTGCCCAGCATTCAGTCTCCCTTCTTTCATTTTCCCTGGGGGACCCACAACTTCTCCGTTCTCGCTGTAGGTGGCTGAGGTGGGGCTGACCTCTTCCCCACTTCCTTCCAGTGACTGGTTCAGGACAACAGCCAAGACCGGGGCTTTGGCTGTACCCTGGCCAGGGGAGGGGAGAGAGGTGCTTGTTCCTGCTGGGACTGCTGAAAGGAGGACGTAAGCCTGGAGCTGCAGAAGAGAACCAGTTTGAGAATGAAGTCAGCAGAGAAAAATAGCAGAGACCAGAGATAGAAACCCAATCCAAGACTTCATATGGGCCCCTCCTTGTAGTCATATCCTATATGCTACCCCTGGGATTTTCAGTTATGTGAACAGATAACTTCCCTTTTATTCATTTCATCTTAAACCTATCTTAATTGAAAGAAGACTTACACAAGGAATATTCTGGTGTGTGAGAATACAGTGTGTGTGTACACCAGGAATTGATGAGTCTGCAGAGGTAGGCAGGGGCTGGAAGGTGAAGGACTCAGGAACAGGCCCTCATTTCTAGAGGCTCTCAGGACCTCTGCAGGGTGTAAAGCAGTGATCACCTCAAGAAAATCAAGAGCTATAATATTAAGAATAATAAAATAAAAGAAAAATATTAAGAACATTTGCTTCCTCAAGCTTTTCTAGTAGTTTCATTTTTATTATTGTTTCCCTCTAACTGGGCCTAGGCAATTAAAAATAGAAAGGGCCAGCAAGTCCCTAAAAATGACATTTTAAATATGATTCCATTTTCCTTTTGAGGATGGAGTTATAATTTTGAGCAGTGAAGTAGCTGACCTCATTTAGTAGTGTGTTCTGTTTCCAATAAGTGTTTAACACGAGCGGTCTTTCACGGAAGAAACTTTTAGGAATAATAAGAATCACCTTTTCTGAAGCTCCCTACACATTTAATTAGTTTTCTCAGAGGGAACAGAAGGTAACTTCTGGGAATCTCAGGACCACATTAGCCATTTTGAACATTATGAAATAAAAATAAATAAGCCTCATTAAAAAATAATCAAATCAAATAAAAATGAGCCTCATATCAAGTTCCCTGCATACAGTTGTCACATTTAATTTAGAACAATTCCCTAGGGTTTTGTCTTTTATGATATCTTTCATGATTCCAGGTCAACTATTTTGCAGCATGTTCCTTAATTTGGAGTTGTCAGTGATTAGATTATGATTAGATTCAGGTTAAATATTTTCCCAGGACTACTCCATAGATGATGTTGAATCTTTCTCTAAGCTTCACAGCAAGGGGCACATGATGTCCAATTATTGTCCAATTTTTGGCTAATTCTGATTATTTGGTTAAGGTGGTGTCCACAAGATTTACCCTCTGTAAAGGTAACTGTACACCTCTGTAATAAGTCATCTATGGAGTGATTCTTTGACAATAAATAGCATTCTTAATAACAGATCTTACATGTATTGTTTCAAAGAATAAAAATGGCTCAACATCAAACTTTGTAGAGTTGGAAAGAATTATTTCAACAAACCTCTAGTGAGTACTCACTAAACTATGTTATGCTAAGGTGCTAAGACCAAAGAAGGAAAGACTGACCAGCAAACAGGAGAATTCAGGAGAGTGACAAACACCACATTAAATGAGAGGAAAGGGAAATCCAGAGAAACGAAAGATTTTAGACGATTTTAGATTGAGTGGCAGGGTTACATTAGAACTCTGGTTTTTCTGATTCCCAATCCAGTGTTCTTTCCATGACAGCATTCAAAGGCTCTACTGTAACACTGTTTCTCCCTGGACCGGTGTTAACATTGGTTGTTACAGTGAAAATAATTCATCTTACTATGTAACTAAAAGAACAAGCTTTCTCCAGGCCCACCATAAGATGCTTTAGAGGAATTGTTATTTGGATTGATTTAAATTATGTATACTGTGACATTAAACTCACTGGAGCCATAGTCTAGTTTTGTCTCAGGGAAATTCATAGTGACAGCGACACATGCACACTACCGAACCGGATATCGCTCCTCTGCCACACCTTAAAACTACCACAGATTTCTCTATTCACAAATCAGGCAACAATTCAGAGGTATCTAAATCCTACATCCTGAGAGCAACTACTTAGAGCTGATATATAATTCCTTTTGAGTGTACAGTGTTTTCATACATATCACTGGAATCTCAAAAGCAATCCAGTTACTCCTTAAGGTGGGAAGCATGAATCAGTGGGAGATGTCTGCTGGGTTACTAATTGTTTTCCCTTTAGGTTTAAAAATATCTAATGCATACCTAATTTTCAGAATAGAAACATAACAGACATAGTCTTATACATACGTTTAATCACTAGTGTATATTTATTCATTCAGTCTCAGCAGGACTATCTCGGCTTCCAATTTAAAGAAGGATCTGGAGGTGGTCTGTTTTAGGCATTGTTCATGTGATTCCTTCTAGGCTGCTTTGGATCTGTAGACCCGTAAATCCCAACCTGGTCTCTCTCTTCCCTGGGCTGAGAGAGTTCAGGGAGAAATAGGTGGCTGCAGGGAAGACACAAGCTGGAAAAGCTCCACTGTATCCCCTCAATAGTTTCAAGAACTGTTTTTAAATGCGAAGACCAAGCATCACTTGCCCTTTACTCACCCTTCTCAATAAAGAACCTCACAACATTCTAACTGCTTTGCGGAAATGAATTTAATCAGATAGTTATTACGGCATTTACAATTTTTACGGAAGGACTCTGGCGGTAACTCCCTTCTCCAGCTGCTAAAGGGCCATCCCAGATCTAGAGGCGGGTTTCCCGGAGGCCTCTACCGTGGGGGAAGTGAACGAAGTGGGTGGTCAGTTGGAAAGCCCTTCAACCAACTCAGCGTCAGCCTGGGGCCCACACCCCGCGAGACAAGTGCCCGGAGTGTAGACCCCACCCCCGCCCCGCCCCGCCCCGCCCCAGGCCCCGTTACCCCCGCAAAGTTTGACCGCACTCGGCCCGGGGACAATGAACACGTGCAAGACCTGGCTGGGCTGCCGTGGACTCCGGGGGCGTAATGATTTCACAACGGTCATGAGGGAGGAGAGCGCCAACCGCATCATTTCTAGGAAGGCCTGAGCCGGCCAGGCCGCGAGAGCGGCCGGGAAGAGACGCTCACATGCCGGAAAAACTGCATAACTAGAGCCACGCCCCGCGCACGCGCGGCGCGCCCTGCCCTCGCGTGGCCGCGGTCGTGCGGCTCCCTCCGCCAGCTGCCGGATCTAGCTCGCCTGCCTTCTCCGTCCGCCGCCGGCCTTCCGCCCTTGCGCAGTCGCGTCGTCGCCCGCCCTTCCCTCCGCCCCTCGCAGCAGCCGGCCTCTTTTGACGTCAGCGGCAGAATCCTGCCGCTTAGTCCTAATCTGATGTCGAGTGCAGGGCGGGGTGGGTAGGAAGGTCGCCTGCTCCTTCCCTGGCCTGAACCTCTCTTGGAAAGGAAACCGCTTTTGTAATTTCCTAAGACTTCGAAGTAAGCCTTTAAACTGTGCCCGTTTCCTAATAAGGGTGAACACGACCTCTCACCCTAGTTGATCTTCCGAACTGGGAGTTCTGTTAAAAGGGAACTGTAAAATGTGTTGTTATTTGGGTTTATTTGAAGGCTTTCGCTTGTCGTTTTTATGTGTGCCCTTAGTGTGTAAAGTGGAAGAGTGACATCCATAAAATGACGACTTTGTGTATGGAGGCTGGGATAAGCAGTACCTAGTCCGGCTTGATGAGATTTATGTGATTTTAATTTAGTTTCCATTTGAATAATCCAGGGGTGGCATTTTGAAAGGCTGGGTATAAAAAGCTGTTAAAGAACTTGAAGCCGTGGTTAATCATTTTGTAAGCTGCTTAAAGACAACGTGAAAAGGTATCAGAAATAAAATGAGAATTTAAACTTATAAGGGGCAAAGGTTTTGTCTACCTTTTACAGGCAATGAAATTGACCCAAGATTTCTGTGATTTGCCTGAGAGGGGTGGAATTCAGGCCACTATGCCAGTACTCTGGCCAGCGTGACTAAGGCTGTCTTTAGAACCCGCTGAGCTTGAGCTTTTATTGCCTCTTTTCTTGTCTTCCTACCTCACTTGTCTTTTTCCACTTTCGACGATTTTCGTTTTCTTCCTGAGTTCTCTTTCTCCCCGCCCCCCCCCTTGCTTTCTCTATTTCTTTAACTTCCTCTGTTTTTTTGTTTTTTGGTTTTTTTGTGATAGTTGAGCCAGCCTTTCCTTCCTCCTTTAAATGCCTCTCCCTTAAATGACCATAAAAGGAAATAGAAGAATTTTTAAAGTTTATTTTCTTGTTTTAAGGGTGTTTTGTTTTGGGGGGGGATTAGTTAGATATATAGTATGTATATAGTTAGATATAAAATTTCCTCTTCTAAAGGCTGCCTCCTACTTCTTTCCATAGATGTTCAGTGAAAGTAGGAGTGTGTAAGAGAGAGAGTAGTGAAGGAAAGAAAAGAGAGGGAGAGATAGGAGAGAGGACGGAGTGTGTGGTGAGCTGTTTAGAATCAGAAAGAGGAGAAAAAATATATATAAACAGAGACATGCTCTAAATTATACAAAACTCAACGTAAAATAACAACATAGCTGTAGGTAGGTTCTATAAAACTCAAGAAACACATCACTTTCGATCAATCCCTGCACATGCCTCTGTGATGCATTGCCTCAGATGAGTTGTGTCTTTCACAGAATAAACCTGTAGCTTTAGCTGCCCCAGAAGAAACAATCACAGGGGTTCTACCTGTGAAATAACAAAATAATATACCAGTGATTGCAGACTACATGCCACCCCGTAGGCTTCTCAACGTGTTGGCCCCTGTGCTCAGTCCTGCCGGTGGTTCTTGTTATCCTTGCTTTACACTTGGGGAACCTAAAGCCCGGAGAATCCCTTGCCCAGTGTTATAGGAGGCAGAACCTCTGCTGCCATTTCCAATTCCATAGTCTCTGAGTGAATATGTATAATAGTAAGGAATTAACATCTAATTTAAAATGAATAATAGAGCTCATTAAAGTACACTATTGCCAACTGACTGAAGTATGCTCCCTTATTATCAATTTCTCTCTTTGGTGTCTGTCTTATTCTGCTTGGTTAACAATAACTTGCAGAAGTTGGTTGGAAACATATTTTGTATTTTGCTAAAACATTCAAAGGTACTCCTGAAGTTTGGTTTATGTCTTAGTTCCCTTCATGAAAGAAAATACACTGTTCTGTATTCCATCATTTAAAAATAATCGGAAGCTTGAGGGCATTATGCTAAGTGAAATAAGTCAAATAAAGAGGGACAAATACTGTATGATCTCACACGTAGAACCTTAAAAAGTCAAACTCAGAAACAGACAGTAGAATGGTGTTTACCAGGGGCTGGTAGAAGAAATGTGGAGGTATTAGTCATAGGGTACAAACTACAGTTGTAAGAGGAATGCATTCTGGGCATGTAATGTACAGGATGGTGACTATAGTTAACAATACTGTATTATATACTTGAAAGTTGCTTAGAGAGTAGATTTTTTTATTCCCCCAGCTTTATTGAGATATAATTGACAACACTGTATAAGGTGTGCAATGTGCTGATTTGATACATTCATATATTGCAAAATTATTACCACCATAGTTAGCTAACACCTCCCTCCTGTTACATAATTACCATTTCTTTTTTTGTGGTGAGAATATTTAGGATCTACTCTCTTAGCAACATTCAAATATAATACAGTATTATTAGTTATAGTCACCATGCTGTGCATTAAATCCCCAGAACTTGTTAATCTTCTAACTGGAAGTTTGTACCCTTTCACCAGTACTTTCCCATTTCCCCCACCCCCTAGCTCCTGGTGACTCTGCTTTCTGAGTTTGGCTTTTTTAGATTCCACATATAAGTGAGATCATACAGTATTTGTTTTACTCTGTCTGACTTATTTCACTTAGCACACTGCCCTCAAGTTTCATCTAAGTTGTCTCAAACAGCAGAATTTCCTTCTTTCTCATGTCTGAATAGTATTCCATTATATATACACACCACATTTTCTTCATCCATTCATCAATTGATGGATGCTTAGGTTGTTTCCAGATCTTGGCTATTGTGAAATAATACAGCAATAAACATGGGAGTGTGGATATCTTGATGAGATCCTGATTTCAGTTCCTTTGAATATATATCCAGAAGTGGGATTGCTGGATCATATGGTAGTTCTATTTTTTGTTTGAGGAAACTCCATACTGTTTTCCATAGTGGCTGCACCAGTTTGCATTCCCACCAACAGTGCAAAAGGATTCCCTTTTCTTCACACCTTTTGCTAACACTTGTTATCACTTGTCTTTTAACTATGGCCATTCTAACAGGAATGAGGTGATATCTTGTGGTTCTGATTTGCATTTCCCTGATGATTAGTGGTGTGGAGCACCTTATCATGTGCCTGTTGACCATTTGTATGTTGTTTTTGAAAACTCTATTGAACTCCTCTGCCTACTTTTTAATAAGGTTTTTTGTTGTTTTTGCTGAGTTGTATGAATTCTTTAAGTACTTTGGAACCACTTATCAGATATATGGTTTGCAGATATTTTCTTCCATTCTGTAGGTTGCTTTTTCATTTCGTTGGTTGTTCCTTTTGCTGTGCAAAAGCTTTTTAATTTGATGTAGTCCCACCTATTGATTTTTGCTTTTGTTGCTTGTGCCTTTGGTGTTATATCCAGGAAATTGCTGCCAAGACCAATGACAAGGAGCTTTTCAGCTATGTTTTCTTCTAGGAGTTTTAGGGTTTCAGGTCTTATGTTTAAGTCTTTAATCCATTTTGAGTTAATTTTTTTGAGTGGTGTAAGATAAGGGTCAAATTCTTCTGCATGTGCTTATCCAGTTTTCCCAGTAAGAGTAGATCTTAAATGTTCTCAACATAATAACAACAACAAAAAATGGTAATTACTGTATGTGAGGTGAAGGATGTGTTAACTACTCTTATTATGGTAAACATTTAGCAATATATATTTGTATCAAATCATCACATTGTGCACCTTAAACTTAAGTAAGATTATATGCCAATTATATCTCGATAGAGTTGGAGGAAAAATAAAAAGAATTATTCATTTTAATGACATTTGGTAGCTGAATAATAAAAATAGAAAAAATGATAAATTCTATTATTCCCGTAATATCTGTTTAATACTATATGTCTACCTTGAATTCAACAATTCACAGAAGCACTGTTCTACATTTTTTTCACATCTTTCTTTTTCTGAATTTTATCTTATTTATTTGTTTTTTATACAGTTCACATCTTTATTGGAGTATAAATGCTTTACGGTGTGGTGTTAGTTTCTGCTGTACAACAAAGTGAATCAGCTATACGTATACATATATCCCCATATCTCTTCCCTGTTGAGCCTCCCTCCCACCCTCTCTATCCCATCCGTCTAGGTCGTCACAAAGCATCGAGTTGATCTCCTTGTGCTATGCAGCAGCTTCCCACTAGCTATCTATTTTACATTTGGTAGTGTATATACGTCAGTGCCACTCTCTCACTTTATCCCAGCTTCCCCTTCCCTCCCTCCCTGTGCCCTCAAGTCCATTCTCTACGTCTGTGTCTTTATTCCTGCTCTGCCACTAGGTTCATCAGTACCGCTTTTTTAGATTCCATATATATATGTGTTAGCACATGGTATTTGTTTTTCTCTTTCTGACTTACTTCACTCTGTATGACAGATTCTATGTCCATCCACCTCACTACATTTTTTTTTTAATTCTACATTCCAGGGTGGTGATTCTTCAACTTGTATATCTTGTACCTTACCATAAGTTGAGAACCTGGATTCCAGGATGGTAGAAACACAAAGCTTGCTTATTCTAATGAGCGTTTTATATATTTATAGGACTTTATCATTATCCTTATCATATACTGTGTTTTAAGGACAAAAAAAAAAAAGCAGGAACATTGTTGGGGGTTAATTTTATTTTTTGTGGCTTTAAAATACAAGCAAAAATAAGGATCATATTAGTTTTTAAAATGTCAGCAATAGTATTAGCATTTTTACTGCTAGAACTGTGAAACATATAGACATGAAATAGCATTATCACCTGAGAAGTTATGCTAATCCATTCTCTTATTAGGAAGCTTGAGGATGCAGTTTTCTCACATCTGCAATCATGGGATAAAATTTGAAATGGGGGTTCGAACAGCAAGGTTGACTAACTTTATCCTTCTGTCTTATGACTAAGATAGAGGTTTTCACAATTAAGAAGCAATTTGAACAGAAAGCATGAGCAAGGGATGGGCTTTATATGTTTCATTGCTCTGAAGCTATAATAGAAAACAAGTGCAAAGATTACTCCAGATTATTTTGGAAAAACTTTTATTCCAAAGTATTGTAAACTTCCATTCTGCAGATGACTAGAATATTTTTGGATAATGTATCTACCCATTCATACTGATATGTCTTTGACCCTCATACTCTCTTGCAGTTACTTTTGCTGCATAATGAATTGACCCAAATTCAGCATCTTGAAACAACCATTTGATTATGTTCACAGGTTTTGTGGGTCAGAAATCAGACTGGGCACAGCAGGGATGGTGGACCTCTCCTCCTTGAGGTTTCAGGTCTCATCCCTTGGGCTGGGCTGCCTCAGGGCCTGGGACTGCCAACAGAAGTAACTGCACTTCTCTTCTTTATGTGGCTTGACTTCCCTACAGCTAATGTTCTCAGGGTAGTTAGACTTTTACATGGCAGCTCAGGGCGCCAAGCTTGAGTGTTCTAGTGTGTAAGGCTGATGCTGCATTACCTTTTATGACCCAGCCTCACTATTGTGTCCACTGTAGTCTCTTGGATGAAGGAGTCATAAGCCTGCCCAGATCCAAGAAGTGTGTCCAGTGCTCGTTTCAGCAGCACATACACTAAAATTGGAACAATACAGAGAAGATTAGCATGGCCCCTGCCAAGGATGACACGCAAATTTGTGAAGCATTCCATATTTTTGCAACTAGAGATTATCATACTAAGTGAAATAAGAGAAAAGCAAATACCATATGATATCACTTATATGTGGAATCTAAAATACAGCACAAATGAACCTATGTACGAAACAGAAACAGACTCACAGATATAGAGAACAGACTTGTGGTTGCCAAGGGGGAGGGGGGTGGGGGGGATGGACTTGGAGTCTGGGGTTAGTAGATGCAAACTATTGCATTTATTTATTTATTTATTTTTAAAAATTTATTTATTTATTTATTTATTTATGGCTGTGTTGGGTCTTCGTTTCTGTGCGAGGGCTTTCTCTAGTTGTGGCAAGTGGGGGCCACTCTTCATTGTGGTGCGCGGGCCTCTCACTATTGCGGTCTCTCTTGTTGCGGAGCACAGGCTCCAGACGCGCAGGCTCAGTAGTTGTGGCTCACGGGCCTAGTTGCTCCGCGGCATGTGGGATCTTCCCAGACCAGGGCTCGAACCCGTGTCCCCTGCATTGGCAGGCAGATTCTCAACCACTGTGCCACCAGGGAAGCCCAAACTATTGCATTTAGAATGCATGGACAACAAGGTCCTACTGTATAGCACGGGGAACTATAACCAATCTCCTGGGATAAACCATAATGGAAAAGAGTATAAGAATGAATATATGTGTATAACTAAGTCATTTTGCTGTACAGCAGAAATGAACACAACATTGTAAATCAACTATACTTCAATTAAAAAAAAAAAAAAAAGAAGTGTGCCCATAGGACCCCCACCCACCATCACCTGTCCATGAAAGGAGTGTCAAAAGACTTGGGGCCATGTTCTAAAACTGCCACTTACTCCAATACCCAACTCTCTCCCATGCAATTCTGAAAGAATTTTCCTTCAGATGTTTTCTCAAAGTGAATACAATGTATTAATAAAATTCCCTACATGGGATCCAAGGCCACTGAAACTGCCATGTAATGATTTTTCTTTCTCAGGGGAAGCAGATGGAATTATCAGACTGTGCTTACTGTTTTTAAACAAGGCTGCCAATATCTGTATGTCCCTCCTGAGAGATGGGCTGCATTTCTGCAATGAGGGAGGCAAACATGTAATCATCCCTTGTTGAAGAAATCAACTTTTTATTTAAAAACCATGCTTGCTTGAGCAGACGCAAGAAGAACTACAATTCTGCAGCCTGTGGAAGGAAAACCACATTCACAGAAAGATAGACAAAATGAAAAGGCAGAGGACTTTGTACCAGATGAAGGAACAACATAAAACCCCAGAAAAACAACTAAATGAAGTGGTGATAGGCAACCTTCCAGAGGGACGTTTATAGCAATACAATACAATCTCAAGAAACAAGAAAAATCTCAAATAAACAATCTAACCTTACACCTAAAGGAACTAGAGAAAGAAGAACAAAAAATCCCCGAAGTTAGTAGAAGGAAAGAAATGATAAAGATCAGAGCAGAAATAAATGAAATAGAAATGAAAAAAACAATAGCAAAGATCAATAAAACTAAAAGCTGGTTCTTTCAGAAGATAAACAAAATTGATAAACCATTAGCCAGACTCATCAAGAAGAAGAGGGAGAGGACTCAAATCAATAAAATTACAAATGAAAAAGGAGAAGTTACAACAGACACAGCAGAAATACAAAGCATCCTAAGAGACTATTACAAGCAACTCTATGCCAATAAAATGGACAACCTGGAAGAAATGCACAAATTCTTAGAAATGCACAACCTTCCGAGACTGCACCAGGAAGAAATAGAAAATATGAACAGACCAATCACAAGCACTGAAATTGAAACTGTGATTAAAAATCTTCCAACAAACAAAAGTCTAGGACCAGATAGCTTCACAGGTGAATTCTATCAAACATTTAGAGAACAGCTAACACCCATCCTTCTCAAACTCTTCCAAAATATAGCAGAGGGAGGAACACTCCCAAACACATTCTATGAGGCCACCATCACGCTGATACCAAAATCAGACAGAGATACTACAAGAAAAGAAAATTACAGACCAATATCACTGGTGAATATAGATGCAAAAATCCTCAACAAAATACTAGCAAACAGAATCCAACAACACATTAAAAGGATCATACACCATGATCAAGTGGGATTTATCCCAGGGATGCAAGGATTCTTCAATATATGCAAATCAATCAATGTGATACACCATATTAACAAACTGAAGAAGAAAAACCATATGATCATCTCAATAGATGCAGAAAAAGCTTTTGACAAAATTCAACACCCATTTATGATAAAAACTCTCCAGAAAGTGGGCATAGAGGGAATCTATCTGAACATAATAAAGACCATATATGAGAAACCCACAGCAAACATCATTCTCAATGGTGAAAAACTGAAAGAATTTCCTCTAAGATCAGGAACAAGACAAAGATGTCCACTCTTACCACTATTATTCAACATAGTTTTGGAAGTCCTAGCCATGGCAATCAGAGAAGAAAAAGAAATAAAAGGAATACAAATTGGAAAAGAAGAAGTAAAACTGTCACTGTTTGCAGATGACATGATACTATACACAGAGAATCCTAAAGATGCCACCAGAAAACTACTAGAGCTAATCAATGAATTTGGTAAAGTTGCAGGATACAAAATTATTGCACAGAAATCTCTTGCATTCCTATACACTAATGATGAAAAATCTGAAAGAGAAATTAAGGAAATACTCCCATTTACCACTGCAACAAAAAGAATAAAATACCTAGGAATAAACCTACCTAGGGAGACAAAAGACCTGTATTCAGAAAACTATAAGACACTAATGAAAGAAATTAAAGATGATACAAACAGATGGAGAGATATACCATGTTCTTGCATTGGAAGAATCAATATTGTGAAAATGACTATACTACCCAAAGCAATCTACAGATTCAATGCAATCCCTATCAAATTACCAATGGCATTTTTTACAGAACTAGAACAAAAAATCTTAAAATTTGTATGGAGACACAAAAGACCCTGAATAGCCAAAACAGTCTTGAGGGAAAAAAACGGAGCTGGAGGAATCAGACTCCCTGACTTCAGACTATACTACAAAGCTACAGTAATCAAGACAATATGGTACCACAAAAGCAGAAATATAGATCAATGGAACAGGATAGAAAGCCCAGAGATAAACCCACACACCTATGGTCAACTAATCTATGACAAAGGAGGCAAGGATATACAATGGAGAAAAGACAGTCTCTTCAATAGGTGGTGCTGGGAAAATTGGACAGCTAAATGTAAAAGAATGAAATTAGAACACTCCCTAACACCATACGCAAAAATAAACTCAAAATGGATTAGAGACCTAAATGTAAGGCCAGACACTATAAATATCTTAGAGGAAAACACAGGAAGAACACTTTTTGACATAAATCACAGCAAGATCTTTTTTGATCCACCTCCTAGAGTAATGGAAATAAAAACAAAAATAAACAAATGGGACCTAATGAAACTTAAAAGCTTTTGCAAAGCAAAGGAAACCACAAACAAGACGAAAAGACAGCCCTCAGAATGGGAGAAAATATTTGCAAACGAATCAACAGACAAAGGATTAGTCTCCAAAATATATAAACAGTCCATGGAGCTCAATATTAAAAAAAACAAACAACCCAATCAAAAAATGGGCAGAAGACCTAAATAGACATTTCTCCAAAGAAGACATACAGATGGCCAAAAAGCACATGAAAAGATGCTCAACATCACTAATTATTAGAGAAATGCAAATCAAAACTACAATGAGGTATCACCTCACACCAGTTAGAATGGGCATCTTCAGAACATCTACAAAAAACGAATGCTGGAGAGGATGTGGAGAAAAGGGAACCCTCTTGCACTGTTGGTGGGAATGTAAGTTGATACAGCCACTATGGAGAACAGTATGGAGGTTCCTTAAAAAACTAGAAATAAAATTACCATATGACCCAGCAATCCCACTCTGGGCATATACCCAGGGAAAACCATAATTCAAAAAGACACATGCACCCCAATGTTCATTGCAGCACTATTTACAATAGCCAGGTCATGGAAGCATCCTAAATGCCCATCGACAGACGAATGGATAAAGAAGATGTGGTACATATATACAATGGAATATTACTCAGCCATAAAAAGGAACAAAACTGAGTCATTTGTAGAGGCGTGGATGGATCTAGATTCTGTCATACAGAGTGAAGTAAGTCAGAAAGAGAAAAACAAATATCATACATTAATGCATATATGTGGAGCCAGGAAAAATGGCACAGATGAACCGGTTTGCAGGGCAGAAATAGAGACACAGAGGTACAGAACAAACGTACGGACACCAAGGGGGGAAAATGGCGGGGGTGGTGGTGGTGGTGTGATGAATTGGGAGATTGGGATTGACATATATACACTAATATGTACAAAATAGATAACTAATAAGAACCTGCTGTATAAAAAATAAATAAAGTAAAATTCTAAAATTCAAAAAAAATTCATGCTTGCTTGCTTTTACTCTTTGTTCTTTGGATGTATAGTATATGTCTCTGCAAAATGACTGACTGAGGAGAAGGTTATGTGTTAGCAATTCAAAAAAAGTAGTTAAAACATGCCCCAGCGCCTGGATTTCAGGGGCAAAATTTAAGGGGGTGCCAAAAAACCCATTTATCGAGGTATTTTAATGTAGTATTTTTAAAAAATCAAAATTAATGCCAAGCAATCCATAATAAAATGTCAAAATTTTAAATAAAGCCATATGAGTTTCCTAGGGCTGCTGTAACAAAGCACCATAAACTGGATGGCTTAACAGAAATGTATTGTCTCCCGGTGCTGGAGGCTGGCCACTTGCAGGGAGAAACCTCATGCCTCTCCCCTAGCTTCTGGTGATTGCTGAAGTCTTTGGACTTTCTTGGCTTGTAGCTGCACCACTCCAATCTGTGCTTCCATCTCCCCCTGACCTTCTTCCCCATGTGTCTCTGTGTCTTTCCTCATCTTCTAAGGACGCCAGTCACTGGATTTAGAGCCCACTCTAATCCAGTATGATCTCACCTCATCTTAATCTAATTATATTTGCAAAGACCCTATTTCCAAATAAGGTCACATTCTGAGGCTCCGGTGGACATAAATTTTGGGGAGACACTATTTAACACTGTAGACAGGATCAGTATTACTGATTTTCCCTTTTGCCTCAGGATCTAATATGACTCAGCGTGGTCTCCCCCATTTTAGTAGCAAGCATAGGCTGGCCACTGCCCAGTGAGCTGCTATTACATCAGCTTTGTGGTCCAAGACTTAGAAGGCGGCTGTGTGTGTTCTTCCTGAGAACTTTCACCTACTCACCTGCCTCAGCTTCCACATACTTGTATGATGACTCTGAAATCTCTCTCTCCAGGCTTGCTACTTATTTTATTTATTATCATTTATTTTTGGCTGCGTTGGGTCTTCATTGCTGTGCGCGGGCTTTCTCTAGTTGCGGTGAGCGGGCTTCTCAGTGTGGTGACTTCTCTTGTTGTGTAGCACGGGCTCTAGGCACGCGGGCTTCAGTAGTTGTGGCTGGCAGCCTCAGTAGTTGTACAGCACAGGCTTAGTTGCTCCGCAGCATGTGGGATCTTTCTGGACCAGGGCTCGAACCCATGTCCCCTGCATTGACAGGTGGGTTCTTAACCACTGCACCACCAGGGAAGCCCCTCCAGTATGTTCTGATTACCTGTTCTATGCATATAACTATACTATACCCCCCTTCTCCAAGGCTTTTAGGATCATTTCTTTATCCCAAATGTTCTGAAATTGTACAGTGATGTAACTTAGATTTTTTTTTTTTTAATTCAGTAAGCTGGGTATTAAGTAGATGCTTTCAATCTGGAAACTCATTTCTTTAAGTTTGAGGGAATGTTCTTTTATTATTTATTCAATAATTTTTTCCCTTTGCTTTATTCTCATTTCTTTACAGAACTTCTATTAGTCTAATGTTGGGGAGCCTGGATTTTTCTCCTAATGTTCCTATCCTTTTTCCCTTTTTTGTTTTTTGTTTATTTTATGGGAAGTTTCCTTAAAATTCTCTTCTAACCTTTCTTTTGAAATAGTTTTCATTCTGGTTATTATACTATACCCTAATTAGGGTTAGGGTTAGTTTTCAAAAGCCCTTTCTTTTTCTCTGATTGCTTCTTTCTTTTTTTAAAAAACTTTTAAGTAGCACTTTATTCTTGTGTCATGGGTCCAACAGTTTTTCTTCTTTTTCAGAGGACACTAGTTACTTTGAAATTTTCTTCTGTTGTCTGCATTGTCTCTGTTTCTTCAATTTTTTTTTTTTTCTTTCCTTTTTGCCTTGCTCTGTGTCTCTTATGTTGGAGATTTCCCTAAAATGTTTGGTGATCCTTGGCTGTCTGTTTGTACGTAAGAGGATGGAAAAAGCTGATTTTGGTGGGAAGGGGAAGCCTGATGCATGGAAGATTAAGGCGGGAGTGAGCCAACCTCTAGAAGCCTTGCCCTCTGTTAGAGCACAGGAGGATCTATGGCTCTCTAGTTTTGGAGGGGGTAAGTCGGCCTGGTCAGAAAGCTTTCAGGGAAATGAGTGGGCAAAGGGGATGGGAAGTCTTGCAGACCAGTATGTAGGTTTCCCCCCAAACTATTCTATTTTCAATTTATTTCTGGCCCCTGCCTTTCCACTGGCAAGGGGGAGTGGCACTTTTGATCTCTGAGTCTCCAGAATCCTGGGATGGGATAGGCTTGCTAATCACTGCTCCCTGCTCTGCTGGTGCTTTGGTTTCAGCTTTTCCCTAGGTTAGTCACATTCAGCTATTGGGTTGCCAGCTTCCTAAAAATGTGAGTTGGTCTACAGTTTACATTTTTCTTTATTGCCTTGTGGATTTATAACTTTTACTTTCCTTTTCTGTCTTTTGAGGGGAGTTTGAGAGGAGATAAAAAGCATATGTTCAATTTTCTATCTTTTAGGTAATTAATAATTCATTATTAAACTTTGTAGATGATCACTGCATGGTTTTCCCTTAGAAGAGGACTTCTTCAATCACAAATATAATTAAATATGTCAGTACTTTATTTTATCATGGGATTAAATGTTCCACCGGTTAAAGGAACTCATATGTATTAGGGACATCTAGTGGACAACTTTAATTTAGCACCAAAGGCTTTAAATGCAGCAGGGCACTTTCTGAAACCTAGGAAAAGAGCTAGAAAGCATCACTTACTACCATTACTTACCTTGGTGTCTGTATGCAAAATCTCCCCAAATAGAAGTGTTTCCTCTATTATATGGAAAGAATATACACACATTTATTTTGTAGTTTATTTTAGTACATATTTTATTTCATCTTTATGGCTATCTTAAAGTCTAATTGTTGAAATTTAAAATGTTTCTCTACTAATATCCTTGTGGGAGATGAAAAAATAACTGACCTGACTGTTCTCCTTTCTTTATAACAGGCTTTTTATTCAATGAGGATTAGATTCTATTTCTTTCTCCTCTGGGATATTTCACTAGTCTATGGCTGGCCTTTCCTAGGAATTAATTGAAAAGGAAATGGCAGATAGGATTAAGCTGCTGGACCCAGCAGAACATTAGAGGCCAGGCTTGGAGGTACCTGTGGCCAGCTGAGACAAGCTGCCTGTGAATTATGCTGCTCTGTGGTTATTAAGACTTCATGTTACACCAGTGAATTGAAAAGATGTAAGTTATCCAGTCTCTCAATCTTACCCTCAATAATTTACTTTTAAAAAAAAAACAACCAAAAAACCCTGTTCTGGAGATTTCAGGCAAAAAGTTAAAATTACTTCTCTCTTTTCATAACTCAAAAGGATTTTATGATTTTATGTCCATAGCTGCAGGACCTGCTGTAGATATTCCTAAGCCTCCATTCAGCCAAATCGTGAGAGTTCCCACAGTGTCAAAATATATGAATAGCCAGTGCTTGAGCCAAGTGCAAACTAATTAGGATTTTAAATAGATCAAGTATGAGCTGAAACATGCTACATAATTTAAATGCCATCTAGTGGCCAAATGTCATTTTTAGTCCTCAATCAAAACAGTTTTGGTGCCTTCTAGTATTTTTCTTAGAGTGATTTACCAGAGAGTTTTGAATTAGGAATACTACAGCTGCTTCTGCTCTTTGAGTGAAATGGAATTGGAATATTTCCTGACCATAAAAAATGTTTAACAGCTTGAAATGTGCCTAGGTCCTAGCTCTTATTCCAGATGCACCTGCTTGTATGGCGGCACAACAAAGAATTGTTGCTTGGTTTGGCTATTAGGTCATTAAATAGCACCAGTAGTTATAATTTATTACTTTGTAACTGATAAGTAAAAAGAAGTATTATATGTATGGTGAGGTAACTAGTATAGGAACAAAATTCTAAATAATGATGGGCAAAGGGTTTAAAGGATCAACAATTTTCAGTCTCAGAAAATTGAAGAGCTACGAGAGAGACATATAATTTGCCCATAAATGAGTGCCATGGGCAAGCAAATTAGTGTGATATAATAATGGTGGTGGTAGTAGCAGCAGCTAACATAATGAATGCTTAAGTGCCAGACACTATTCTGAATGCTCTGCTTGTATTAACTCACAACAACCTAATTAAATAGGTACTATTGTTATACCCATTTTATAGACAAAATTGAGGCACAGAATGCCCACTAGTGAAAGGCTGAGTAGGGATCAGAATATTTGGAGTGTCCTTTGGTCTCTGCTTTGGATTTTGGTTAGTACTACTTTGGTTGAAGGATTTTTGGAGAATCATGAAAGTCCCTTTAATAGAACCAGGGCACAGTCAGCCTTGATCATCCTGGGCTGGGGCTCCACGTAGGGCTGGAAATGTTGGCTCAGGGATGAGGTGGAGCAAACAGGGTTCGCTCTGGCCCCTGAACTACCTGCTGGGTCCTTGATATACCTTGGTTAGACCTACCTGCTCTCTTGGCTCTGTGGGGGTAAACTGCCCCTGGAGAATTGAGAGTAAATTTGACTTTTGTATGATTGTGGTCTGAGGTTATTTATAACCTCCTCTTCGGCTTTTTACTCCAGATAGTAGAGAGTTGATTGAGTGTAACCAAACTAGCTGTCTGTGTTTATGCAATAAATAGGACATCATTAAGCATTCTTCTTCTTGTTGGTCACAAATCTGGTTCTATTCTTTCACTTCTGGCATGTGACCAGTTAAAACCTTAACGATAATAAATAAGTTAATACCTCACACAGTGCTTTGTTGATTTCAGTGAGCTTCACAAAGTATTTTTGAGGTCGATAACAATGGTTCCATTATCCTCAGTATACAGATAAGGAAACTGGGACTCAGAGAGATTAAGTGGCTTGCCAAAATACACATGACTGCCGGCATAAAATTAAGACTAGAACACCTAGGCATTTCATTGCATTTATTAACACACACACACATTTTTCCAGGCACGCAGATGAATACGTGTGCACGAATAAATGACGATGCCAACTGCATGTTAAGTAAGGTAGCCTCATATAAAAGTGAAACCATGAAAAAAAAAAAAGTGAAACCATGATAAGTGCAATTTTATCTGCCATCTCCTACTTTCTCAGTTACTGTTAGAGATCTTTGAAAGAAAGTCACAATTAAATCAGCGCTATAGGTTAGATAATTTAGATGTTTTATACTCTCTCTCATAGGCAGAATCTAGGTAATCTTTCAAGGTTTACTCTAGTCCTCTAATTTTATTTTTTAATGAAAAAAAGTAGGATTATAATTCTTTAAAAAATGTTTTACTTGTATAAAATAAGCAGTTTTACAAGCTTATATGCCTAACACGATTTATCCAGAAGGAGGCAGCATTTTACTATTAAACTGATGCTTCTGCAAAGATTCTAACAAGTTGTTTTTTCTCCTTTTCTTTAAAGTTGTAGACTACCTAATCACACACATCCAAAAATCTTTCAGGGCAAAGATTCTTGGATATCACCAGAGCTTTTCATATTGAACAGTTATAAAATCCAAATCCTGCTCAGATTAAACACATCTAAAATTACAAGTAGCAAATCCATTGATAGGAACTGTTTTTCAGTAAAGATAATAATCAAAATATAGAGTTGAACAGAAGTTGGAGTAGAAGAAAGGGAAAATGAATGGTTCGATTATTGTGGAAACTTGTAGAAAATAGGTATTTGATCAATAAAATATAAACTTTAGATTAAAAAACCCTTTAATTCATTCAGAAATAAGGATAATGAATTAGTTTTAATCATCTACCTAGTTTCATAAATGTAACTTGCTTTTTCTTTCCTTGTTTTCATAGAATCACAGGATCTTTAGAAGGGACCTTGAAATTTCACATGACATATTTCAGTGATTGCTGGTTAGAACTCATTTCACCCATCTGGGGAAGTGCGTCTATCTGTTTTCAAAGAATTAGGAAGAAAGGGATTCCAATATGATAGGGGAAGTGCAATTATGAGAATGACAGGATGGCAAGGGGGACTTTTTCTATTGCCCTGTGTTTGACAAAAAGGGTCCAGAGCTCAAAACACTAACTGGGGTCTGCCACTTTCTCCAAAGTTTTCCTAAGGGTCTTAAGAACTGGGCATCAGTCCCCACCTACACCCCCTGCCCCTTAATACTCAGTCCCTGGTCTATAAAAGATGAGGGGAGTAGGTGATTCCTCCCCTTCATATTGGGGAGGGATTTCTCCTGACTCCCATTGCCAAATGAAGAAAGAGGCTCCAAGACAATGGCTTTTAGGGTCTACCCCTGGTGACCTCTGCTTGGATAGCAGAGTTGCTAGGCTATCCATTCCTACCAGAGCAGAGAAGACGGAAGCCAGGGAGAGCTGGCCGGCCATGTGGAAGAAGTGACAGTGGAACAGTGATCTTGCCCACCCTTATGTGGCATGGCCAGGGTGTGAGAAATTCCTTGGAACAAGGGAACATACGGAAGGCAAATATTCTTGAGCCACCTTGCTGTACAACTGCGCCCCCCCCCACCCGCCCAGGACTATGCACCACGACTTGCGTTATATTACTGAGATAACTGAGGGCGTGGGTGGGAGACGTCCAGCTAGAGCTGAACCTTCCAATGGGAAGATCCCTCTGGATAATTTTCACCTGTGCTCCCAGAGAGGTGGACTTTGGATACTGACATGCACACTCAGGGCTCACTGGAGAAGCAGAGCAGCCAACAGAGAGATGGCTACGGCTGCCCCTTTCCTTCCCCTTCTTCCTGATTCCAACACTTGAGAGAGAGAAGCCCGGCCTGGGACAGGTAGGAGAGGGTGTTTTGCAGCCAGGACTCCCTCCAACTCCATCTCACGCCAAGCAGTCAAGATTCCAGTTCATGCCTTCTCTGGAGTGGTGGGCTAGGGAGGAGAGAGAATTTACATAGAGTTTGAAATTGAAATTTCATACATTTTTGAATAACCAAAAGTGAATAGAAAGGGATGCAATCTGGCCAGGATGTCATGGAGTGATAGGAAAGGGAAATGTGGAGTATAGATGAAGGCAGGTACAGTTCTGATCACCAGTTCCAGTGGGTCTAGCTTCCCTAGAAACAGACTGGAAAAACTTCAAGACTTCTAAGAGAATCACCATATCCAATATGGAACCACCCAAGCAGCAAAGTAGAAATGGCTGAAGGTAGCATTTAAACACAGACAGGGTTAAATACAGAGTCCCAAGAATCCCTTGGCCTCTATGTGATGTGGAAGGATCCAGAAGTTCCTACTTGACCTGATGAAGGGAGAAACCAGAAGCCTGCTTGGGCTGTGGTAGCAATGGGTGGGACCCCAGTGCAGGCTTCTCTTAGGTGCTGCTGGAAGATGAGGTGGCGATAGACTCAGAGGATTTACAGAGCCAGCCTGGGATAAGGTGGAGCCAGTTAAGAGGAAAAGACCCTCGAGACCCCCAGCTTTGCCAAAAGATCTGACCACAAATGTCTGCAGCAGGGTACGAGCAGGTGGTGCAGGGGACATCTATGAGGACCCCAGTCCTGGAGTCAACCACCCCCTTCAGCTGCCCCCAAGGATATGCAATCTCTGCCCTACCTGTTAAGTCCCCATCTTGGGAGGAGGGAGGAACAAGAGAGGAGAGAAAAGTCTTAGAGGGAGTTTGAACTTCAACTGACTGCATATTTATCTGGGACTGTTTAAACCAAAGTAACTGATTGATTCTTAACTGGTTAAGTTTGTATCTCCCTTTATCCCATCCCATCCCACCACCTCAAAAAGTGGGAGTGGGGATATATTAGACTTTTGGGGCTGCCATAACAAAACACCACAGACTGGGTGGCTTAAACAACACAAGTTTATTTTCTCACTGTTCTGGAGGCTGGAAGTCCAAGATCAAGGTGCCAGCAGATTTGGTTCCTGGTGAGAATCCTCTTCCTGGATTGCAGATGGCTACCTTCTCACTATGTCCTCACATGGCAGAGAAAGCGGGCTCTCGTGTCTCTCCCTCTTCTTAACAAGGGCACTAGTCCCATCATGAGAGCCCCACTCTCGTGATTTCATCTGAACCCAACCATCTCCCAAAGGCTCCATCTCCAAACACCATCACATTGGGAGTTAGGGCTTCAACATCTGAATTTGGAGGAGGGACACAATTCAGCCCATAGCAGTGGGCTTGTGAGGAAGTTTATATCATTTATAGAAAAAGCATGACACCACCATCTTTTGGTGTGCCTAAATTATAGTGTGTCATTAAAAAACAAATTCCTTGTAAACCTCCTGAGGGCAGAGACTTGATTTAGCTCACTGCTGTGAGCTAAATCAAGAGCCTACCACCACAATGACTGCCAGAGAGTAGCAGTCAATAAATATTCATTAAAGAAGTAAATAAATAAGTTTTCTTCTCATTTAACTGTTGAATAAATTCAATAAAGCTAGAGATTTTTGATTAAAAATCAACAAAGAAAAAGAAATTCTACGGCTTCCCTGGTGGCACAGTGGTTAAGAATCCACCTGCCAATGCAGGGGACATGGGTTCGAGCCCTGGTCCGGGAAGATCCCACATGCCGTGGAGCAACTAAGCCCGTGCACCATAACTACTGAGCCTGTGCTCTAGAGCCCACGAGCCACAACTACTGAGCCCACGTGCCACAACTACTGAAGCCCACGTGCCTAGAGCCCGTGCTCCGCAACAAGAGAAGCCACTGCAATGAGAAGCCCGTGCACCACAAGGAAGAGTAACCCCTGCTCGCCACAATTAGAGGAAGTCGTGCACAGCAACGAAGAACCAAAGCAGCCAAAAATAAATAAATAAAATAAAATAAATTAAAAAAAAAAAAAAGAAATTCTACCACAAGTGCTTTTAGTTCCCCCCCTTCCTACTGTGGGAAAGGTGTTTGTGTGGGGTGGGTAGAGAAAGAGAGGGAGGGGTGGAGGGAAGGAGAGAGGAGGAAGTACAAACAGGCTGGGAAGGAGAAAAAGAAAATTAGAGGGAGACGAGGAGGAAGAGAGAGAGTGACCTGAGGAAGGGGGAGAGAGATAGTGGGAAGGAAGGAGAGACCCGAGGGGGGACAGGGACTCAGAGATGATCGGAGTAGTGGAATTTGCCAGAAGGATTGGAATTTGGGGGGAAAGAGGAATTAGAGAGGGTTCGCAGGGAGTCTTGCTCTATAATGTGTGGTGTGACACCCTCCTGATCTCCTCAAGACCTTTTGTCAAGAAACCCATTCCTCTTCCCCTCTCTTCCAGTTGCTTTCCTGTTTCCATCTTGATACTTGGGGGTGTTGGAGGATTCAGTGTCACACGCTCTTCACACAGTGGTGATCTGGGCTAAAGTTTAGCAGTCAGACTCCGTCTGACTTATGTCTAATTCCTTGTGTTGACATTCATGACATCCTTTCCTGTTTTGTCCTATTGGAGAGCAGTCTGTCCCTGACCTGTTTAACAGCCATTTTAAACTGAAGTCTTATTGGAAATCAGCCTCCCAATTTCTCTTTCCTCACTGGAATACCTCAATTTCTTTTCTTTCTCTTCTTTTTTAGGCTGCACTGTGCGGCCTGAGGGATCTTAGTTCTCCGACCAGGGATCAAACCTGTGCCCCTACATTGGGAGAGTGGAGTCTTAACCACTGGACTGCCAGGGAAGTCCCTCAGTTTCTTTATTCTTTCCTCCTAGGTTGCTGTAGGCTTTCCTTCTGAGTCCTTTAATCATCTTTAGCCTTCTTTGGATTTGCCGTGGACTTCTTCAGCTAATTAGCCTGGAGGAGGATTAGCAAACACCACAAACAGTGCTTGGCTTGTGTATTTCTAAGCCATGCTCTATCTCTTTCAATGACTTTATATTTCTTCAGACTATTTGCTTAATTAAATAAAAGGCCAAGTTTTAGTTACAATGGTCCCAGTGATTTCAACTATCAGCTGAGTTATTCTAACTCCTTCATACTTAGATTTCACTGCCTTTTGCAACAACATTGGCTGGAGTGTTGAGACTGGTGTTATATGAGGTTTTTTTTTCTGGTAGTCTATTTTCAACGTAAAACTCATAGTGAATATTTAGAAGTATGATTTATTAAAACGTTTAGAGTACATGTTTACTTAAAACTAGAGAACTTTAAGTCTACCACAAATGTCTGTTTTGGTTGATTACTTGCCTAATGAGGCATATTACTTTAAAAATGCTGAACATTCCATTCAACCATGTGGGACAAACTGGGAATTCTGAAGGATTAAATTTCAGTCCAAGAAAATGGGAAAATTCCATATAATTAAGAGGAGACGGGAAGAAGGAAATGGTAAGTTTGTAATTTTCTGGGAAAAAAATTAAAGAATTTTTTTCCGTATAGAAAAGTAGGGGAAGGGGTTATAGAATTTTAAAATATATTGACTTTGTGTCTCAGGGTAAATTTTGTGGTCCACTTTAAGGCTTGAAAATAATGTTTGCAATAGCCAATTGGATTAGTTATACTGAGAGCATCTTTCACAGTCAAAGACTATGTGGAGATAGTCCTGTGACGTTCGAGAATATTAACAAATACTTCAGTACACATGATCCCAGGCATGAAGTAATAGATGTAGTTTTAAAGGCTTTCTGGAGGCTCTGTTGAAATTTTTTGGATAAGGTCAAAGGTATTTTGAAATGTCAAGTACTTTATTTTGTTTTTGACCAAAAGAATAGAAAAATGAAGCTATGCTTGAGTCAGTGTTATAGGTGCAAAGCAAAGTAAAAATTTGAGCTGCTAGGTGAGGCCAGGAGTGGGTAAGAAGTATAAAAATTAAGGAGAAATGTATATAACAACATTAGCCAAAATAAATCTGGAAATGTAATTCCAACAAGTCTTCACCTTATTTCATTTCTTGCCTCCTTCCTTCCCAACAGCTCAACATTCTTATATTTAATTAAACCTGATATTAAGAATGTTCTAGAATCCAGTTTGTGAATTTCAGCCAGTATATTACCTCCTTTAGAGATACATTATATTTTAAGTCTTTTCTTTCTTTCTGAAAGATGAGCTTTGTCCTCAGTAAAAGGAATTTCAAAGTCAACAGAGGGTGACGAAGAACTTTTTTTTTTGAAGTAGAGAGTCCTTGCTAGTACAGTTCTGCTTGCCTCATCTGTATGTATTGACGGTTTTTGTCTATAAATATTTCTTCACGTAAGTAAGGTGCAAAAAGTCAGAGAGTCCCAGTTGATTAAGTGGAAACTCATCAAGTAACTTTGAGATGGTCATACTATTAATAGAATTTTTTGGCCGTTCCCTGACATAAGCCAAGAAGTCTTCACTGGTGTGTTTTCTGGAAATATTGCAACAGCGTATGTTACCAAGTTAGTAACAGTTCTTCCCCAATACATCTACCCCAAGAGTATTGGGAGAGACTTTTTTATTTGAGAGACTTTTAATTAAAGAAAAAAATAGCAAATTTGTAAAATAGAATATACTAAAAATCTTGACTATTTAAGCACAATGTTTTAAAAGAATGACTCTATTACACCTGTGAAACATCACCCATATTCTGTCTGGTAAAATAAAAAAGGAAATACTTGGTTGAAGACAAGAGCAGAGTTCATGTCTTCATGATCACATATCTCAAAATCAAAATATAAATTCATTAAGTTCATTCTAAGGATTTGTCAGTTTGCATATGATTTATTCTTGTTAACAAGGGCCAATATATTGAATTAAAGCTTTATATCAAACTTCTGTCCTATAGGACTTAAACAAGTCTGGATGACACATGGGTATGATGCAGAAAATCACTAATGAAAATAAGGCAGGATTCCAAGTATATCAGATGTCTATGTTTGTGTATGATATATATTAAATAATGGATTTGCGATTTCGTAAATCTAAGGTCTTGTCTTGGTTTTAAGATTTTGATATTTCAATGACCCATCCAGACCCTTTCATCATCATCCCTTGACTATCCCTAAGCCTCTACTTCTCCACTTCTGCCAACCCTTGGTATGTTCATACCCTAGACCTCATCATCACATGGAAGTACTTTACCACTGAATTTTTTTTTCCCTTTGACTACAACTTTTTCTTCAACCTTCCCCATTTCTCAACCCCTCTGAAATGGTTGTTCTTTCAATCTCACCCTTGGCACTCCTCCATGTAGCCTGCGACAGGCCCATTCTAGCCTCTTGTCTCTCTCTGTTCACTTGGGTCCTGGAATCTCATCTAGACCAGACTTGGTTCTTGAGAATGTGTATTTAGGAAGGAGAACAGCCTTGATTTCATTGTGATGTCCTTCCCCTTAACACCTCCCTCCCTCTTCTTCCGGTCTGTGGGCCCACCATACCCTTTGCTCCCAGCTTCATGTTTGGGAAAGAGAGAGCCTGGGGAAAGCACATCATATACGTAACTACCTCTGCTCAGAAGTGACCCACATCAGTCACTTCTGCGTACATTCTATTGTCCAGTAGAGCTGCAAGGGAAGCAGGAAAATGTAGATTTACACAGAGATATCCACGGGCATTAATAGTTTCTCTGACATCTACCTTGTAAGATTGTTTTGAGAATTATATACGATAACATCTGTAAAGTATTTAGGTCAGTGCTTGGTAGATAGTTTTCTCAATAATTATCTGGTATTTTTTACTTTGATGAAAGTTGTTTTTCTCACTGTAAGTGGATGAGTTAGCATCCCACTTTATATATTTCTGTGAGTTTGGTTAATGCGAGCCAAAGTCAGAGAGGCTGCTTCATACTCAGAGTGTTGATAAAACCACATTTCTGGGTCTGCATATACAAAGACTACCTAGAAACCACTTAGAAACACCACCTTGTGAAGTCACATCTTGGGGACAGTCGTCTCTGAGGTGAAACTGCTCAGTCACATTTTTCCTTCTGATCTTAGCTGGGCTTTCAATATTAAGAGCCCTGCGGCAGAGTATATATGTGTCTATCTATCTGGATTTTGGGGGCTGTCCTTAGTTATCTCTAGCAGGCTCCCTTGTCCTATTCCCCACAGCAGTTCCTGAGGTTTTTGTAGGATACTTGCTATGGAGTTTCCTCCTGGCATAGCCTGGTGTGGGCTATCCTGCTGCTTACTCCATAACCACCAATACGCCAGCTGTTTTACCCGCTGTTTTCTCACCCTTTCTATTAATTTCATGCCTTTATATCTTCTAATGCTTCTGCCACTTGCTTCCCAGATCAGGTCACCCCCTGACCTGATCTGGGAAGCAAGGAGGGGCATGGCACATCTGCCCCACCATCAATTTTACTCAATGGTGAGAAATAAAAACTATTATTTTTTATTTTGGGACAAACATAAACACATTAGGGAATAGAATGTAAATCCTCTTCAATTTTAAATCTAGAACTACAAGAAAATTTCTTCTATAAATTGGGTGGAACTCTGGCTCTGTTTCTAGTTTGATTTCCTTTGCTGTGTGGATACACTGGGGGAAGAGGTAAGGAGCACATCTTTTCTCAATTGCCCCTCTGGTTAACTTGGACTTGTTCTTGCTGAGTCTCACATAGAACCTGTTCCAGCACGGTATCTTCTGATAGGCCATTCCTGATGTCCTCTGCCTAGCAGAGATGCCTCTTTTTCATTCTCAGAGTCACACAGGGTTCTCTTATGGACTTTGTTTATAATTTTATTATTTAATTATTTAATAAACACAGGCAGCACTTACTAAGGGCAAGGCAATCTTCTAAGTGATGAATATATGTTAACTCTCACAACCACCATATGAAAGAGGAACTGCTTTGTGTGTGTGTGTGTGCGTGCGTGTGTGTGTGTGTGTGTGTGTATGTGTGTGTATGTAGGTACAGTTGACCCTTGAACAACACAGGGGTTAGGGGCACTGATCTTCCACATAGTTGAAAATCCACATGTAATTTATAGTCTGCCATCCATATCCCCAGTTTCTCTGGATCTGAGGAGTTATCAGCCAATCACAGATTGTGTAGTACTGTAGTATTTATTATTGACAAAAATCCCCATTTAAGTGGATTTAAGTGGAGATCTGTGCAGTTCAAACCTGTGTTGTTCAAGGGTATCTGTAGATATGTGTGTATGTGTGTGCACATGCGTGCGTGCGTGTATGAAACACTGAGGCACAGAAGTCAAATAACTTTCTCAAAGTCACACAGCCACTAATAGGCTACAAGCCAGAGCCAGAATTCAAACTCAGATATCTGACTTCTAAATTACTATGTTTGCTGCCTCTTGCAGTAATTGTTGGGTAACTTCTCTTCTTCTCTAGACTATTAGGGCCTTGAGGACAGAGTCTTATTGATCTCTGTGTCCCTCCAGCCTAGAATGGGGCCAGGCACACAATAACGGTGCAGCAAATGTTGGCTAACCCTCTTTACAGAGAGGGTGGAAGTTGCTAGGACTGTGTGCCTGGGCCGAGTTTTACCCACTTAATCACCCTGTCACCTTCTCTATGTAAACAGCCCATGACCTCTAATTGCTAGAGGAATCTTAAACTCATTTCATCCTGTGGCTTCCCTGGTGGAGCAGTGGTTAAGAATCTGCCTGCCAATGCAGGGGAAACGGGTTCGAGCCCTGGTCTGGGAAGATCCCACATGCCGTGGAGCAACTAAGCCTGTGCACCACAACTGCTCAGCCTGCGCTCTAGAGCCCAAGAACCACAACTACTGAGCCCGCGTGCCACAACTACTGAAGCCCACGTGCCTAGAGCCCATGCTCCGCAACAAGAGAAGCCACCGCAATGAGAAGCCCAAGCACCGCAAGGAAACGTAGCCCCCGCTCACTGCAACTAGAGAAAGCCCGCAAGCAGCAACGTGGAAGACCCAATGCAGCTAAAAATTTAAAAAATTGAAAAGAACCCCCAAACTCATTTCATCCTGTGCTTAGTGGAACAAGATGCGAAATTTTTGTATAAAATAACTTTTGACATTTTTCTGGAATATTTCAATAATATCTTTGACTGGGAATTGTAGGATCCCAATTTCCTTCTGCACCCTGTTGTTTATGATTCTAGGAAGTTTGGTTTGGTTGTGCCTGTTCAAGGTTTGTGGAAGTTCGGGAATCTGCATGCCAAGCTCTGAGACTTCAGTCTGTATTACCTGCCCTAGAGCCATGATGTCAGCGGCGGACTCCACAAAGAAAAAAAAAAAACCAGAACACCCAAAACACCACCACGACCACCAATAAAACAATGACAGCTTTAAAGGATTTGGAAGTAGAAGAAAATGTCACTACCTGCAGCTTCCCTTGAAATCTTTCCTAAGCCACATCTCGAGAGGGTGTTTTGGAACCACAACTTTATATTTCCTGTTAGCTAAAGCATTTTGAAAACATACTTGTTGCAAGTGATGACTGGTTAGAAAGAAATTCACCGACTGTTAGCTCCACAGAGAAGTAATCATCAGAGCTTAAGAAATCAAAACCATATTTTTCTTAGAAAATATGTTTTTCATGAGTATCAAGCTGGGGATCTTCCTAATTTTGTTTATAATCAAAGGGAGGGCTTTGCATTGAAGCACATTTTGACTCTCCTGTGGTCCTGGTTTTCCCTGGCTGGCCTCACCTTCTCTCTCTCTCTTTCTCACACACACACTTTTTTGTTTGTTTGTTTCTATTTGGAATATTTTGAGAAAATGTGGTCTCCCTGCCATCAGCCCCCATGTCAACATTTATTGATTCACTAATATGGTAAACCGCTGTATAACTTTTACCATTACCTAATGTGCATCTGATTTTCTTTTTCAAAAACTGGAAATAGTTATACATGTCTTTCTATGATCAGATAGTTAAAATTATGTCAAAATTATTCTCTCTCCCCGTTTCCCTCCTACTCTTGCCCCTCTTCCCCCATCTCCAACTCTAGAAACAAGTCATGGATGTTTTTACAGTCAAAGAGTACCTTGAGGGAGGAAATACTTCTATTTCCTCTTGAGGGCAATCTAGAAAATTCTGCTAACACTCTAAGAAGTGTGAATCACTACAGCAAGGCCAAGGGGATCATATAGTTGAATTCAGATCCTGAAGCAGTTACTTTGGATAGAAATGGCTTTGCCACTAATTGCTCATGACATATTAAGGGCTATGGACTACAAAGATTATAAATAACAAGAATTTAGGGTAGTATATTTTAAGATACTTGTTGAGTATTGCCTGTGGTAGGTAGACAGGGTATGAAAAATATAACTGACAGTCAAAAATCAATGCTTCACATATTCACAATAAGAATGTATATGTATGTATGTATAAATAAATACATACATATATTTATTTATGGCCTTTCTTATCCTCCAAAGGATTTAAGATTATTTACCAAAATATACATGATATAAAGAGATAAATAAAATAGAAAGCAAGTGGATGAGGCTACCTAAGGCCCTAAGAGGGTAGGAAAGATGCAGATGCAGCTAGGAGTGATATTAGTACCTGCAGTGTGTGCTGTAAGGATGGGTCTCTGCTCATGTTGGGCTACATGGGCTCTTTGCTACATGTCTCTTCACTACATGTTGGGTTATGTTTGCTCAGCAGCTAATATAAAAAGAGACATAGGCCCAAAACTGACTTAGCAGGAGAAAAGCCATTTCTGATACTAAGAAGAACAGGAGAACTTCTCATAGAGGGTATAGTAAAATAATAACCACAGTCCTCAGCAATATCCACTGAGTAAGTGCAGTGATGAGTTTTATTTGGTTGTTCCACGATCCAGAGTGCCCTGAGGCTGGCTGATACTCACTTCTCCAGAAATAGTTGTTTTTCATTTGTGAGCTGCATATAGTTTACTATGGCTCAGGAATCTTTGAGGAAGGGAAGATGGCAAAATGTTATTGTTTTTCTAGATTAAAATAGGCAACAATACTTTGGTAGCTGATGTATAGCCAATGTAGAATCAAACAAACTACATATATATTTTTAATCCCAGAAGTAAATACAATTTTTCTTAATTTCACTGAGTAGTTATTATTATTATTGCTTATGGTCATTTGATGCTATTTATTTGAATATTCCTCCTATACCTTCTAGCATGTGTATAGAGGAAAGGGGGCAGAGGTTAAGAGATTTAAATAAAATTTCTTACATGTTTCCTGTGTTTGCATTAGACTCAAATTTTTTTTATGAAAGTAATACATGTTCATTGTAGAAGATTTAGAAAATACAAGACAGACAAATGGTCTAAAATCTCACAATCTAGAAATACCTTTGAGGTGTTATATAGTGTATGTCTTTATGTATGTGGTGTATGCATTGGCTTAGTTTCCTAATTTTATGTGGGTTACCTAACCACAGCCATAGAAACTAAACACCATAGTTTCTCTACGTATGACTAAGCAAGGCTATTGATTTTCTATTTACTTTGAATTTACTTTGAACACACAAGTAATGTGGAATGGGAAAAAAACCCACAAAAACAGAGCTTTGAGTATAAGGCCAAAACCTGAGATAAAGTCTGACATTCACAACTGGCACCTACCCTTTTCTTAAAAAAAATAAATCCTTTTAGGTCTCAGCTTCCACAAAGCAAAAATGTTACCAAAGTGCTGGTGCTTCAGAAAGTGGGATGCATACTCTCACCACTTCTATTCAACACAGTATTGGAAGTCCTAGCCACAGCAATCAGACAAGAAATAAAAGGTATTTAAATTGGAAGGGGAGAGGTAAAATTGTCACTACAGTAAGTCCTCTACATACGAATGAGTTCTGTTCCAAGAGTGCATTCGTAAGTCCAATTTGTTTGTAAGTCCAACAAAGTTAGCCTAGGTACCCAGCTAACACAATCGGCTATATAGTACTGTAATGTTATAGGTTTCTAATACTTTTCACACAAATAATACATAAAAAACAAACACAAAAAATAAAACATTTTTAATCTTACAGTACAGTACCTTGAAAAGTACAGTAGTACAGTACAACAGCTGGCATACAGGGGCTGGCAACGAGTGAACAGGCAAGAAGAGTTACTGACTGGAGGAGGAAGTGGAGGTGGGACATGGCAGAGCTGAAGGATCGCCACCAACAGGAGACGGAGGGCAAGTTGCAATTTCATTCACACCTGACGTTGTTGGCACAGGTTCTGGTTCCTTGCTGGATTCAATTCTATCTACCCTCTTGAAAAAAAGATCCAGTGATGTCTGGGTAGTAGCTCTTTTTTATCTCATCATAGATGACACAGTAGCACTGGATTGCATTCTGAATGGCTGCTGCAACCTTTGTGTACCATTCTATGTTCAGGTCCTGTGCCTCAAAAACTAACAGTGCCTCCTCAAATAAAGAAAATCCCCTTGCCATTTCCTGCATCATGAATCTCTTCAGTTCTTCAGTTGCTTCTTCCTTTTGTTTCTCCTTGTCCTTTCTCTGGGCCTCCAATTCCATCAGGCCTTCATTAGTAAGCTCCTCATATTGCACAGCAAGGAGTTCAATGAAGTCGTCCTCTTGCAGATCTAGCTCCAGCTTCTCGATGAGGGTCAGTAAGTTGTTGAAGACCTCTTTGGACTCCTCATCTACCTTCTCAAATCCACAAAACTTGTGAACAAACTGCGGGCAAAGGTTCTGCCAAACCCCATTCATGGTGATGGCCGTAACCTTACTCCAAGCAAAGTCAATGTTTTTTATGGCCTTGTAGATGTTATAGTCCATCCAAAATTGTTGCAAGTTTATTCCTGATTCGTCATTCGCCTTTACTGATGAAAAGTGTGACGTAAATAATATTTCTTGAAAGTCGCTATAACTCCCTGGTCCATAAGTTGGATGAGCGATGCACAGTCACATCTTTGAAAGTTCGCAACTTGAAGGTTCATATGTAGGGGACTTACTGTATATGCAGATGACATGTACTATATATAGAAAACCCTAAGGACTCCACACAAAAACTACTAAAGCTATAAATGAATTCAGCAAAGTAGCAGGATACAAGATTAACATTCAGAAATCGGTTGCATTTCTTTACACTAACAATGAAATATCAGAAAGGGAATGTAAAAAACCAGTACCTTTTAAAATTGCACCCAAAAAAAAAAATAAACCTAGGAATAAACCTGATCAAGGAGATGAAAGACCTATATGCTGAGAACTATAAAACATTAATAAAGGAAATTAAAGAGTATTCAAAGAAATGGAAAGCTAGCCCACAGTCTTGGATTGGAAGAATTAATATTGTTAAAATGGCAATACTACCCAAAGCAATCTACAGATTTTTAAAAAATATTTATTTATTTATTTATTTATTTATTTATTTATTTTGGCTGTGCCAGGTCTCAGTTATTGCATGCGGGATCCTTGTTGCAGCATGTTCAGTTGCGGCACGCAGGATCTGTAGTTGCGGTACATTAACTCTTAGTTGCAGCATGCATGCGGGATCCAGCTCCCAAACCAGGGATCGAACCCAGGCCCCCTGCATTGGGGGCATGGAGTCCTACCCACTGGACATGAGGGAAGTCCCCAATCTACAGATTTAATGTGAACCCTATCAAATTACCCGTGACATTTTTCACAGAACTAGAACAAATAATCCAAAAATTTACATGGAACCATAAAAGACCCAGAACTGCCAAAGCAATCTTGGGGAAAAAGAACAAAGCAGGAGGCATAACCCTCCCAGACCTCAGACAATACTGCAAAGCTACAGTAATCAAAACAGTGTGGTATTGGTACAAAAACAGACATACGGATCAATGGAACAGAATAGACAGCCCAGAAATAAACCCACACACTGATGGTCAATTAATCTTCAACAAAGGAGGCAAGAATATAAAATGGGAAAAAGACCATCTCCCCAGCAAGTGGTGCTGGGAAAGTTGGACAGCTGCCTGTAAATCAGTGAAGTTAGAACACACCCTCTCACCATACACAAAAATAAGTTCAAAATGAAGTTTTGAGTTTTGGAGTTAAACATAAGACATGACTCCATAAACCTCCTAGAAGAGATCATAGGCAAAACATTCTCGGACATAAATAGTACCAATGTTTTCTTAGGTCAGTCTTCCAAGGCAATAGAAATAAAAGCAAAAATAAACAAATGAGACCTAATCAAACTTACAAGCTTTTGCACAGCAAAGGAAACCATAAACGAAACGAAAAGACAAACTACAGAATGGGAGAAAATATTTGCAAATGATGTGACTGACAAGGGCTTATGTATGTATGTATATTTCCAAAATATACATACAGCTCATACAACTCAACAACAAAAAAACAAACAACCCAATCGAAAAATGGGCAGAAGACCTAAATAGACATTTCTCCAAAGAAAAAATACAGATGGCCAATAGGCACATGAAAAGATGCTCAACATTGCTAATTATTAGAGAAATGTAAATCAAAACTATAATAAGGTACCACCTCACACCAGTCAGAATGGCCATCATTAAAATGTCTACAAATAACAGATGCTGGAGAGGGTGTGGAGAAAAGGGAACCCTTCTACACTGTTGGTGGGAATGTAGGTTGGTGCAGCCACTATGGAAAACAGTATGGAGGTTCCTCAGAAAACTAAAAATAGAATTACCATATGATCCAGCAGTTCCACTCCTGGGCATATATCTGGACAAAACTATAATTCGAAAAGATACATGCACTCCTATTTTCATAGCAGCACTATTCACAAGGTCCAAGATATGAAAATAACCTAAATGCCCATCAACAGATGAATGGATAAAGAAGATGTGGTACATATATACAATGGGATACTACTCAGACATAAAAAGAAGGAAATAATGCCATTTGCAGCAACATGGATGCAACTAGAGATTATCACAGTAAGTGAAATAAGTCAGAAAGAGAAAAAAATTCCATATGATATCTCTTATATGTGGAATCTAAAATATGGCACAAATGATCCTGCCTACAAAACAGAAACAGACTCACAGACATAGAGAGCAGACTTGTGGTTGCCAAGGGGGAGGGGGTTGGGGAAGGCATGGACTGGGAGTTTGGGGTTAGTAGATGCAAACTATTACATTTAGAATGGATAGACAACAAGGTCCTACTGTATAGCACAGGGAACTATATCCAGTTTCCCGGGATAAACCATAATGCAAAAGAATATAAAAAAAGAATGTATATATGTGTATAACTGAGTAACTTTGCTGTACAGCATAAATTAACACAACACCGTAAATCAACTATACTTCAATTAAAAAAAATACAGAAAGTGGGATGCACTGTGCAAATAAATGCAAGTGTCATTGCCCTGTTAACTAACCTGGTGGCTTGGAAGTTGTATAAGAGCCCCGTGACGGGGGTCCTGACCACGTGCTCTTGACAATAATGAGGAAAAAGAGGAGAAGTTAGAAGGAACACTCTGAATCTAGCGTCCATGATTTATGGACACCAGAGATCATGAAGTCAAATCTGAACCCCTCTGAGCTAGTCTTGTTTTCTTTGTTGTCCTTCTTATCAGCATTTCCTTCTTTTCTCTGCTTAATTACCACTTTCCTTTTCTCTTGTTCCCCTTTTTCTTTCTTTTCTTCTTTCTCTTCCTCTTCCTCATCTCCTTCCACTCCACTCCTCTCCCTTCTCTATCTTTAATTGACCTGCATTCTAGACATTTTCTGTTAAAATAGGAAAAGAACAGTAGGACAGAGTCCTTAGAATTGAGTTTAAATTTTGAATCCCAGTGAAAAACTTATATAAAATCTATGACAATCTTGGCTTTAACCAAGCCCACAGCTTAAAAAAAGGTGACCATTTCTCCTGGACACTCATATATGAGATTTATGGGTGGGTGGGGGAATCTATAATTCCAGCATCACTGCTGAGGGTGGAGGTGATCATCTTGGCCACCAACATGACTGCTCTCAACCGTCCCTCCATTCTCAGTCACAGCTGATGGAAATTAAAACCCTGGAAAAGTTATCTGAATTTTAGGAGAGGAGTGGACTTTTTCTCTCATGAACCCTATAGGAAGTCTGCTACTTTCATATATAAAGCCTTCTTGAAAGCATAAATGAAAATTGAATATCAAACATATAAGGAAAGTCTAATTATACCAACTTAAACACAATCTTTAAAGATGTATTTCTAACATATCATATGATATGTGCTATAATTTTGATCTTTTTTCCCCCTGTAATAGAACACTCTGTCACTTGGGTTAAGTTCAATGAAAACATTTGAATAGGAATGCAATCCACAGCTTTTGGCATGTCCACTGATTTTCATCTTCATCTCAATAGTATTGCTTTTATGAAACCTATATTTTTCACCAATATCAACCATTTCATTTTCCTATTTTCTACTACATTTTATAAAATGCTAATGGCAAAATATAATAAAGCGGTCAAATTCTTTCTACAGCACCGCCCTGTCATAAAGATGGCTGTGCTGGACAAGTAAGTGGCTGACTGGCCTTAGGTAGCTCCCCATATCATGGCTCGAATTGTTTGTTTGGAAGCCAAGAAAAAATTCAGAATGTGGCCAACAAACGTCAGTTAAAGGGCCCTAATGTATGATGTGTGTAAAAAAAAAATGTGGGTTATGCGGAATTTGTATTGAGGGAAATATAGGACCTGTATATTAAAAAGTGGATAAGGTAGGAAAAAAATAGCCTAAAGGTAAAATCTAAACAACAACATCATCATCATCAACAACAACAATGAAATGACTAAGTTGTAAGCATAATAAAGACTGATTGTTTAAGACATGCATTTCTATTATTTTATTTTATTTTATTTGGGGGGTAGGATGGGGTTAAATGAGATGTGTGTTGAGACACAAAAAGAGACAAGTGAGAAATATTTCTCAGAGGCATTGCCATTTTAATATATTTTCCCTGAAGCATCATTAAAGTTGACAGGAAAAAGTAACAATTGCAACTATAAATAAGGAAGGTGACAGAGATGTATCCATTCTCAGTTCAGCAACACTATTGTGTTCCAGGTACTTTGGCAGTACAAAGCTGATCAAGATGCAGTCTTTACCTTTGAGGAGCTCCAGATGCATTTTGGGTAATACTGAGAGTACAAAATAAAAGGTGGGAACAACCCAAATTGAATAATGAGATTTATTTCATTTTTCAAATAAATATTATATTTTATAAAGATAATATTTTATTTTAAAATTTGGAACAGTATTAAGTATTTAGAAAAGTTGTAAGCACAGTGCAGGACAGAAAACTTTTCGTTTTCCTGAACAACTGGAGAGCACATTGCTCACCTGATGTTTTATCATTCTTAAATACCTCAGTGTTCATTTCCCTACAAGCACATTCTCCTACATGACCACAGAATAACCATCAAAATCAGGAAATTAACACTGAATCATTGCTAACTTATAATCCTCAGCCCCCATTTCAGTTTTGCCAATATCCTAATTATGTACTTTATAGTAAAAGGATCTGGTTCAGAATCATACATGGTATTTAGCAGTCATGTTAGTCTCCTTCAGTCTTGAAGTCGGTCTTTCTTTGACTTTCACAACCTTGACACTTAATAATCACATGCTAGTTGTTTTGTACAATATCCTTTAATTTGGGCTCATCTGACATTTCTTCATGATTATATTCAGGCCATGAATCTTTGGTAGGACTGCCACAACATTCTCTTTGCTACACCTATCAGGTGATGTACAATTTAGATTTGTCCCATTGCTAATGAAGTTCACTTTGATCACCTAGTTAAGGTGGCATCTGCTTTTCCATTGAAAGTTACTCTTACTCTCTTTGGTACTTTGAAACTGTTTCTCACGAAACTTTTAATTCATTCATGATTTAAATCTGTTTGGAGTCACAGTTTCCTGTTTTAGTCAATAGGTTATAATTATTATTTTTATTTTGATGCTCAAATTATCCATGATTTGGCCAGTGGCAGCCCCCTCCAGCTGGCTTCTCTGTCCTTTTGACATTTCCCCATCATTCTTGAAGCACTTCCTTGCTTCCTGATATAATGAGATGTTATAGGCTCATCTTACACTCTCTCTGACCCAGTTCCAGAATCATCCATTTCTCTAAGAAATCTAGGTTGCTGTTAGTGGAAAATCATATTTATAACTCAAGGTCTGGGTGTTAGGTGTGTTCATTGCTATGAGTGTGGCTGTTCCCAAGCCCTGTCAGTAGAAACAGATAGACATCCATATCTATATCTATATCCATACCCATATCTATATTCATATCTATATCAATATCCATATCCATATACCCATTTATATCAAAAATCATGAGTTTACACTGATACCTCCAATTCCAGTCCAACACCATGGGGTCCATTCTAGTTTTCTTCCTTCTCATATTTGTACCTTCCTTCTCCAACCATGGGGAACCTGACTCTTAATGTCCTTAATTTATTTACTTATTTCATCAATCCCCTAGTAGGTAACCCATCTCTGCTGCCACCCTCTTGCCCACATGGACACTCACTTCACTCGAGTTGAGATGCCCTGTCCTGGGCTGTCCTCACCTCAGGGACACCTGATTACCCTGCTTGGGCTTCAGCATTCTGTGCTGGGCAGCCCAATGCCTGGATGTCTTCCTCACCCTGTCTGGGCTCTGACAGGCTACGTACACCAGGTTGCCCTTTTGCAGACATGTTCCTTACCCAGCTCCGGCTCTGACCTCCACGTAGGGCAGCCATCCTTGGTGGTCACTGTCTTGCTGGATTTGAGCTCTGACACCCTGCTCTGGGCCACTGTGGCCCTCTCCTTCGAGGGCAGATGCCTGCCTTAATCTGCCACACTTGGCGACTTCGGGACTATGTTTTGGAGGAGGGAAAGCGAGGGAAAAGGGGAGGGAGGAAACGGAAAAGAAGAGTAAGGTCTATTTGAAATTCTAAAATTTAAAAGAAATGGAACAATGTACACTACATATTTGTTTTCCATACCAACGATAAGTGAGGCTTTCTCTAGGTCTTCTAAAAAGATGAAAAGATTGAACATGTTTTTTCTTCTGGGGACTAATGTAATGCTGGATAATCAGACTCAGATTCCTTATTTAGATTCTTATTTGGGGCCAGAAGGGAAGTCTCTTTTCATATACAATCTTTCCTTTTTTAATATGGCCAGAAGGATTGGAAAATAGTGGGAATTAACAATTATTGGTGAAGAGACTAGATTGTAAAGCTATTATAGTATAAAATAAGGGTCAGCATTTCTCCCTCTAATCACTTCATGAAATTTCACCCCAAAGGCATTTATTCTTGTCTTTAACCATTGAAAGGCATGGTAAATACTATTAATTTAAACCAGATGAAGTCAAACAATTATTTATGACTCCATTTTGCTATTCTCTTGAGGTAATTATTACCAAGTGATCAGTGATTGAGTCTGAAAAATGTTTTTAATTATTATTAACTGAATAACCACTGGGTTAATAAAACTGTCTTAGGATATTATATGGGGAATTAATTGAATATAATGTATCTATCTACCTTAAAGAAATTATTTCCTGAGGGAGATAACAGAGAAGGAACAATTCTTTTTCACTTAAATAAAAAGACACTTAATAAATCCTCATTAAATGAAACATTTTTGTAATATTTGGGAGCTGGGCTGGCTTAGGGTAGTAAAATAATTTTATTTATGAAAATTCTTAATATGGCAAACATCTCAAATTAATCAACAAGGTGGACAATCCAGTGCCTTGACTGAGAATTTTAATACCTAGTTAATAAACTGGATTAAAAAATGTGTCTATATAGTCAGTTGTCTATTTTCTTATGTAAAAAGTAGTAACAAGATCAAATTAAGGTAAATAACTTAAAGGTAAAAGACCTAAATATGGCCACAAGACTATCCTTTTCTTTTTCTTTTAAAACTCAAGAAGCCAAGCAATTTGCTTAAATAATGATAGAGCATAAAATACAGGTTTTCTGTCCGTGACTGGCCTAACACTGCATTGTTCCATGATTCTGCCTCAGGATTCGTACTAACTATAACATGGAAGAATTTTGGGGCCTTAATGCAAGGCATGATTCTGGAACTGTTGTCTCATAAATTCAGACCAAAAAAGAAGTGAGATGCTTTGCACTTGGTAATGCACTGAGGGGTTTGAAGGGGTTATTGCGAGTAAGTTAAGTGCCTCTGCAGAATACATGGAAGCTAAAATTTCTCACTGAAAAGGAAAGATGACCAAAATACCCAACAATATGTTTAGTGATTCATCATGATCTTCAAACTACATTTCACTTTTCTTTAAATGAATGTGTGTATGTGTTTAAAAACATTAAAGAGAGTTGGAATATGGCTTCAAGGATTCAACAATCTTTGAAGAGCATCAAATAACAGAATCAAAAGAAACAAACTGAAGGAAATTGTGGACAAAGATGAAAGGATCTAAGTCTCTGGAAATAGTTAAGTAAAAAGATTCCTGAGAACTGAACAAGACCCCCATGCAAGTCCTGAGAAGACAGAAAAGCAATGAAGTGTTGAATCAGTAGGAAAAGTACTTTGCTAAGAGGAAAGAACAACACTTCTGTTTGCAGAGGCAAACAACTCTGAGACTTCAAAGAAAACCTTTTTTTTCTGTCTTCCTTTTTCATTTCTTTTTGTTTAAATCTTTAAGAACTCAGTGGTAGAACTGTATCTGATAATGGCTTAGTGGACTTTGGGCACTACTGTCTTATGCCCAGTATTTTAAGTCAGTCATTTGCAATAGCCCTTATCAGTCCCCCTTCTCCCACCATTTCCAGACAGACCCCATTCTGAAACTCTATCTGTATTAAAAAATGCTTGCCTGAGAAAACAGTTCTTTTAAATGTATAGACCTTAAGGTTCTTAAAGCAGGAAATTTTCCAAGCACAAACCAGATTAGGATGGGAAGGGCTGTTTTTCTGACGGCTAGCTTGTATTCAATTCATAAATATAAAATCATCGGGACCCATCTGACAACAATTCAATACCAGTTTAGGAGATTAAGAAAGGGATAGATGGGGATTCAGACCACTGACTAATCATTCTCAACCCAGAAGTCCAGAGAGCTTCTGAGGTTTCAAATAGATTGTATTGTGTATAATATCAAATTCTCGTACATATGAAACCCCAGTCATCTGTCTTTGAAGATCTCAATGATGTTAAGAAGTCTTATCCTACCAGCAGGAATCAGGATTATGATTCCCAGTTCTCTCCTATAATAAAAAGATACATCCATGTTCTTTGCTATGGAAATTTGAAGGGCTTCCCAAGGTGGGTGGATAATATTTTCATACCCTATTGATGTTGGGCTTGGCCATGTGACTTCATTTGGCCAATGGAATGTGGGCAGTGGTGACAGTGCCAGTTCTGAGCCAAGATCTTAAGAGACAGTGCATGTTTCTGCACCCACCTCTTGTATTCTGCCATCTCCATGAGAAAAACATACAGCCATTTCAGCCTGGGCCTTAGAAAGAAGACCTGAGGAGCAGACCTGAGCCCAACTGAGAGCCTCAGGTTGAACCTGGCCCCCCTGACTGCACCCAGCCAACTTGCAGACCCATGTGGGGATATATACAGGTGTGTTGGTAAGCCACTGACTAATAAACTCCTTCACAAGCTGGCTTTCAAACTTTACTTCTTAGTATAAATCCTAATGATCAAATGACATTACAGACGGCCTCATCATCCCTATGTATTTCTAATGTTCTTTCAAAATAAATTGCTTCAAAGTCTCCAAATATAAAAATATAATTGAATCCTAGATTATGTTATACTTAGTATTGCTTAAACATTTTGGCTCACTTAATGTGATGGATAGATAAACCACAACTGGACTCCCAAATTCAAAACTTGAAATCCTTTTACTCACAAAAATAAAACTACCTTGTAGCCATTATAAAGAGAATCCCCAAACCCTAGGACAACTCAATTCTCTACCTACTCCATACCTGCGCCTGAGCTGCTGACTGTGGAGAAAGGAAGCAGGTGGAGAAATGCTGCTCTGCTGGCTAGTCTCACTTAAGATTTATTGTTACTGCTGTCATACAGTCAAACCACACTTCCGTGGTATGCTTCCTCTCTTCAAGAGGGATCGTTTCACAAAGTCTCTTCTCAGCCCTCCAGCACCTTCTCCCCTAGCTTCACTCTCAGCTGATGACTTTGCTTCTGAGTTTACTGAGAAAATAGAAGCAATCAGGAGAGGTCTGTCTTACCTTCCTACGTCCAGCTCTGCCTGACTCTGTCTTCCCTCTTACTACATCATTCCAACAGTCTCTGTGCCCATATGGGACAACTTCTCCACTGGGCACCACATCCCTGAAGCCCAGCTTGTCCTGCCTCCCTGAGAACTTTTCTTCTGCAGTCATGCCCTGTCCTTCCTACACTGTCAGTTTCCACCTCCTTAAGAGATCATTCCCATCAGCATACAAATGTGTAATGTCTTCTCTTCCTCCAAATTCTCCTCCGTTATAGCTGTTTTCATCGCAAAATTTCTTCAAAACTGTTGCCTGGATTTGCTGTTTTCACGTCCTCATTCTCTCTATAAGTCACTGCAGTCAGGCTTTCATCCCTCCTGCTTCAATGCAGCTATTCTCAACAGGGTAACTAGGGTCTTCTGTGCTGCCAAACTCCCTGGTAAATGGTATTTAATACTGTTGATTACTCCTCTTTCTGTGAAAATCTCTCTTCACTTGGGTTCCAGTTCTCCATCCTTTACCAGTTTCTTTCTACTTTGCTGGACGCTTCCCCATCTCCTCTGCTGGCTTCATCTGATCTCTGGACCTCTAAATGTTGGAGGACCCTAGGGACAGTGTCCTTGACTTTCTTTTCTTATTTAGCATACCCTTTACAGGTGATCTTGATCAGCCCCATTGGCCATCTATTTGTGGATTAATCCCAAATTTATATCTCCTCTAACTCCCAACTCACACACCTATCTGCTCACTAGTCATCTCCACTTGTATCTCTAACAAGCATCTCAAACCAGACATGTCCAAAACCCAGACTTTTAACTTCCATAACCAGCTGCTTCCCCAGCCATCTCCATCTCAATAATGGTAATTCTATTCAATCAGTAATTCAGACTAAAAACGTAGGTGTCATCCCTGGTACTTTGCTTTCCTTCACTCCCCATACCAATCAGCAAAACCTACTGGCTCTACCTTCACATTATTTGAAATCTGACGACTTCTCACCACCTCCCATGCCTTCTGGCTTCCTTTTGGGTTCTGCCAATGAGTGGACCAGCAGGACAGCAGAGAAAGGGACCAGAGAAAGGTCAAGGTATTTCTTCCCCACTCCCTCTTTGCTCCAGGCTTGTATCTCTAGCATTAGCTGTATCCCCACAACACCAGAGGCACCTCCTCCATGTCCCCACTGGTACTGGGCACTCCTGTGACCCTGTTTACTCCTTTCTTTGCCACTTCAGCCCTTGGGATAGTATCACCTTCCCTCTTTTGCCCTGCATCCCTCTCCATGCCTCTGTAAACAGCTCCTTCATCAGCCACTTCATTTGAATCATCTGAGAGTGAAGTTCTTTTCCTGCTGGCACACTGATCAACATACTACCCTACATAAAATATCCTTTATCTCCACTTTTTATCCCTTTAACTATTTTCCTCAAGTACATACTATTCACTGAAATTTATTATCTTCTGCCCTCTCCTCTCTTTCCTAAAAAGTAAGCTTTCCAAGAACTTTTCTTTTTACTTTTCACTTTTATCCCTAGCCTCTAGAAGAATGCCTGGTATAGTGTTTCATGTAAACAGGTTGCTGGGGGGGCTTCCCTAGTGGCACAGCGGTTAAGAGTCCACCTGCCAATGCAGGGGACATGGGTTCGAGCCCTGGTCCAGGAAGATCCCACATGCCGCGGAGCAACTAAGCCTGTGCGCCACAACTACTGAGCCTGCGCTCTAGAGCCCGTGAGCCACAACTACTGAGCCCACGTGCCACAACTACTGAAGCCCGTGCACCTAGAGCCTGTGCTCCACAACAAGAGAAGCCACTGCAGTGAGAAGCCCACTCACCACAACGAAGAGTAGCCCCCGCTTGCCGCAACTAGAGAAAGCCCGCGCGCAGCAACGAAGACCCAACACAGGCAAAAATAAATAAATAAATAAATAAATAAAAAAGAAAAAAAACCAGGTTGCTGGGAAAGATAATATGTTCTTGATATATTCTTAACAGCAAAAAAAGCATGAGTTAAAGAAGAATACTATGGTATGTTTCTATTTTTAAAAATATACCTATCCAGATATAATAATTGAGCAGTAAAAAGAAACATCTGGAAGCATATACATCAAATATTAATAGCGGTTACTTCCTGGGGAGTGGATGATAGGATTTGCTTTTCTGCTTTGTACATGTCTATATAGTTTGCATTTGTAGGAGAAGCAAGCAGGACCATTGGAAGCCTACATGAAGTTTCTGGGCAAATTAGAAAAAGTCCTCCATCCACTATAGGATAGACACAGCTGCCTTGGCACCAAGAGAGTGGATTTTACCACGCTGGTACCAAATAAAGTCAATTTTCATTTAGATTAATTCAGAATTAAAATTTCAAGTTATTAAAATATCTGACAGTCTGTGAAAATGTGAGAACTCTTCTTTACATATATAAAAACTGGATTTATAAAACAAAATTATTATAATTCTTCCAAGTTATGCTCCGGAGTCCTTAGTACTCTATTTTAGGAAAAAAACTATTCCTTCACCTGTTGAGCTCACTTCTAGTGCCTGGTTTGTATTCTTACTCTAAAAAATACTATTTAATAAAATATTCTTATTTTGGATACATCTTGTGTAGCTGTTTTCTTAAACACTCTTTATTAAAAACATCTTTGAATCTTAAGTTTGTTTTGGCAGCTTTAAGTCACAATATACAGATCTGAATTATTTTTGTAATAACTCACTGGTTTCTTATACAAATTCCTAGGCATGTCTAAGAGTCTGTCACTGCAATCAGGATCAATTTTTTTCTGAGCAAACAGATAATCAGAAGGGCTTTAGGATTAATTACAGGCTTAAACATTTAGTAGTAAAATGTCCAGAAATTCCTTCAGTATTCTAACTAAAGTCAGCCTTGAGAAATGTCCTTGGCTTCGTCAGGATTTAAGGAACATGAGGATTGTTGGGAAATTCTTACAAGATTTTAAAAGAAACAGGAACACCATGCTATAAAACGTAGGAAAGGAACTCAATATTTTTGTGAGTAGCAAGTTTCCTCATAAAAATGGAAAAGAAATGTAACTTGATCTGCATGACTTTTTGCCAACTCTGGTTTATCTTGTTGCTTTTGTTCATTTGCTTGGAAGGTTTTGGCTGTTGGGTTCTTGGACTAAGGCCTGAAGAACCCTGAGCTCCAGTGCTCTTGACTTGCCAGGTGGCATAGGGAAATTGCATCTTTTCATATTTGTGAATCCTGGGACAAAGGGGATTATACCACTTACTTTTTAGAAAGTGTTTGAGAGGTTTTATGTGAAAAGCTGAACAATACTTCGAACACCATATAGCAGCTGGAGAGAATCAGAATGGGGCTGAGGGGGTGGCTTGCTCTGCTGATCTTCTATGGGGCTCTGCAGGGCTTGCCCTGCAGTCCCGAATTCAGGGCTGGCTCCACATGTGGCTTCCGGAGCATGACTTTTTCTCCACCCTCTCTCACTGTTGCTCCTTCAATTGCTTTGCTGACTCCCCTTTCTTGACCCGGCCCTGAAATGCAAGGGTTCTCCAAAGTTCTATCTTCACCCTCTTCTCCTCTTGCATTACCTCTGTGCTGGAGCAGTCTTTTTCCACTTTGGAGGTTCCAACCGTATTTCCAAATACCTATCAGACATCTGTGCCTGGGTGTCCCCTAGGTTCCTCAAACCCAACACCTCCAGAATTTAGCATGTCTTCCAGCCCTCCATTAAAATGCCTTCCTTTCCAGACTCCTGTTGATAAACAGTGTCACCTTTTCATAGTCTATGAAACTGGAAATGTTTTCACCTCCTTTGCCTCCCACTTCCAATTAACGCCCAGGTCCTGTCAATGCTGTCTCAGACAACCTCTTCCCCCTCATTTCTGATAAGTAGCCATATTCCCTCTACATCACCTAAAATGTTGCCAATTCCTTTCTCCCTTCTCCGTTCTGGCTTCTATTGTTCTTGTTCTGACCTCATCACCTAGTGCATCAATCAACTAACTGGCCTCCTTGCCTCCTTCCCTCTTCATTCCATCCTGCATGTGGCTGCCAGAGTTGTTTTTCTAAACACAAATCTAATAATAACGATCCTTTGCCAAAAAGTAATGGTTGCTGCAGCATAGTCTGGCTTCAGCCTCATTTTCTGGCTTCACTGTTTCTCCCATCTACACCCTGTAATTCACATGTGCTGTTTTTTGCTCATCAAGCCACCATAAACTTCCACAGCCTTGTGTTTGTTTGTCCTCCTATAACACCCTTCCTGCCTTTTCTGCCTGGTCAAATTTTACCAGTCCCTCAAGGTCCAGCTCCATTAGAAAGACATAATAAAATATGTTTACAACATAGTAGGACTCAAATATTTTGGGGCTAAATTAAGTGAAAAAGAAGATACCAAAACTTCACAGTATGAATAAAGGATGAGGGATTATTTCATTAGCCGAGAAATATAACTGAACTTCAATGTGAGTCGAATGTATTGTCTATGACCCCCTTGTTCCCCCCAGGCTCCTGCCATTGGTGTGGCCTGCCTTGAACAATCTTTCCTTACATCCCTACTTAAAGAGAATTTCCATATTTTCCTACTAAAAACAACGTTGCAATGAACATATACTTGAAAAAGTAGACCATGAAATATCTGTACTGTAAGTTCCTAAAAATGAAATTGCTGAATAAAAAGCACATGGATTAAAACATCTGATACATGTTGCCATAGTGTAGCAACTACCCTTATTCAAAGGTGTATGAAGATGTCTGGTTTCCATGCCCTCACCAATAATAGCAAACAGATTTTTGCCAATCTTAAAGATTAAAAAAATGTTATTTTGGTTTACATTTCCATAATTATTAATGAGGTTTAACATCTTTTCATATGTGTATTGGTCATTTGTATCTCTTTTCTTGCTTTCCCTGTTCTTATCTTTGGTCAGTGTTCTATTTGGTTGGTCATCTGTTTCTTTACTGATTATACTTGTTCCTTGTAAATTTAGGAAACTAGCTCTTTGTTTACAGTATGGGTTTTAAATAGTTTTCCAAGTTTACCAACTGTCTTTTGATTTTGTTCATTATTAATTTTTATTATACATAAATTAAAAAATTTTTTGCAGTCAAGTTTATCAGTCTTCTTTATGCTTCTGAGTTTTGTGTCATTCTTAGGAAAGTCTTCTCCATTATAAGATTGTAAATAAATAAACCCAGTTTTCTTCAAGTGTTATTATAGTTTCTTTTTTAGAGTTTAAATATTTGATCTATATGGAATTTACTTTCATATAAGAAGATGAGGATTTGGCATAATTTTTTCCCCAAGTTGTTCCTAGTTATACCAGTTCCACTTATTGAATAATCTTTTCCTCACTGGTCTGAAATGTAGCTTTTATACTAAATTCTGGTATATAGTTAGGTGTATATCTCAACTCTGTAAACTTTAATTAGAGAAAATTTATGGTGCCCTAAACCACTAGTTCAGGAGCTCCAGTATTAAACCAGTGTTATTCTGGATCTAGATTGCCTAACAGCTGTAAATTTCACAATTGCAAAGTTCAGATGTGCAAAAGATGTATCTTTACTTCTCTACAACTGAATTTAATTTAGCCCTTGAGCTTCCATGTCCATTCTGTGGCAGAACACTTAATTCAGCTAATTCAAGGTATCTCTGTCTCCCATGGATAATCTAAGCTCTGGGGGTTGGGGATGATGACAGCTTCTCTCTTATCCAGGCTTTTGTGAAGGGGATGAATCTGTTTAATAGCCATATTCATATCTTTTCCTGGCATCTACAAAATGTAATTCAATCTCTCTGGTTCTTATCATTGCACACTGGCCAATGGGCCTCCATTTGCTAGTTCCAGGGCCCTGTGCCCTCCTTCCCCATTCCAGGACCTCTCTTAGCTCATCTGAGCCCTTTTCAGGGGGAGGCCAGGGAACCCCTGACTGTTTTTCCTGCACCACCTCGAGGTGCTGAGTCTCTATGAACTCTGTGAAGCTGTGCTCAGGCCCATCTACATGGGCATCTCTTAGCCTTTGCCACTTCTCCGCTCTAGCCTCATGCTGGATATGGGCTTCTCCAAGAGGCTTTCAGTGTCTCTGGGCTGTACCCTGAGATGAGAGGTAGAAGTTTCCTGTGCTCTCAGGTCCTGCTAAAAACCCAGCTGGGATTTCTCTTAGAGGTTCCCACTCTAGCACCATGCGTTTGAAGCTGGAATGCGCAGGATATGGAGATGCCTTTCTCAGGAATTCATATCAATTACTCACTGCTCTGCTCTCCTTTCCCAACTACCTTCTTTCCTCAAATCTGTGAGATTTTCCTCTGGTCTTGGGGAGGGGGCAGTGGCTGTTGGGGGAGGAAAAAAATGGCATAATCATCACCCTGCACTTTCCAACTCCCTTGTTTATAGTACAAACTTTGACTATATTATAAACTTTGTGTTCAGTCCATTGGATTCTGATAGTCAAAGCCAAGCTTCTGGAACCAAAACAATCTTTTGTCGCTCAAAAGCTCAATTCATACAAATCAAAATATTTTGGCTTTTAATAAGCTCATTTCTGTTATGAATTTTAAGAGCATGTTTTGGAGCTAGTGGCTAAGAATATGATTCTTTGTTCTTGCTGAATAGGGAAGAGTAATGGACACAAAGAAGGCTAGGAGAAGGATGCATGGGAAGAGCCTTTGTTTATATCTCAAAATTATCTGCAACACCAAGTCCTTGATCTGGCCTGTAGACTCCTGTCTCCATCCCTGTGATCACTCCACTGGTTATGGGATCTATTTCAACTAACAGCTCCCTGGTCCTCCCAGTTCCTTTCCTCTGCTCTTTCTTAGTCCCTACTGCCTTTTGAACTGGAGTCTTGCCTGGCTTCCCTCACCACCAATCCTCCCAGGGACCAGAGTCTCAGAATCTACCCTCTTTGGCTAGACCATCATTTTGACCGCAGAGCTGTCTGCCTTCCAGATTTTCACCTACTCTCTCCTCTGGGAACCTCCATCTGCCTCCTGGTGCAGCTGCTGGATCTTCCCAGATCACCTCCCTACCTCACCCAGCCACTCTGCTCGGCAGGAGGGTGGAGGGCACCAGAGTATTCTAGTGTGGGAGGTGGGGATGGGGGGGTGTGAGGTGGCTGCAGGAGGCTGTATGTGACGAGGGCACCAAAGAGAATTACTGCAAGAAAGGCTGCAGGGACAGAAGGTGGGTCGCCAAGAACAAAGCATCATAATGTTGCTTGAAAGGTCTAGTCTGTGAGTCCTTATGGATTAGGGCTTTGGTGTATTTCTGTAGTTAGTGATTCTTTTTCATGACATTACCCTCTTCCCTCCCATTTCATCTCCTACCCCTGAATATTCTTCAGGTCTAACTCTGAGTATTTAGTCATCATAGGGATTTTACTTCCTTCATATCAGGGGGTAGCCATTGTCACAGGTTTTTTTGTTTTTTTGTGCCATCAGTAGCTTGATCTTATTCTCTGGAATTGTGTAAATGGCTGGGGTTTAAAAAACTCATTCTTCTCTAAAGGGAACGCTTGTACACTGTTGGTGGGAATGTAATTGGTACAGCTACTATGGAAAACAGTATGGAGGCACCTCAAAAAACTAAAAATAGAACTGCCATATGATCCAGAAATTCTACTCCTGGGTATATATTAGAACACTAACTCAAAAAGATACATGCACCCCAATGTTCGTAGCAGCATTATTTACAATGGCCATGATACGGAAGCAACCTAAGTGTCCATCAACAGATGAATGGATAAAGAAGATGTGGTACATATATACAATGGAATACTACTCAGCCATAAAAAAGAATGAAATAATACCACTGCAACAAAATGGATGAATCTGGAGGGTATTATGCTCAGTGAAAAAAGTCAGACAGAGAAAGTGTATGTTATCACTTATATGTGGAATCTAAAAAATAGAACAAATGAACAAACATAACAAAACAGACACAGACTCACAGATATAGAGAACAAACTAGTAGTTACAGTGGGGAAAGGGAAGGAGTGAGGGGCAAGACCAGGGCAGGGGATTAAGAGGTATAAAGCTACCATGTATAAAATAAATAAGCTATAAGGATATATTGTACAGCATAAGGAATATAGCCAATATCTTATAATAACTTTAAATGGAGTATTATCTATAAAAATTCTGAATCACTGTTGTATACCTGAAATTAATATTGTAAATCACAACTACACTCAATTAAAATAAATCATTCCTCTCTGACCACTAATTTATGTTGTTCTCTTATTTGCTTTTCAGTAAAAGGCCTTTAACACAGAAGTTTTGATTTTGAAACAGTAATTAGGAAAGAAAAAACTTCATATGGGGGCTGGAGACTACGGGGAAATGGCACAGTCTTCTCCTCAGACCTACAGTCCAGTTGCTAAACAAGCAAGTTCAGCAAGTTGCAATTTCTCTAGATTAATAATACTCTTTCTCAAATCCTGCCTCATGAGATTCACTGGGAAAATTTTGTCTTTTTTGCTAAGTTTAGGTTTCAATTATTTTTGGAGCAGCTGCTTCTTTGATTGAAAACAAAGCAAAAGAAAGCAAACATGTAAGGACACACTTACAGTGTACTGTCCTTACACTGTAAGAACACAGAACTTGCTTGAGAGCCCTGGATCACTTCAAATGCCTCCATATTTCCTATTCCCAATTAAACTTCCTGGAATGTTCCCAGGGGTGCAGAGGGCAAGTTTCCAGGAAGCTCTCCATATTCACCAACTTTTTAAGTAATCCAGGAACTCTTACAGCCTGATAAAGGGATTAGGTAAGAACTTTTTAGATAGGAAGATGTTTCTGTATGTCTGTTTGTTAACTGGATAATATCCCTTTTCTAAGCACTAAGCAGTTGACCTCTGACTTGGAGAAAAACAGAATAGTGGCTGTTACTCATTGATGACTTTGGTGGGAGGAAACAACAGCTTGTGGACTTCTGTTTCTGTCATCTTAACAGACTAGATACCCTGAAAAAGTCTCAATAGAAAACACCTAGAAATTGAGGGACTGAATATAACCAGTAGTCTTTAAGATATTGAGCTCTTGAACACAGGAGAAACTTCCAGACACCAACGGTGGTGAGGTGGTGCTGATACCAGCCCCAACCCTGCTTTGGAACATTTGGTGAGCTTGGTAGTCAAGAGGTTTGGGTTTTTGACATGTAGGGACAGAGGCAAGGCCTTGAACTATGAATGGTGGGGAGGTAGAACTGAGGCTCTGCATAAATGGAGGACTCTCAAAAGGCTAGCCACTAGAAAAAAAAGATGTCCAGGCAGAGAGAAATGACAGGAGAAATTGTCTGCTTCTGGGCTCTGAGTAGAAAAAAAGAATTCAGATCTGTATGTGTATATATATATATATATACACACACACACACATACATATGTGATCAAAATAACTCCCACAGCATAAATCCCACAAATAAACCTCACTAACATGAACTCAAACCAAAATTATAAACACATGAAGAAATAAGTTACTAAGAGTGAGAACAAATAGAAACAAGAAGCAATGTGATTAGAACCCCCCAAAAGATAATAAAAATATCACATACAAGATATTTAAAAGAATTAAGGCAGTAAAATATGGACTAAACAATAAAGGAATAAGATACTATTTACAAATACTTAGAAGATTAAAAAATAAATGAAATAGAAATCCTAGAGATGAAAATAAAAGTATTGAAATGAAAACTTGGTGTATAGGATAAGCAGCTGGGTAGACACCACTGGAGGAAGAATGAGTGCACTGGGAGATAAATCTAAAGAGATTATATATAATGTAGTACAAAGAGACAAAAATGTGAGAGATGAATTAAAACGTATGGAAGATAAAATGTGTAGGTCAAACATACATTTAGAAGGTGTTTCATTCCATTCCTAGGTGTTTTACCCAAAGGACATGAAAACATATGTCACACACACAAAAACGTGACAAGAATGTTCATAGCAGCTTTACTTGCAATAGCTGAAAACTGGAAACAACTCAAATGTCCATCTGCTGGAGAGTGAATAAACAAATGTTGGTATATTTGTATAACAAAATTGTACTCAGTAATAAAAAGGAATGAACTATTTACTGATACACATAATCACATGAATGAATCTTAAAAATATGGTGAGAGAGGAAGCTAGACACAAAGGAATACAAACTGTATGATCCCATTCATGTGAAGTTATGAAATAGACTAATCTATGGTGGTTGCTGCTATGGAGGAACATGAGGAACTTTCTGGGGTGACAGTAATATGTTATAGCTTGTTTTGGGTGTTGATATTGTGGGCTTATACAATTGTCAAAACTCATAAATGAAACAGTTATGATGTGTAAGTTTTATTGTATGTAAATTATATCTCAGTAAAAAATTTTAAATTTAAAGAGGAAGAAAACAATAGAAAAGATCAAAGAAACTAAACACTGGTTCTTTGAAAAGATAAACAAAATTGATAAACCTTTAGTCAGACTCATCAAGAAAAAAAGGGACAGGAGACCTTCATGATGGCAGAAGAGTAAGACATGGAGATCACCTTCCTCCCCACAAATACATCAGAAATACATCTACATGTGGAACAACTCCTACAGAACACCTACTGAACACTGGCAGAAGACCTCAGACCTCCCAAAAGGCAAGAAACTCCCCATGTACCTGGATAGGGCAAAAGAAAAAAGAAAAAACAGAGACAAAAGAATAGGGACGGGACCTGCACCAGTGGGAGGGAGCTGTGAAGGAGGAAAGGTTTCCACACACGAGGAAGCCCCTTCACGGGCGGAGACTGTGGGGGGCAGAGGGGGGAGCTTCAGAGCCACGGAGGAGAGAGCAGCAACAGGGGTGCAGAGGGCAAAGCGGAGAGCTTCCCGCACAGAGGATCGGTGCCAACCAGCACTCACCAGCCCGAAAGGCTTGTCTGCTCACCCGCTGAGGCGGGCGGGGGCTGGGAGCTGAGGCTCGGGCTTCGGTCGGATCGCAGGGAGAAGACTGGGGTTGGCGGCGTGAACACAGCCTGAAGGGGCTAGTGCACCACAGCTAGCCGGGAGGGAGTCCGGGAAAAAGTCTGGAGCTGCCGAAGAGGCAAGAGACCATTGTTTCGGGGTGCGTGAGGAGAGGGGATTCAGAACACCGCCTAAACGCACTCCAGAGACGGGTGCGAGCCACGGCTATCAGCACGGACCCCAGAGACGGGCATGAGACGCTAAGGCTGCTGCTGCTGCCACCAAGACTCCTGTGTGCAAGCCCAGGTCACTCTCCACACCTCCCCTCCCGGGAGCCTGTGCAGCCCGCCACTGCCGGGGTCCCGTAATCCAGGGACAACCTCCCCAAAAGAACGCACGGCACGCCTCAGGCTGGTGCAATGTCACACTAGCCTCTGCAGCCACAGGCTCGCCCCGCACTCCGTACCCCTCCCTCCCCCTGCCTGAGTGAGCCAGAGCCCCCAAATCAGCCACTGCTTTAACCCCGTCCTGTCTGAGTGAAGAACACATGCCCTCAGGGGACCTACATTCAGAGACGGGGCCAAATCCAAAGCTGAACCCCAGGAGCTGTGCGAACAAAAAAGAGAATCGGAAATCTCTCCCAGCAGCCTCAGGAACAGTGGATTAAATCTCCACAATCAACTTGATGTACCCTGCAGCTGTGGAATACCTGAATAGACAATGAATCATCCCAAAATTGAGGCGGTGGACTTTGGGAGCAACGATATATATATTTTTTTCCTTTTTCTCTTTTTGTGAGTGTGTATGTATATGTTTCTTTGTGTGATTTTGTCTGTATAGCTTTGCTTTTACCATTTGTCCTAGGGTTCTGTCTGTCCGTTTATTTTTTTTAGTATAGTTTTTAGTGCTTGTTATCATTGGTGGATTTGTTTTTTGGTTTGGTTGCTCTCTTCTTTCTTTCTTTCTTTTTATTTTCTTTTTTTGCTTTTTTTAATACTTTTTAATTTTTTTATTTATTTTTTATTTTTAAAGGGAACGCTATTTATTTATTTATTTATTTAGGCTGTGTTGGGTCTTCGTTTCTGTGCGAGGGCTTTCTCTAGTTGCAGCAAGCGAGGGCCACTCTTCATTGCGCTGCGCGGGCCTCTCACTGTCGCAGCCTCTCTTGTCATGGAGCACAAGCTCCAGACGCGCAGGCTCAGTAGCTGTGGCTCACGGGCCTAGTTGCTCCGTGGCATGTAGGATCTTCCCAGACCAGGGCTCGAATCCGTGTCTCCTGCATTGGCAGGCAGATTCTCAACCACTGCGCCACCAGGGAAGCCCAATTTTTTTATTTTTAATAATTAGTTTTTATTTTAATAACTTTCCCCTTTCTTCCTTTCTTCCTTTCTTCCTTTCTTTCCTTCCTTCGTTCCTTCTTTCCTTCCTTCTTTCTTTCTTTCCCTCTTTCCTTCCTTCTTTCCTTCTTCCTTCCTTCCTTCCTTCCTTTCCTTCCTTCCTTCCTTCTCCTTTTTCTTCTGAGCCGTGTGGCTGACAGGGTCTTGGTGCTCCGACTGGGTGTCAGGCCTGTGCCTCTGAGGTGGGAGAACCGAGATCAGGACATTGGTCCACCAGAGACCTCCCAGCTCTACGTAATATCAAACAGCAAAAGCTCTCCCACAGAGCTCCATCTCAACTCTAAGACCCAGCTCCACTCAATGACCAGCAAGCTACAGTGCTGGACACCCTATGCCAAATAACTAGCAAGACAGGAATGCAACCCCACCCATTAGCAGAGAGGCTGCCTAAAATCATAATAAGGTCACAGACACCCCAAAATACACCACCGGATGCAGACCTGCCCACCAGAAAGACAATATCCAGCCTCATCCACCAGAACACAGGCACTAGTCCCCTCCACCTACACAACCCACTGAACCAAAGTTAGCCACTGAGGGCAGACACCAAAAACAATGGGAACTATGAACCTGCAGCCTGCAAAAAGGAGACCCCAAACACAGTAAGTTAAGCAAAATGAGAAGACAGAGAATTACACAGCAGATGAAGGAGCAAGGTAAAAACCCACCAGAACAAACAAATGAAGTGGAAACAGGCAGTCTACCTGGAAAAGAATTCAGAGTAATGATAGTAAAGATGATCCAAAATCTTGGAAAAAGAATGGAGAAAATACAAGAAACTTTTAACAAGGACCTAGAAGAACTAAAGAGCAAACAAACAATGATGAACAACAAAATAAATGAAATTAAAAATTCTCTAGAAGGAATCAAGAGCAGAATAACTGAGGCAGAAGAACGGATAAGTGACCTGGAAGATAAAATAGTGGAAATAACTACTGCAGAGCAGAATAAAGAAAAATGAATGAAAAGAATTGAGGACAGTCTCAGAGACCTCTGGGACAACATTAAACACACCAATATTCGAATTATAGGGGTCCCAGAAGAAGACAAAAAGAAAGGGACTGAGAAAATATTTGAAGAGATTATAGTTGATAACTTCCCTAATAGGGGAAAGGAAATAGTTAATCAAGTCCAGGAAGCGCAGAGAGTACCATACAGGATAAATCCAAGGAGAAACATGCCAAGACACATATTAATCAAACTATCAAAAATTAAATACAAAGAAAATATATTAAAAGCAGCAAGGGAAAAACAACAAATAACATACAAGGGAATCCCCATAAGGATAACAGCTGATCTTTCAGCAGAACTCTGCAAGCCAGAAGGGAGTGGCAGGACATATTTAAATTAATGAAAGGGAAAAACCTACAACCAAGATTACTCTAGCCAGCAAGGATCTCATTCAGATTCTATGGAGAAATTAAAAACTTTACAGACAAGCAAAAGCTAAGAGAATTCAGCACCAGCAAACCAGCTATACAACAGATGCTAAAGGAACTTCTCTAGGCAGGAAACACAAGAGAAGGAAAAGACCTACAATAACAAACCCAAAACAATTACAAAAATGGTAATAGGAACATACATATCCATAATTACCTTAAATGTAAATGGATTAAATGCTCCAACCAAAAGACATAGACTGGCTAAATGGACACAAAAACAAGACCCATATATATGCTGTCTACAAGAGACCCACTTCAGACCTAGGGACACATACAGACTGAAAGTGAGGGGATGGAAAAAGATATTCCATGCAAATGGAAATCAAAAGAAAGCTGGAGTAGCAATTCTCATATCAGACAAAATACATTTTAAAATAAAGACTATTACAAGAGACAAAGAAGGACACTACATAATGATCAAGGGATCAATCCAAGAAGAAGATACAACAATTGTAAATATTTATGCATCCAACATAGGAGCACCTCAATACATAAGGCAAATGCTAACAGCTATACAAGGGGAAATCAACAGTAACACAATCATAGTAGGGGACTTTAACACCCCACTTTCACCAATGGACAGATCATCCAAAATGAAAATAAATAAGGAAACACAAGCTTTAAATGATACATTAAACAAGATGGACTTAATTGATATTTATAGGACATTCCATTCAAAAACAACAGAATACACTTTCTTCTCAAGTGTGCACGGAACATTCTCCAGGATAGATCATATCTTGGGTCACAAATCAAGCCTTGGTAAATTTAAGAAAATTGAAATCGTATCAAGTATCATTTCTGACCACAACACACTGAGACTAGATATCAATTACAGAAAAAAAAACTGTAAAAAATACAAACACATGGAGGCTAAACAATATACTACTTCATAACCAAGGGATCACTGAAGAAATCAAAGAGGAAATAAAAAAATACCTAGAAACAAATGACAATGAAAACACGATGACTCAACACCTATGGGATGCAGCAAAAGCAGTTCTAAGAGGGAAGTTCATAGCAATACAATCCTAACTCAAGTAACAAGAAACATCTCAAATAACCAACCTAACCTTACACCTAAAGCAATTAGAGAAAGAAGAACAAAAAAATCCCTAAAGTTAGTAGAAGGAAAGAAATTATAAAGATCAGATCAGAAATAAAAGAAAAAGAAATGAAGGAAACAACAGCAAAGATCAATAAAACTAAAAGCTGGTTCTTTGAGAAGATAAAAAAAATTGATAAACCATTAGCCAGACTCATCAAGAAAAAAAGGGAGAAGACTCAAATCAATAGAATTAGAAATGAAAAAGGAGAAGTAACAACTGATACTGCAGAAATACAAAGGATCATGAGAGATTACTAAAAGAAACCCTATGCCAATAAAATGGACAACCTGGAAGAAATGGACAAATTCTAGAAAAGCACAACCTTCAAGACTGAACCAGGAAGAAACAGAAAATATAAACAGACCAATCACAAGCACTAAAATTGAGACTGTGATTAAAAATCTTCCAACAAACAAAAGCCCAGGACCAGATGGCTTCACAGGCGAATTCTATCAAACATTTAGGGAAGAGCTAACACCTATCCTTCTCAAACTCTTCCAAAATATAGCAGAGGGAGGAACACTCCCAAACTCATTCTACGAGGCCACCATCACCGTGATACCAAAACCAGACAAAGATGTCACAAAGAAAGAAAACTACAGGCCAATATCACTGATGAACATAGATGCAAAAATCCTCAACAAAATACTAGCAAACAGAATCCAACAGCACATTAAAAGGATCAAACACCATGATAAAGTGGGGTTTATCCCAGGAATGCAAGCCTTCTTCAATTTACACAAATCAATCAATGTGATGCACCATATTAACAAATTGAAGGAGAAAAACAATATGATCATCTCAATAGATGCAGAAAAAGCTTTTGACATAATTCAACACCCATTTATGATAAAAACTCTCCAGAAAGTAGGCAGAGGGAACTTACCTCAACATAATAAAGGTCATATATGACAAACCCACAGCCAACACCGTTCTCAATGGTGAAAAACTAAAACCATTTCCTCTAAGATCAGGAAGAAGACAAGGTTGTCCACTCTCACCACTCTTATTCAACATAGTTTTGGAAGTTTTAGCCACAGCAATCAGAGAAGAAAAAGAAATAAAAGGAATCCAAATCGGAAAAGAAGAAGTAAAACTGTCACTGTTTGCAGATGACATGATACTATACATAGAGAATCCTAAAGATTCTACCAGAAAACTACTGGAGCTAATCAATGAATTTGGTAAAGTAGCAGGATACAAAATTAATGCACAGAAATCTCTTGCATTCCTATACACTAATGATGAAAAATCTGAAAGAGAAATGAAGGAAATACTCCCATTTACCACTGCAACAAAAAGAATAAAATACGTAGGAATTAACCTACCTAAGGAGACAAAAGACCTGTATGCACAAAACTATAAGACACTGATGAAAGAAATCAAAGATGATACAAACTGATGGAGAGATATACCATGTTCTTGGATTGGAAGAATCAACATTGTGAAATGACTGTACTACCCAAAGCAATCTACAGATTCAATGCAATCCCTATCAAACTACCAATGGCATTTTTCACAGAAATAAAACAAAAAATTTCACAATATGTATGGAAACACAAAAGACCCCGAATAGCCAAAGCAATCTTGAGAAAGAAAAACGGAGCTGGAGGAATCAGGCTCCCTGACTTCAGACTATACTACAAAGCTACAGTAATCAAGACAGTATGGTACAGGCACAAAAACAGAAATATAGATCAATGGAACAGGATAGAAAGCCCAGAGATAAACCCACGCACATATGTTCAGCTCATTTGTGATAAAGGAGGAAAGAATATACAATGGAGAATAGACAGCCTCTTCAATAAGTGGCGTTGGGAAAACTGGACAGCTACATGTAAAAGAATGAAATTAGAACACTCCCCAACACCATACACAAAAATAAACTCAAAATGGATTAAAGACCTAAATGTAAGGCTAGACACTATAAAAGTCTTAGAGGAAAACATAGGCAGAACACTCTATGACATAAATCATAGCAAGATCCTTTTTGACCCACCTTCTAGAGAAATGGAAATAAAAACAAAAATAAACAAAGGGGACCTAATGAAACCTAAAAGCTTTTGCACAGCAAAGGAAACCATAAACAAGATGAAAAGACAACCCTCAGAATGGGAGAAAATATTTGCAAATGAAGCAAGTGACAAAGGATTAATCTCCAAAATATACAAGCAGTTCATGCACCTCAATATCAAAAAAAAAAAACAACCCAGTCCAAAAATGGGCAGAAGACCTAAATAGACATTTCTCCAAAGAAGATATACAGATTGCCGACAAACACATGAAAGAATGCTCAACATCACTAATCATTAGAGAAATGCAAATCAAAACTACTGTGAGGTATCACCTCACACCAGTCAGAATGGCCATTATCAAAAAATCTACAAACAATAAATGCTGGAGAGGGTGTGGAGAAAAGGGAACCCTCTTGCACTGTTGGTGGGAATGTAAATTGATATAGCCACTATGGAGAACAGTATGGAGGTTCCTTAAAAAATTAAAATAGAATTACCATACGACTCAGCAATCCCACTACTGGGCATGTACCCCGAGAAAACCATAATTCAAAAAGAGTCATGGGGGCTTCCCTGGTTGCTCAGTGGTTGAGAATCTGCCTGCTAATGCAGGGGACATGGGTTCGAGCCCTGGTCTGGGAAGATCCCACATGCCATGGAGCAACTGGGCCCGTGAGCCACAACTACTGAGCCTGCTCATCTGGAGCCTGTGCTCTGCAACAAGAGAGGCCACGATAGTGAGAGGCCCGCGCACTGCGATGAAGAGTGGCCCCCGCTTGCTGCAACTAGAGAAAGCCCATGCACAGAAACGAAGACCCAACACAGCCAAAAATAAATAAATAAATAAAATGAAAGAAAAAAAAAGAGCTGTCTTATGTTAAGAAAATTAAAAAAAAAAAAAAAAAAAGAGTCATGTACTACAATGTTCATTGAAGCTCTATTTACAATAGCCAGGATATGGAAGCAACCTAAGTGTTCATTGACAGATGAATGGATAAAGATGTAGCACATATATACAGTGGAATGTTACTCAGCCATAATAAGAAATGAAATTGAGTTATTTGTAGTGAGGTGGGTGGACCTAGAGTCTGTGACACAGAGTGAAGTAAGTCAGAAAGAGAAAAACAAATACTGTATGCTATCACATATATATATAGAATCTAAAAAAAAAAAAAAAGGTTCTGAAGAACCTAGGGGCAGGACAGGAATAAAGACGCAGATGCAGAGAATGGACTTCAGGACATAGGGATGCAGAAGGGTAAACTGGGATGAAGTGAGAGAGTGGCATGGACTTATGTATACTACCAAATGTAAAATAGATAGCTAGTGGGAAGCAGTTGCATAGCACAGGGAGATCAGCTCAGTACTTTGTGACCACCTAGAGGGGTGGGATGGGGAGGGAGGGAGGGAGAAGAAAGAAGGAGGAGATATAGGGATATATGTATATGTATAGCTGATTCACTTTATTATAAAGCAGAAACTAACCCACCATTGTAAAGCAATTATACTCCAATAAAGATGTTTAAAAAAAAAAGAAAAAAAGGGAGAGGGCTCAAATCAATAAAATTAGAAATAAAAAAGTTACAACTGACACCACAGAAATACAAAGGATCATAATACAAGCAACTATATGGCAATAAAATGGAGAACCTAGAAGAAATGGACAACGTCTTAGAAAGGTGCAACCTTCCATGACTGAACCAGGAAGAAATAGAAAATATGAACAGACCATTCACAAGTAATGAAATTGAAACAGTGATTTTAAAAAATCCCAACAAACAAAATTCAGGGCCAGATGGCTTCAGAGTAGAATTCTATAAAACATTTAGAGAAGAGTTAACACCTATCCTGAAACTCTTCAAAAAAACTGCAGAGGAAGGAACACTCCTAAACTCATTCTACGAGGCCATCATCACCCTGATACCAAAACCAGACAAAGATACCACAAAAAAAGAAAATTACAGGCCAATATCACTGATGAACATAGATGCTAGTAAACCAAATCCAACAATACATTAAAAGCATCATACACCATGATAAAGTGGGATTTATCCCAGTGATACAAGGATTCTTCAGTATCCGCGAATCAATCAGTGTGATACACCACATTAACAAATTGAAGAATAAAAACAATATGATCATCTCAATAGATGCAGAAAAAGCTTTTGACAAAATTCAACACTCATTTATGATAAAAATCCTCCAGAAAGTGGGCAGAGAGGGACCTTACCTCAACATAATAAAGGCCATATGTGACAAACCCACAGCTAACATCATTCTCAACGGTGAAAAGCTGAAAGCATTTCCTCTAAGATCAGGAGCAAGACAAGGATGTCCACTCTCACCACTTTTATTCAGCATAGTTTTGGAAGTCCTAGCCATGGTAAGCAGAGAAGAAAAAGAAACAAAAGGAATCCAAGTAGGAAAAGAAGAGGTAAAACTGTCACTGTCTGCAGATAATATGATATCATACATAGAATGCTACCAGGAAACTAGAGCTCATCAATGAATTCGGTAAAGTTGCAGGATACAAAATTAAGACAGAAATCTCTTTCATTCCTTTACACTAACAATGAAAGATCAGAAAGAGAAATTAAGGAAACAATCCCATTTACCATCACATCAAGAAGAATAAAATACCTAGAAATAAACCCACCTAAGGAGGCAAAAGACCTGTACTCTGAAAATTAAGATGCTGATGAAAGAAACTGAAGATGACACAAACACATGGAAAGATATACCATGTACCTGGATTGGAAGAATCAATATTGTCAAAATGACTATTACTACCCAAGGCAACCTAAAGATTCAATGCAATACCTATCAAATTATCAATGGCATTTTTCACAGAATTAGAACAAAAAATTTAAAAATATGTATGGAAACACAAAAGTCCCTGAACAGCCAAAGCAATCCTGAGAAAGAAAAATGGAGCTGGAGGAATCAGGCTCCCTGGCTTCAGACTATACTACAAAGCTACAGTAATCAAGACAGTATGCTATGGGCACAAAAATAGAACTATAGATCAATGGAACAGGATAGAAAGCCCAGAAATAAACCCATGCACCTTTGGTCAATTAATCTACAACAAAAGAGGCAGGAATATACAATGGAGAAAAGACAGCCTCTTCAATAAGTGGTACTGGGAAAATTGGACAGCTACATGTAAAAGAATGAAATTAGAACATTCTCTAACACCATACACAAAAATAAACTCAAAATGGATTAAAGACCTAAATGTAAGGCCAGATACTATAAAACTTTTAGAGGAAAACATAGGCAGAACACTCTTTGACATAAATCTCAGCAATATCTTTTTGCATCCACATCCTACAGTAATGAAAATAAAAACAAAAATAAACAAATGGGACCTAATGAAACTTAAAAGCTTTTGCACGGCAAAGGAAACCATAAACAGAACGAAAAGACAAGCCAAAGAATGGGAGAAAATATTTGCAAATGAAGCAACTGACAAGGGATTAATCTCCAAAATATACAAATAGCTCATGCAGCTCTGTATCAGAAAAAACAAACAATCCAATCCAAAAATGCACAGAAGAACTAAATAGATATTTCACCAAAGAAGACATACAGATGGCCAAAAAGCACATGAACAGATGTTCAACATCACTAATTATTAGAGAAATGCAAGTCAAAACTACACTGAGGTTGGGGATTCCCTGGCGGTCCAGTGGTTAGGACTCAACAATTTCACTGCCGCTGCCCAGGTTGAATCCCTGGTTGGGGAACTAAGATGCAAGCTGCATGGTGGAAAACAAACAAACTATCAATACAATGAGGTATCACCTCACACCAGTCAGAATGGCCATCATCAAAAAGTCTATAAATAATAAATGCTGGAGAAGATATGGAGAAAAGGGAACCCTCCTACATTGTTGGTGGGAATGTAAATTTGCACAACCACTATGGAGAACAGTATGAAGGTTCCTTAAAAAACTAAAAACAGAGCTACCATATGATCCAGCAATCCCATTCCTGGGCATATATCCAGAGAAAACCATAATTTGAAAAGATATAAGCACCCCAATGTTCACTGAAGCACTATTTACAATAGCTAAGACATGGAAGCAACCTAGATGTCCATTGACAGAGGAATGGATAAAGAAGATGTGGCACATATATACAATGGAATATTAGTCAGCCATAAAAAAGAATGAAATAATGCCATTTGCAGCAATGTGGATGGTCCTAGAGATTACCATACTAAGTGAAATAAGTCAGAAGGAGAAAGACAAATATCATATATCACTTGTATGTGGAATCTAAAAAAATTGATACAAATGAACTTATTTACAAAACAGAAACAGACTCACAGACTTCAAAAACAAATTTATGATTACCAAAGGTGAAACGTGGGGGGAGGAATAAATCAGGAGTTTGCGATTAACATATACACACTACTATATATAAAACAGATAATCAACAAGGACCTACTATATGGCATAGGGAACCCTACTCACTATTCTGTTATAACCTATCTGGGAAAAGAATCTGAAAAAGAATGGATATATGTACATGAATAACTGAATCACTTAGCTGTATGGCTGAAACTAACACAACATTGTAAATCAACTATACTCCAATATAAAATAAAAATTAAAAAATAAAATCATACATCAAATTTCAATAATATTTTACTATAATTAAATCAGTTATACTTCTCTCCTTAATTCGAGAGCCTTTGATTTTGTGCCCCTGCTAGTGTTTTATCATTATAATACTTAAAAATAAAGAGTGTTATGTGACCAAAAATGTTTGGGAAATTCTGCACTAAACCATGTGCTTCTTGGGAGAGTATTCTGGGAAATGAATTCTGAAAAGATAAGTGGTATCCAACAACAGGTGGCCTAGATGTCATACAATGAAAATCAGTGAAAGATTTTAACAAGGGAAGTTCATGAATAGATTTTTTTGTAATGATAAATCAACTGGTACTATGGGAAATTAATTATAGAAGGAGTTTTCCATCAATGTTGCCCATAACTATTGTGCACTTTACGTAATCTCTAATAAAATCCATTATATAAAAGAAAAATATTAAAAATTAAAAAGTGTAAAAAGAGAAACCAGCTAGGATACATGCCTGGAAAATGTAAAGAGTCCCTAAAAGTTCATGTGAAAAGACAACTTAATAGAGGAATGCGCAAAAAGTGTAAACAGAAATTTCAAAGAAGAGAAAATCTGTAGAGCCAATAAATACATGGAAAGTGTATAGTCTCCCCAATCACCACTTTGGCACCTATTAGATATAGCAAAACTTTAAGTCTGAAACAATTCCAGGATTCTGAGAAGGATGTGAGCAATGGACATCCTCATATACTGCAAATGAGAGTTTAAATTGATAATGATTTTGGAGAATTTGGAAACTTCCCTCTTAGAACTGCTTTTGCTGTATCCCATAGGTGTTGAGTCGTCGTGTTTTCATTGTCATTTGGAAAACTCATGTCATTAATTTTGATAAAATGTCTGTCCAATGCCTAAGACTGAAATAATCACAGTTTGTCTGCCAGTTTTCTTTCAAATAAAAAATATTCTACGAAGAAAAATTATGGTTAATTTTGCAACTCAATTGTACAAGTGCTTTTCCTTGAGACACTATTGCACTCGCACACACAACAGAAGTACTTTGTGCTTACTTGTGACATACAGAACATTAAATAGATGAGGGTGTAAGAGTTGACATTTAATAAACTAATATTCTTAAGTGGTTTTTTTTAAACCCCTAGTGTACAGTAGTAAAGAATACAATGACTGCTAGTGGTGCCACTGCCTTGGTTTGTGTAAGGTGCCAGTCATGTTGCCTACCATTGCTTTTACACCAGCAAATCTCAACACAATGGAAAAGGTAATTATATCTCTGTGTTATTATGAAAATGGTTTTGACCTCATGCATTGCCTGAAAGGGTCTTGGGCCCATCAGGGGTCTATGGACCATACTTTGAGAATCATCAGCCAAATAAACATTTGACTTTGCACACAAAAACTCAATATTTTCATATTTTTTGTCATTGCAAAGACCAGAAACAACCATCACCCAGAAGAAGGATAAAAAAGTGAAACAATATGCAAGGGAATAATATATAGCACTGAAAATCGACTAGAGATAAATATATCAAGATAGATAAGTCTCACAAACGTGAGACTTAAAAATAGAGAAAGATTCATGCAGTATCACACCATTTATGTAAAGTTTAAATATACAGAGTATAAAACAATGCTATGATTATATATATATATGTAGTAAACATGTGTAGAAATGAATTGGAATGATAATTACCAAATTCAGGACAGAAGTTACCTGTGTAAGGTAGGGAATAAATTACATTTCGAGAGGAGATACATAGAGAGTTTCAAATCCATTTGTAATGCTTTCTTCATAAGTAGTGGTTGTTAAGAGGTTCATTTTATTATTCTTTATAGGTCTTCCTATTTTGAATAATTTCATAATAAATAATAGCCTACCTACAATCACATTCTTTCAAATACTTGCTGTGGAGTTAAGCAGTCGTATAGGTGAAACATTACTATTGAAACTGCGGCATGCAGATATATAGGCATAGCTCAGAGATATTGCGTGTTTGATTCCAGACCACCACAACAAAACGAATATTGCAATAAAGTGAGTCACAAGAAATGTTCGGTTTCCCAACGCATGTAAAAAGTTATATTTACACTATACTGTAGTCTACGGAGTGTGCAATCGCATGAAGTCTAAAAAAACAATGTACACACCTTAACTAAGGAATACTTTATTGCTAAGAAGTGCTAACCATCATCTGAGCCTTCAGCGAGTTGTAATCTTTTTGCTGGCGGAGGGTCTTGCCTTGATGTTGATGTTGCTGACTGATCAGGGTGGTGGCTGCTGAAGGGTGGGTGGCTGTGACGATTCCTTGAAATAAGACAATGATGTTTGATGCATCAATTGATTCTTCCTTTCATGAACCATTGCTCTGTAGCCTGCAATGCTGTTCGATAGCATTTTACCCACAGTAGGACTTTCAGAATTGGGAGTCAATCCTCTCACACCCTGCCGCTGCTTTATCAACTAAGTTTATGTAATGTTTTAAAACTTTTGTTGTTATCTCAACAATCTTCATAGCACCTTCACCGGGAGTACATTCCATCTCAAGAAACCACTTTCCTTGCTCATCCATAAGAAGAAACTCCTCATCCATTAAAGTTTTATCATGAGGTTGCAGCAATTCAGTCACATCTTCAGGTCTCACTTCCAATTTTAGTTCTCTTGCTATTTCCACCACATCTGCAGTTACTTCCTCCCCTGAAGGCTTGATCCCCTCAAAGTCATCCATGAGGGTTGGAATAAACTTCTTCCAAACTCCTGTTAATATTGTTATTATGACCTCTTCCCATGAATCATGAATGTTCTTAATGGCATGTAAAATGATTAATCTTTTCCAGAAGGTTTTCAATTAGCTTTGCTCAGATCCATCAGAGGAATCACTATCTATGGCAACTATAGCACTATAAAATGTATTTTTTAACTAATAAGTCTTGAAAGCCAAAATTATTCCTTGATTCATGGGCTGCAGAATGGATGTTGTGTTTGCAAGCATGAATAAATCTCATTGTACATCTCCATCAGAGCTCATGGGTGACCAGGTGCGTTATCAGTGAGAAGTAATATTTTGACAGGGTTTTTTTTTCTGAGCAGTAAGCCTCAACAGTGGGATTAAAATATTCAGTAAATCATGCTGTTAACAGATGTGCTGTCATCTAGGCTTTATTTTTCCATTTATAGAGCAGAGGCAGAGTAGATTTAGCATAATTCTTAAGGGCCCTAGGATTTTCAGAATGGTAAATGAGCCCTGGCTTCAATTTAAAATCACCAGCTGCATTAGCCCCTAACAAGAGAGTCAGCCTGTCCTTTGAAGCTTTGAAGCCAGGCATTGATTTCTCCTCTCAAGCTATGAAAGTCCTAGATGGCATCTCTTTCCTACATAAGGCTGTTTTGTTTACACTGAAGATCTGTTGTTTAGCGTAGCCACTTCCGTTCAGCACTTGCTGCTTCACCCTGTACTTTTATGTTGTGGAGATGGCTTCTTTCCTTAAACCTCATTAACCAACCTCTGTTAGATTTCTTCTGCAGCTTCTTGATCTCTCTCAGCCTTCACAGAATTGAAGAGAATTAGGGCCTTGCTCTGGGTTAGGTTTGGCTTAAGGGAATGTTGTGGTTGGTGTGATCTTCTGTCCAGACCATTACTACTTTCTCCATATCAGCAATGAGGCTGTTTTTCTTTCTTATCATTCATGTGTTCACTGGAGTAGCACTTTTAATTTCCTTCAAGAACTTTTCCTTTGCATTTACAACTTGGCTAACTGGTGCAAGAGGCCTAGCTTTTGGCCTGCCTCAGCTGTTGACGTGCCTTCCTCACTAAGCTTAGTCATTTTTAGTGTTTGATTTACAGTGAGAGATGTGTGACTCTTTCACTTGAACACTTAGAGGCCACTGTAGGGTTACAGTTGGCTGAATTTCAATATTATTGTGTCTCAGGGAATAGGGAGCCCCAAGGAGAGGGAGAGAGATGGGGAAAGGCTGGTCAGCAGAGCAGTCAGAACACAAACAACATTTATCAATTAAGTTTGCATCTGATACGGGCACAGTTTGTAGTGCCCCCAAACAATTACAGTAGTAACAAAGATCACTGATCACAGATCACCATTACAAATATAATAATGAAAAAGTCTGAAATACTGCAAGAATTACCAAAATGGGACAAAGTCAGGAAGCAAGCAAATGCTGTTGAAAAAATGACTTGCTTGATGCAGGGTTGCCACAGACCTTCAATTTATAAAGAAAGGCAGTATTTGCGAAGCACAATAAGGTGAAGTGCAATAAAACAGGTACACCTGTAAAGTCAGGGACTAACTTCACAGTAATGGTGTCATTCTCTCTCATAACACCAAAAAGATATTCAGCTATACGGGGCTGCTTGTTTTCCTTAGAGGTAAGGACGACTCAAGCTCACTATTTAAATAGATTACCTTCAAGTCATTCATTCTCATTTACAGGAAGCATCTCTCCATCTCTCCTTGCAGGTATAAACCAAAAGTGTCTGCTCCCACAGCAATCCAGACAGTCAATTTAGTCGCTTCATGTTTTCAGCATTCTCAGCAGCCAGAGCTCTGTGGCATCTGCTGTTTTAATTCCATCTTCGGGGGGCTCCTTGCCCTCTTGAACTTTGTAATTGAAGTGGAAGTACTTTGCTCTGCTACCATCACTGTAACCTCAGCAGCCTTTGAACTTTCATCTTACTCGACACCGCCACCCCAAGCCTGTCCTTTCCAGGGATTTGAAATGTAAAACAAACTGCCTGGGCTTAGTTAGCGGTAACAGACACCAAAATAATCATAATTTCCATAATGGCTTTTTCATTTTGGGGGACAACCTCAAGAGCAGGGCAACTGGTGAGGCCTTAATCCAAGTTAAATTAGTCTCTTGATGTATTTAGCTACATTCCTTTTTAATGTATAATTCATTTTCTTGGTTTTTTCCTGTTGATTGTGGTCTCCAGGATGAATGCAGTTTTAATGCTTTCATCCAAATCAGGGGATAATTTCCCTAGGAGGGCTTTAACCACTTCAGAGATTTTCTGTCCAGGTGGGATATGCTTCCACTCATCCTAAAAAAGTGTCCACACAAACATTAGCAGGTTATCGGAAACTTCTTGCAGTCCAAGGCATGTGAGTAAAGTCTATTTTTCAGTCCTTGGTGGGACAGGTTCCTCTGTGTTGAGTTCCCATCTGGGGAGGTCTGACAGCAGTCTTTGGGTTATTTTTCAAGACCTTGGGGGAAAGAGCTCTGTCTCCTTTTCTGGGGTTTTCATGAGTGCCATCTGTAGGCTTAAAGCATGTTCTGGTGGGACTCTGATGTCAAGCTATTCTGGTGAAAAACTTCAGGGTGGGGTCTATCAGGAAGTTAATCAGCTCATTCCCCACTGTCAGTTTTACCCAGGGAGATCCTTCTGTGGAGAATTAGGCACTCAGGTCCAAGGGAGCCCCTGGGCCTCTTCAGAGGGTTCCTCTCTTTCTACCATGAGAGGCTCTCGTCTTTTATTGCTCTTCTGTTTTAGCCTAGGCAATCTGTTTTCCAGTGTTCCTCCTCCTTACAGTAAGCACATTGTTCCTTCCCCAGTGGGGGCTTACCTCTCTTCCAGTTACTCGCCTCTGGGAATCCAATGCCGCTGCCAAAAAAGTGGCATTTCATTTTGCATCTTCTTTCTTCTGTTGCTGTTCCCTGTTCAGTACTTTAAAAGCAACATCTACCAGTTGAGAAGGGTTCATTCCAAATGTCCCATCTAATTTTTGCAACTTTCTCTTGATACCCGAGGCACTTTGCCCCAAAAGGTCAAATTTACCACTCTAATATTTTCAGGGGCCTCGGGATCTGCATTAGTATGATGTCTGTAGGCCTGATAAATCCTTTCCAAAATTCAGAGAGGTCTTTGTTTGTTTTGCTGAATTTCTTGAATTTTGTTCAAAATCTTTTGCTTTGGTTTTCCTTTTCAAAGCTCTGCCAAGATGCACTAATAAGGGCCTTCTTCCCTTACGAGGGTCCCAGTTTGGTTCAGCTGTGAGTGCTACCAAGTGGGCTTCAGGTGTAGAGGATCCTCCCTGTGAGGAGGGTTGCGATCTTTCCAGCTAAAGAAGTCTGAGAAACCTAGCCGGCTGGTCGCCCCCTATGAGATAATGGCACAAGAGCAATTGCCCTGTCCTGAAACCAAATTGGGTGCCCTGTCGGGTCTTAGATGGCGATACCAGACCAAGTCCCTGTGCCCCAGAAACTAACACAGGATTTTCTAATCGATCCCTATAAGGAGGGGAAGCCCTGAGCCTCAGTGTCAGGAATTGGGGCTGCATAAGAATGGAAGGTGTGTTAGTTTCTGCTTTATAACAAAGTAAATCAGTTATACATATACATATGTTCCCATATCTCTTCCCTCTTGCGTCTCCCTCCCTCCCACCCTCCCTATCCCACCCCTCTAGGTGGTCACAAAGCACCGAGCTGATCTCCTGTGCTATGCGGCTGCTTCCCACTAGCTATCTATTTTATGTTTGGTAGTGTATATATGTCCATGCCACTCTCTCACTTTGTCCCAGCTTACCCTTCTCCCTCCCCATATCCTCAAGTCCATTCTCTAGTAGGTCTGTGTCTTTATTCCCGTCTTGCCCCTAGGTTCTTCAGGACCTTTTTTTTTTTTCTTCGATTCCATATATATGTGTTAGCATACGGTATTTGTTTTTCTCTTTCTGACTTACTTCACTCTGTATGACAGACTCTAGGTCCATCCATCTCACTACAAATAACTTGATTTCGTTTCTTTTTATGGCTGAGTAATATTCCATTGTATATATGTGCCACATCTTCTTTATCCATTCATCTGTCGATGGACACTTAGGTTGCTTCCATGTCCTGGCTATTGTAAATAGAGCTGCAATGAACATTTTGGTACATGACTCTTTTTGAATTATGGTTTTCACTAACACACCATTGTAAAGCAATTATACTCTAATAAAGATGTTAAAAAAAATCAGTTGACCATATATGTATGGTTTTATTTCTGGAATCTTATGTCTATTCCACTGATCTACATATTCATCCACACTGCTTTGATTACTGTAGTTTTGTAGTAAGTTTTGAGAGTGGGGAGTGTGACTCCTCCAGTTTTATTATTTTTCTATATTTTTTGGCTGTTTGGGAACCCTTGAAATCCTGTATGAATTTGAGGATCAGCATTTCCATTTCTACAAAAAAGCAGCATTAGAATTTTGATAGGGATTGCATTGCACACCTGTGGATTGCTTTGGGTTGTATTGCCATCTTGACAATATTAAATTTTCTAATCCATGAACATGGGATGTCTTTCCCTTTATTTAGGTTTGTGAAATAAATTTGGTTTTGATTTGGAAAAAAAAAAAAAAAAAGAATGGAAGGTGGTGGAAGGGGTGGATATATTGGCATAATGGCCAGAGCCTCTGGAACAGCTAGCTCAGCCAGAGGAGTTAAGGTTTGAAGCAACATATCCTCACTCTCACTCCCTTCTTTTTCTTATGTTTCCTGATAATAGTACAAATGCTTGCACATAAGGATTTCACCATTCTTCCCTGCTTCTTCACAGAATAGCTATAGAGTTATTCAAAAGCCACTGTAAAACCATAGCTAGCAATTGATCATCTAACCATTAAAAGGATGCCTTTTTGCTTTGGCATCAACCAACTGGGATTACAATGCAATTGAACAGAATCTTGATTACCGCCGTGACAAACAATTTAAGATAATTAGTAAAATTATGACTGGCTTCACTTACCAGGATATACCAGAATTTTAGAAGTTCCATATAATTTCTAGAATGTGTATATTAATAACATTTACTCATATGATACAATCTAAGAAGTTTTATCACTGCTCATTTGATAATGCCTCCCATGCAGTTCAACACACCAAATAAGCCCAATGAGTTTAATATTCCTCCCTCTCAGATGGAGAGAAAACAAGTAATGTGAGGTGTTCCAGGAACCCTCCAGAAAGCCCCAAAGTTAGCCAGAGACCAAATGAACCTCACTTAGAACTTGATCTTTGGGAAGTTTGTCAAAAATATCAGAAAGTTTTAACCAATGATAAAAGATCTCAATGGCAAATACAGATCACTTAAAGAAACTCACAATTACCAAAAGCAGTTCAATATTTTACGAAAACTTTGTCCTATTAGAGAACCAAATTCATGTTTTTTACCACTTTACCTTTAAGATTTTCTTAATTAAGTTCAATCTTATTTTAGAACTTAGTTTAGTTTCAAGTTATGAAAATCTAGAGACACTATTCTATATAGATATTCCTAAAACATTATTCCCATAGAGTTTACCCAAAACTCTTTACTTCATTTACCTCTATTTTATTTAATTAAAAGCTTTTGTAACAGGAATAATAAGGTCTTATTTGATTTCTAGTAAACCTAGGTATAATAAAAGTATTATACTTAAAGTTGATGATTCTAAAGATGTATCTGTATCAAACCAACAACCTTACGCTAACTGTAACACCAGATATTAATTCAATAGTGAATAGTTCCTAGATCACGTGAACCTGAAACTCATTCTGGCCAGTTTCTTTTATATTTGAGTATTTATATAAGAACTTAATTTCCTTTAAGCTAATTAAATAGAGTTCTTTTACAAATTAATTTTGACAATGCCACATCTATAAACACATGTACGAACACAAAAACAAACACAGGGACCTCATAGTTCCCATTCCAAAGTTTTAACCATGAACTGGGTACAACAATGTAAAACCCATCAGTTGCAAAAGAGGCTGGATTCATATTGGATTTCTGGCAGATGGGCTAAATCAAGGTCATCCGTCTAGATAGCTAAACCCTTTTAAATGAATATTTATGGAAAAGACACTTCTGTTTCTATTTATAGCTTTTGGTGATTTTTCAAGTGGAACCTTTCTCTTCTTCCTCGGAATGCCCCACTCTTGGACAAGAACAGACAGTTTTTTTTCCTGTTCCTTTCCTCCATTTGACATCAGTAAAAGTTTTAAGTATCACAAAACTGATTTGGCTATAAATGGAGGAACAGTACCAAACAAAATGAAAAACCCAAAGAACAAACAGAAAATCCTAAATAAACCCTCAAGTTTGGTCTTGGGTTTTTACATATGCCAATGACACAGGAGACCATAAATGACGTAATTAACACAGCAAGGGTAGCAGTACATGGTGCACAGGGTGCTGAGATAACCCTGCCTAACCCCCTGTGGAGATCCTAACAGGTACTGAGGCCATACATTGTTACAATAAAATATCACCTTCCACTTACCCATGGGGTCATAGCTGTAATCAGATGCCTTACCCCAAATGCACCTTAGAGGACTTTCTTTAGGGATAGTTGAAACATTCCCCATTTTTAAAGATAGAAATTCAAGACAAACAAAACACAAACGGCACACACAAATGCTAGCATCCAAAGAAACAAACGAACTGGTTCACAAATCGGGTAAAAGACCAACAACTCTTTCCTCTCTCCAACAGGGTACCCCACTCAAAAACAAAACAAATTGGCTTATTCCGGAGAAAAAGCCCCAAACAGAGAGGAAATAAAGTTTCCGGCTGTATACACTGGAGCAACTCACCCTACTGGATGGAGTCTGTCGGCTCCCAAATGTCGATTCCTTGCTCTAACTGCCAAGTGCTGGGGCAGCCGGTGCTGCTTGGAGGAACTTTGAAGAGAAGACCCTCAGGACAAGTGGTCCTGGCAGGTGCTAGGCCTACCTCCAAAATTCCCCAACTGGGACCAGCTGGCCACGAGCAGCAAGGCTCCTGGATGGCTCATCAAAATTTGTTACTGAGCCCAAGCTTGTACTGCTTGTCACACAACGGGCCAATAAACTGAGAGATGAGTCGCTGGGGCAAGGAACAGTGACTTTATTTGGAAAGCCAGGAAACTGAGAAGATGGTGGACTCGTGTGCCCAAAGAGCCATTTTGCCTGTGTTAGAATTCAGGCTTCTTCATGGAATTTAACTCTCAAATATGCCTCTCTATAAACTGTTTTATCCTGTTGCATCTGACCATGCTCCATTACTCTCTTTTTATTTCAAAGACTAGATGTTGGATCTTTGTCAAAGCTGGGGACTGTTAAATCTAAATTCATGTTTGGTTTTGTTTCATTTATCATTTTCATTCATTGATAATACACAGTGATCATACATTTCTATAATACCAAGACAGAATAAAATAAATATAAGATGCATCTCTCATCTTTAATTATCCCCCTCCCCTCCCCTCCCCTCCCCCTTCCCCTCCCCTCTCAAAATAAAAAGAATTTGGGCTTCTTTTATACTAAAAGAGGAGGGAGTAAAGTCATACATTTCCTGGTTCCAGTCAGCTTCCAGAGGGTGTGTTAATTCTTCCTCTCTGCAGTCATTCACAGGTGGGCCGGTTAGGATGTTTCCTGTGAGCTAAACAAAGGTATTTTAGCTTAATGCTCATTACCTGGGAGGCAGAGTTCTCAGAGATGGGCCATTATGTATAATTTAAGCTTATAGGCAACATCCCTTTAGTGACTAACTTGTAATAGAATACAAAAGGTTCTTCCCTATTACAATATTATGTAAATAAATAATAGAGAATCCTAATTCCACTTGGAGGATCATTGTGAAAGGCTGCTTGAAAGTTGTGCAGTCTATCCGTTCCTCCACTCTAAAATGTATCCCTTAAAGAAGGTGTGGTGCATATATACAGTGGAATGCTACTCAGCCACAAAAAAAGAACGAAATAATGCCACTTGCAGCAACATGGACGGACTTGGAGGGTATTATGCTAAGTGAAATAAGTCAGATACAAAGACAAATACTGTATGATATCACTTGTATGTGGAATCTAAAATATGACACAAATGAACCTATCTATGAAACAGAAACAGACTCACAGACACAGAGAACAGACTTCTGGTTGCCAAGGGGGAAGGGGGATGGGGGAGGGATGGATTGGGAGTTTGAGGTGGCAGATGCAAACTATTATATATAGAATGGATAAACAACAAGGTTCTACTTTATAGTACAGGGAACTAAATTCAATATTCTGTGATAAACCATAACGGAAAAGAATATAAAAAAGAAGGTATACGTATGTACAACTGAATCACTTTGCTGTTCAGCAGAGATTAACACAACATTGTAAATCAACTATACTTCAATAAAAAAATACATCCCTGACTTAATTACATCTTACCACATGCTGTCTGTCTGCAGCACATAGTTTGAGCCCCTCACCCAAATTACTTTTATTTGTTCTATATACTAGTGTTGTGCTACTGGTTTTCACTGCAGAATATTATTTTGAAAAAATGATAACAGTCTATTAACCAGTAAGCTTTAAAAAAAATCTCTTGTTATTCATTTGATCTCCTGTAGACCCATTTTTGCCCTCCCCTCCCACCTCTACCTCCTCATTGAGACTTCAGGAGGTATCCATTGCCTCAGAAAAGGGATGTGAAAAGAAGTTAGAAGTAACAGTGAATTGTCAGCCTTTGAATTTCAGAATAAACTTCTGAGACTCAGAGCAGAGATAATACTTTGAGAAAATAGGGTTTTAAGTCTCTCAAGTCAGGATTTTGAGGTTAAAAATTTCATGACCATGAAGAACCTTGGATATGAACCTTGTTGCATAAATAATACATTTGGGAATACTGTGCGGAAGGGGGACTAGGAAGAACCTGAATAAATGGCGACTACTCCTAATTGACTGAGTTTCCCCTGAACCGACTAAGATGACATTTTTTTCACCAGGTGAAATGGGATCCAGGGCTCGACATAAATTAAGTCTAATATAAAGTAATAAAGAAAATTACATTGTTCATATGTACGAAGTCATGAGGGTGTTTGTACCCTTACACATCTCGTGAAACATGCTCCTGCCCTGAGCGGGGAGATATAGAGGCTATTGTTGCTATAGGGTTCTCTTGGGGAGGCCCCACAGGAAAAAATTCTTGGGTCTCAGTATCGGGAATATTTTCTTCCTCTGGGCAAATGGTTTATTTTTAGTCTGGGAAACTGTGACTCATGGATCTGATTGAATGCCTCTCCTAAATTTGGCTGCATGGAAGCGTGGAGTCAGCTCTAAACCCTACCTGCCTTTTGCAGTGGGTAGAACCTCACAGCATGCATTTCATCTGCTTACGTCATCCTGGTGACTTTTTTCTGCTCTATGCCTTTACTTACTCTCAGTCTGGTTGGACTTTCTGGGAAGCAGACCTTGAGACAGAATTTAAGGTGCAGGATGTTTACTAAGGAGTATCCTTAGGATCAACACCTATGGGAGGGAGTGGAGAAGAATCAAGATTGGGGAGGGGGAGAAGCTGAGCTTTAACGCAGCCCCAGTGGTAGCCTCAGCTGACCCCATGGGGAGCTCTGGAGGTAGAATGGGCCCTCAGAGCTGTTCAAATTTGTGCTGGGGCACCAAGTTCTTCACTGGAGAAGGGCCTTGGTAATGCATCAGTCTGAATGTTTGTGTCCCCTAAAATTCATGTGTTGAAACATCGTCTTCGAAGTGGTGGTGTTTGGAGATGGGACCTAATTTAGGAGGTAATTAGGTGATGAGGGCATAGCCCTCATGAATGGGATCAGTGCCCTTATAAAAGAGACCCCAGAGAGCTCCCTCACCCCTCCTGCCATGTGAGGACACAGCAGGAAGATGGCCGTCTGTGAACCAGAAGCGGGACCTCACCAGATGCCGAAACTGCTGGCACCTTGGTCTTGGTTTTCCCAGCCTCCAGAACTGTGAGAAATAAATGGCTGTTATTTATACGTTACCCAGTCTAGGGTAATTTGTTATAGCAGCCTGAACAGACTAGGACAATCAGTGTCCATCACACTTATTTTTAAAATCTACTATAAAAATTTTAAAAAATCATAAATTATTTTTGGAACAAGGGCACAAATAAAATAAGTAGTTAAAAATAAGTGACCCTGGGGACTTCTCTGGCGGTCCAGTGGTTAAGGCTCCACACTTCCAGAACTGCAGGGGGCTCGGATTCGATACCTGGTTAGGTGATTCTGTCCTCATTCTTGCTTATGTTATGTTGTCTCTTAACTTAACTTTGATCCTGAGTCTTTGCATGCACTGTTCCCTAAGACTAGAATGAGCTCTCTCTTCTTTTACTGTGAGAGTGTGAAAGAACAGGTCCATAGTAGAAGAAAATTGGATTCCTTCTCCAAGGCCCGGAATGTTATCACCTCTTCGGTGGAAGGTTTGCTACCTCCTCCAAAGAGTCAGCTGCCTCCTTCTCTCTCTCTGCCAAGCTCCCAACATCACACACTCATAATCCCTCCTCCACAGACAAGACTTGTCCTCAAATCTGACCCCTTTTGAGGGTTCTCTTTATAGAACAGTGCCACCACCAATCCACTGGTGCCAGAATCCTGAGGGTGGGTTCCTATCTATTGCCAAGTCCTGTAATTTTTATTTCAAAAATATCTCTCTAGCTCTCCATTTCTATTTCCAGTGCCACTCCCACCTTACAAGCTCTTATTATATCTCTTGCCTGTACTATCTTAGTAGCCCCCTGTCTTTCTCCCAGTGTCTATTCTTGCTTTCCCAGCAACCCATTCACCACACAGCAGCTGGAGGACTTATAAAACTGTTGACCTAATCATGTCACCCTGTTTTAAGCCTGTCAACAGCTCTCCCTCTGGGCCTGCAAGACTTGCCCATATCCCCTGTCTCACCACCCTCATCAGTTTTCCTCTCCTCCCTGCTGTTTTCTGGACACACTGGCTTGTTTTTGATACCTCCAATGGGCTGTGACTTTCTTCTCCCCATGGTCATCTCTCACTGTGATCACTCTTTCTGGTCTGCCTTTCCTTCACCTCTTCTGCAGACTAATAACTCATGTTCATCCTTCAGATCTCAGGTCAGAAAACTCGTCCTCCAGGAAGCTGTCCTTAAATTCCTAACTAGGTCAGCCCTCTCATTTCATGATCTCTATCCATTGTGCTTTCACGAAGTACTGGTCACATGGCAATTTCATAATTAAGAAACGACTTTAACATCTTTCTCTTCTACTAGAATATAAATTCCACAAAGGTTGGGATATCTTGATGACCTCAGCGTTCCCAATGCCTAGCACAGGCCCTGCACATAAGAGGTGCTTTCTGTTTTGTTTTACATACTGGATAAATATGTACTTATTTACTGAGTTTCTTAAAGGCATGGACAATTTACTAGTCAGTGCCCTGGCATAGTATCTGGCATATGTTGGATGTGCAATACATGTTTGTTGGATGAATATCTTGAATCAACAACTTGAAGGGTTGTCTTGGGGAAGAGGAAGCAGACATTTCGTGTGGCTGCAGGAAAGAGAATTAAGACCAAAGGTTAGAAATTACCAAAAGGCAGAATTTTCCAAAAAACAATCCAAAGGATGAGTAACCTAATAGGAATCACATAATAGGATGCTTTTGGGTTTTGGGATTATGGGAAATTTTTGTTGTATTTTATTTTAATAGTCCTTTTTTGTTTTCTGCATTTTCTACAATAAATATTATTTTTATAATGAGAAAATATTAATTTAAAAAACATGTGGACTGGTGATAAAGTAATGGATTCTCTGTCCCTAGAAGTGTTTGAACAGCTGGGAATGACACCTGCCAATGATGACAAGGAAGGGACTTCTCCGTGGTTGGGGCAGAGGAGGTTGGACCCTACGTGCTCTAAGGTTCTTCTAAGTCCAACGCCCCATGATATTGTTAACTGAATGATAAATGCTGAGCCCCCTTTCTTGGAAGAACTTGGCCTAGTTTACATGGCTGTCTTACAGTCTGCCAGTGACTTCCTTACACTGGAAGCTCACAATGACAGTATTGGCTGCAGTATTTGATTTGTATTCACCTGAGGCTGATATAACAGGAGGATTTCTGGACATTATAGTGATGTCAAGAACATGAATATATAGGTGAGGGATGTTTGTGTGGAAAAGCTTAAGATATCCCTCTATGAAATATTTTAGTGAGTCCTGATTAAAATGTTCTCAAATCAGCACTTAAAGCACACATACCCTAAGTATTATATTTCATGGTTAATCTTTCAAGATAGACATTTCCAAACCGTGGTTTTGGTTAAATTAAAAAGATGGGCTTTACTCTGAAGACATTTCCAAACCGTGGTTTTGGTTAAATTAAAAAGATGGGCCTTACTCTGATTTTTGTGTTTATGAGCTAGTTTGGGCAAACAGGATCATTGCTTTTCTCTCTTAACAGAAAAGACGTTTAGAACAATTCCTCCATATTACAATAGCTTTGAATTAAGAGGAATAGAATACTCCCAGACGTTATCGGATGTGTAGAAGTGAATCTCAGTTAAGAACAGTGCAACACACATGAAGTTCTTCTGATTACATGAAATCCGGCCTAATTAGATAGATAGAGAGAGCAAGGGGGAAATCTAAGACAATGACATAATAAGACTGATTTCTACAAACTACGTGTCAACATTGTTTTGTTGTCACAACTCCTGTGTAAAAGAATATGTGTATGTATATATGTATAAATGTGTACTATACTGACAAATGTGTATTATCCTGACATAAGTGGACTGATAGTTAAAAAATAAAACAAGGCAAGAAAAGAATTCTAAAAGAATTCAAAAAGGAAAAATTAGAATTTACTATTATCTGTCTCCTCCCAAGTTTCCAGTGAGGTCTCATGGAGCACTTGTTATTCCTATTAACAAATAAGTTTGTCATTTGTTTGAGTACTTTCCACTCTTACATTATTTGAGTATTTTATAACTCTTCTAGGTTCTCAGTACCAAAGTGAATTCTAATCATTTTATTGACTGAAAGACAAAGGAAGTGTATTTTCTTTCTATTCGACGAAAACTTTAAAAAGGTTTGTTCAAAAAGGCATCAGGAATTATGTAAACACAATGTGTCTGATTATCATCTTACAGAATAACGCACAAGAAAGTTCCAGGATTTCTGGCTCCCCTCCCCATACCCCCAGAAAGTTTTTTCTTTGAAGTAGACAAGTTCAATATGTGCTGCGTTGGGGGTGTAGAATGAGAAGAATGTCAATATGGAAACTGCTCTGCGATGCTGGGGTTCTCATGGCAGCACCCAGGAGCTCAGGCCTCCAGTGGAGCTGGTGGCCTGTCCTGCCAAGAACAAGGCTGGAAGGACTTGTGTAACCTGGTAATAGAAGGGACAGAGAGGAGGAGGTGGAAACCTGTCTCATCAAAGCGCACTGAATAGAAGCTTCCTTACCCAGGCAAGTACCTGGAAAAGCCCAGCCTTGGGGCTTGTCCTGATCTGCTACAGTTCATACAGTGGATCCATTCTACCTACTCTGCTCTACGCCTCCCTCTGCTCCTCCCTGGGTCCCCAGCTTCCAACTTGGCTCCAGGCCTTGCCTCCCTACTCTTGTCTCTGGCATGACTGACCTCTAGGACTCATCTGGATATGCGCCTCCTTCTTGGTACGGATTCCTCTTCAGACACCATCCCAATTTACCCCCATGCTCCCCAATCTGTGACAGTGGATAAAAGACACACCACATGCCCCTACCCTCACCCCTGCCACCTTAGTCCATTCCCTATGTAGCTTCCCTGCCAGGGCAGGGGACTTGGATAAAGGAGAGTACAGGAAGGGAGACACAGAGGCACCAGACACATGGCTTGTTGTGTGGACATTAGCTATTTTTATTTCCATCAAAACAGAGGGTGTGGTGGTTAATTTTATATGTCAACTTGACTGGCCTAAGGGATGCCCAGATAGCTGGTAAAACTTATTTCTGGGTGTGTCTGTGAAGGTGTATTTGGAAGAGATTAGCACTTTGAATCAGTAGACTGAATAGAGATCCACCCTCACTAATGTGGGTGGGTCTCATCCAATCTATGGGGACCTGAATAGAACAAGGAGAACCCTGACTAATACAGAGGGTAAGCATGCACAGGAATGGCTGATCTCATACCTTTGAGAATGGGTGCACTGGGGGCATTTTAACCATTTTAACAGATTTAAAAATTTCTTATATTTGCATATGATTTACTGTTCACAAAACTTTTACATACAGTTTTGAATACTGTGGAACCCTTAAATTAATACTTACTTTTGATCATTTATTTGCATTTTTTTCTCCAATTATTTACCAGTTCTGAAATTGGGATGTGTCTTACAATCAGTGGTGTTTTGCAATCGTCATCCACCAGGAATGACTGTGACCAGGTATCACTTGAACTTGGCCCCAGCTCTTTGTGTTGTAACTTCAATTGAATTGTGTACACGGTTGACACTACATGTTTAGTATGTAAACTGCTGTTTAGTATGTCTTAACAAATTATAATATGATTTGACTTTGTAACAAAAATTTATCATGTACATAGAAAAGCGCAGAAATAGAGGATTGGGATGAAATGTGACATTAGTGAACCAAAGAGCCATCATTGGAGTAATGACCACGGTTCCGTATGGTCATGCAAAGCAACCACCAGTGTTTTGCCTAAGAAAGGAAGATATCAACACGTAATAAAGCCATGTTTCACTGTGTTGCTGAAATAGATACCAATCTATAGAATTACCTATCACATAACATGCAAAGTACCTAAAGTCAGAAAAAAATTGCTAAATCCCTCAGAATAGATAAAAGACATTTTGGTAAAACACTACTCATTGGACTGTTATTAAGGTATTGCATCATAATTTCATTGGTAGGATTTCTTTTTTCCACAGTGGTAGATAAAAAAATGGAGTGTTATTACCAAGCACCTATTAAGATAAAGGTTCTCTGCTGGAGGCTTTTACATGACATTTAATCCTCATAACAGCTGTGCTCCATAGATAATATTATCCCCAACCCAGAGATGAGAGAGGAGTGATTTTCTCAGGTTGGTAATTCAGTTTGGGTAGAAGTAGGACTCAAATCCTCATGTGTCCATGCCCAAATCCTGTGCTACTTTCTGCAGACTCCGCTGCCTGGGGAGAGCTCTCCCTGATTTT